>NW_027412538.1:4113901-4551401 GCF_025532065.1 Leptinotarsa decemlineata | reverse complement strand
AACGATAAACTCTTGTCGTACACTCCTAAATGTAACACAACCACATGAAATTGTGGCAATGAACATGAAAAATTATTTGATCAAACAAACTTTCCTTGGTAAGTTTGTTTGCTCTTGTGAGCAGCGATTTTCTTTAGACAACGTGAAATATTTGACTTGCTCTAATTGTTCTGTCTGGTGCAACCCGTGCTTGCCGGTGTACGTATGTGAAATGTAGTGTTGATTTTCCCGGCTTGAGATAACTAGTGTTAAGCGTATAACTGCAAGTTACTGTCCAATTTATAATGTAATTTAACAGTGTCGAAACTTTCGGTTTGCTTGCTGCCGACATATGGATGCACATGCACTTTCCTATGATGTTTTAGAGGCTGCTTTTAACTCCAATTATAAACTTATTCTTCGCCATCAACATAGTAGGTATGGAAAAATACCTTTTTCTATGGATACAATACAATGCAACTTCTCTCATCGCTTTCATAAATTCAAAACGAAAGATTTCTCACGCAGTGAGAAATATCCGCCATTACATTTGAGAAAAAATGTTATCACGATAATCCAAGTCAGTCATGAATTGTTACTTGTCAGATTGATATGACACGTTCTCCATGTTGACAACGCTACGCCGACAATTCGCGTGCAATATCCAAGTAGCCCATTGTCGGCGTTTTCACAACAACAAAACCGAAGCACTGCATAATTATTGCTGTCAACTTACCCAACGAAAATAGTTTTTTTGTTGATTGTTACAGTATAAACAGTTCAGATTCAGAAAGCAATAGATGTTTGCAACAATTTGCTACCAAGCACATCAAGAGAAAAATATGAAATCGCTTACAGAAACTTTATGGAGTGGAAAATGAAAGAGAAGGTGAATTCTTGTTCCGAAAATACCTTGTTAGTCTATTTTGAAGAGTTGTCAAGAAGATTGAAATCATTAACATTATGGTCTCAGTACTTGATGCTGAGGAGTACCTTAATTATTGAAAACTGTGTTGATATATCGAAATAATTGAAACTACGTGCATTTTTCAAACGGAAATCTGAAAAATATGCTAAAAAACAGTCAAAAACATTAACTTCTGAAGAAATTCAACAATTTTTGAAAGATGCACCTGATGAAAAGTATTTGTTGATGAAAGTATCGAATCGAAAATTTTTGAATTGTTATCGAAAAATGCATTTTTGGTTTTCATTTCAGGCTGCTTTAGCTATTAGCCTCACAGGGGCATATGCTGTTGTGATGAAGTTTGAAAATAAAAAATCCATGACATGGATCATCTTAATTCGGCCCTTTTAATAAAATTAGCCGATACTAAAACCAAGGTTCCTAGAAATTTCACAGTCACAGGAGAATTCTACCAAATTTACAAAAAATATGTGATGCTTCGACCATGCACAAATGAAACACGTTTTTTTGTTATTATAAAAATAGCAAATGTTAGAAACAGCCTGTTGGGAATTTGGCACCATGGCGAAAGAAATAGCGAAATTTTTGCAATTATCGAACCCTGAATTATATACTGGCCACTGTTTCCGAAGGTCATCTGCGACTATTTTAGTGAATGAAGGGGCAGATTTTTGAAACGTCATGGGGTTAGAAATCCAGCAATGTTGCTGAATCTTATATCGACAACTCCATAGCTAACAAAATAAAAAATTCAAAAAGTATAGTAGAATCCATTCAGCCTCTAGCGCCATTAGAACTTGAACACAACAATGCTATGGAAGCTCAGTACGTTTCCCCATCAACTTCAACTTCGACCGCAATTTATATTTCAATCACCAAAAAGTGTTGAAACAAAACGACCTAAGTATCAGGAATTACTTCACAAAACTGTTCAAATATAACTGGTAATTACTATTTTGAATAATATATAAGAATGAGTTAATGACGTATAAGTATTATTATATGTATATGTATTTTAATTTTCAATACTTGAATACAACGCAACCATAGAAAATGTACAATGCGTGAGAAAATAACATATTTCTCATTTGTTGTAAAATATACTAATATCGCACAAATGTTTCATTTTATCTGTCTGTCAGAGAATACCAAAGGCACTGAAGTTATTTCAGAATAATAATAACGGGAATATTCGAAAGTTATGTTGTCATTTTCATCGGTGAATATGACTCGATATAAACAAATTTCATTTCAATCGAAAGGAAGTATGTTAGCGTAAGTAATTTGTTTTAATATCAACCGTTTTTGTGAACGCGAGGTCGACCCCTACTATAGAAAGATGAGTATTTATTGTGCACCATCCGACTCCTGCTATGAATGGCATGTTAAATGATGAGACCACGTTGATCAAAATATTACACAAGTTTCTCCTGAAGGTGGTCAATCGCATGGATATATTTTTTTCCTATAGTGAAATTCTGCACGAGTTTATGCACCTCAATTTGATTTTTCAGATATAACCCACTGAAAGTGGGTAGTGGGTAGTTGTCTATCTTGACTCTTCTTGGGATCATATATACCAGATACACCAGTGTTGTTGTGTTTATTGTTGTTGTAATGAAAAAATTAATATTTTCTTAACAGAGCAACCATTTCAAATCGAGTCCAAATCGTGATGGAAATTTTGAGTATTGTGAAGAGCGTTATATTGACGTTTGGAAAATTATGCATGAAAAAAAAAAAAAAAATCAATATATTTATGATTGCCTTGAATGTACCAGCAGACGTATTTCCAAATACTTCGAGAAAGATATTTTTCATTTTTCACATCGTGCAGGGTCCATGCTTCAATTTCATAATGAATATTTGTAGTACAAATTGAATGAGAAATAAAATTATTTTTGTGTACTTTGATATTCATATGAAAGTAGTTGTTTCAAGAAAACGTACTATTTCATGTAATTCAATGTTGATGTAAACGTAGATGTTTCTGAAGTATTCTTTTCTGTCAGTTTATATCTCGAATGAACTTCGATACATGATCTACATAGACTTTTAGAGATTTAGAGAGATCACACATTATGTGTGGAATATAACGTCGTTCAAATATCCGCCACGGCTTTTCTGAGTAGAGCGCATCCGAAATATCTAATTTTCCATGACTCTGTCGCACAAATCAAGCTGAATTTGACCGATGGATTATGTTGGCTTTGAGTACCGCTGTGGTTTATGGCTTTTTCGTAAACACCTGCGACTCGAGAAAACTCCACAAGGAAAATTCTAACGGGGTCAAATCCCAACATTTCGGTGGCCAGTTCACATCACCTTCCCTTCAAATGACCATGCCCTCAAATTGGTCGTGCGGAATATGCAACGTGGCATCAACTGTGAGGCACGTAGCGCATGTCGCACATGTCGTTGGTGTCCAGATTATTCACCAATCATCTACCCATAATGCTCGCTGTTGACGGTAATGGCCTGGCCAACGTCATCTTCAAAAAATATAGACCGATGACTCCGCCAGTCCAAAATCTACACAAAAAATGACTGTTTTGGAACACATTGGCCGCTTTTTTGAAGGTGATTGACAATGTTTCATGATGAATTTCACTAGTTCGGACTTCCATTGTCTAATACATAAAATGATTTGAAATCCCTGAAACAACTAAGAAAGAAAAATTAAAAATGGATAGCTGAAAATAACAATTATATTGAGCAAAAATAACCTGATGAATGATAGTGAAATAAAATACAAGTGAAAATAGAACGATTCAACAGAGTTGAAGTTAAGAGTTTCTAAGCCACCGGTGATGAATGGACTGATTCCTCCGAGAGATGGGTCGTTTGAGTACTTTCACTCATCCCCGCTTTCCATTTTTCCCGCTTCACTGGTTCAGTGGGAGATGACCGTTTGGCAGGAGTTGGCCACTTTTCGCTTGGATCTGAAGCAGGTTCTGATGTTGTACTTGAATCCAATTCTTCGTATCTTTTCCGATAATCCTCTGATGTAGGAAAGTGCAAGCACTGGTTGTGGCGGCTTCTCTTCCTATCGGGGCTCCCGCTGTCTTTTAGCCAAAGTGTGACTTTGGCTAAAAGACAGCGGGAGACAATTGTCCCTAGTAGTTCGACAAAATGCCTTGAATTCTTCACAAAAGACGATGTTTCTCCTTGTAATGGTTGTATTATGGGCAGTAAAACTCTAGACAAGATTTGTGTAGCCGAGTCAGTAGTTGTTTACAGCTGATTCTCGGCCTCCCCCCACCACTATGACGTATTAATTGCTTTTTTTATTGGTTGTTGTTTGGTGAAGTTTTTTTTGTTGTGCAGTGAAGTCAAGGCGTTGTGACCTTGAAGTGTCTGGTGCATGGATCGTTCAGATTTTTTTTTCATATGAGATTTTGTGTGTTTATGTGTGTGTGTAGGAGAATGCACGGTACAGGGTTTCATCATGTGCTTGTTTGTCTATGTACAAACATACGTCTGCATACTTCGAAGATCCTCCAAGTAATAAATGCTCCATCGGTGTTAGGGCACCAAGTTAGTAGTGGAGTGACGTCACAGCAATAACCGTTCAACGGCTAGAGAGCGACATGTTCACTCCACGACGTGTGGCAGAGTAATGCGTATTCATCGGTCTGCCCTCACCTCTCCTGAAGCGATGAAGGTTCGCTCTAGCCCCGCTATCGATGGTGACACAACGGCAGCCGAGGACTGTTTGCCTAGCGTCTACCCTCTCCGAGACCGCAACGACCACTGCTTGCTCGTATATCGACATCTGTTATCGCATTCAGTTGGGAGGTAATCTTGGCGCATGTAGTTGAGAAGTGGGGTTGGCTATGACGTCTTGACGGGTCCTATCAGAGTGTATTTAAGAAGCGTACGAGTGTTGGCTATGTCAGTTTACATCAAGTGAGTTAGTGAGAACTATTATATAAAATGTATTCCTGTGACTGTGGTAAATCTTTCACTCGTAGTGATAATCTTCGTCGGCATCAGCTCCAGAGTTGCCAAGGAGGGCCTGCAGTGAAACGGGTGAGAGTGGATAATGCAACACCTATGTATACGTGCAATTGTTGTAATGTGACAATTCCTATGAGCCAAGTGAATTCTCACCGAAGAACCATGAGTCATAAAAATAATGCATGTGTTCAATTGTCTGACGTGTTCAAATTATAACGAATGCATTCAATTGCCGCATTGCTACATACAGGGTGGAGAGTTCGATTGTAACCAGTGACTACATTTCATTTTTCAATAAGATTAGGCAGAAGGTCATTGAATTACTGGAATCAGCCATCAGGATCCATAAAAGCATCAAGGTGAATATGGAAGTTTTTGGGAATTATATTCTTCAGACTGATGATTCGAGGGACACGAAGTCATTTAATTCCCAAAATAAAATAGTGGACCAATCTTCAGATTTGAATGCTGTTTTTGATGGATTCCGTGATGTAATTGTGGCACAAACGACTGAGTTCCAGGATCGTGACTCAGGTATTTATTTTTTAAAAATTTCAATAAGATTGAATAGTAATATATTTTTTTTTTTTATAATTCAGGTTGGACTTGTGAAAAAATATTGTTTCTCGAGGTCAACATTAATAAATACAGTCCACTGGAAGGACGTTCATATGTGAAGCTGCCTCAATGTATTCAATGGAAGAAAGCTGTTGTGAATGTTCGTAATGAAGATCAATATTGTTTTGCTTGGGCTATAACATCAGCATTATATCCTGCAGATAGTCGAGTGTCCGAACTTACGTCATATCCACATTTTTCCACTGTTTTAGATGTCACAGGTATGGATTTTCCGGTTAAAGTTAATAATAAGAGTATCGAAATATTCGAAGATAGGAATGATATTTCAATTAATGTTTACGGTTTAGAGAGTACATTTGAGAAGGGTAAAATGAAGTATGAAGTGATTGGTCCATTGCGATACTCACAGAGAAGACTCCGGAGACATGTCAATTTGTTGTTTATAACTGATGACTCCGGTAATGGTCACTATTGTTGGATCAAAGATCTTTCAAGATTAGTTTCTAATCAACTATCAGCTCATAGACAGAAAAAATATTTTGTGACGGATGTTTGATATATTTTTCTGATGAGAGATTGCTTTTACGTCATAATATGTATGATTGTAATCACATTAGTACCACAACACCAACTACTAATTTAAAGATCAATAAATATGGTAGAATGGTTGCGGAAAATAAACTAATGTTTGAAAACTTTGAGAGGCAAATGAGGGTGCCATTTGTAGTGTATGCTGATTTTGAATCAGTGCTTAAACCGATTCATGTGAATGAGCCAAATCCTGGAAGTTCATACACGATTAAAACATTCAAACATGCCCCATATTCATTTGCTTATTTGATAAAGTGTTCATATAATGATGATTTGACAAAATTGTTACATATAGGGGTGTAGATGCAGCTCAGAAATTTGTGAGTAGCATTGAAGATGATTTGAAAGAGATACATGAAAATCATCTCAGAAACCCTAAACCAATGGATACACAAACTGTCGAAGAAGAAGAACAGTTTGTTGCAGCCAGAACTTGTGGTATATGTAATAAAGCATTTACTGATGGTGACGTCAAAGTAAGAGATCATTGTCATGTCACAGGAAAGAAAAGATCACATGCCGCTCACTCGAAATGTAATTTAAATTTCAAAATACCAAACTTCATACCTATCATTTTTCATAATTTAAGTGGTTATGATTGTCATTTATTCATAAAAGAATTGTATAGGAATAAAGAGAAAGTTGATGTTATCCCGCAAACTAAAGAGAAATATATATCTTTCACGAAGCATCTCTTTACACACAGCTATACCGATAAAGATGGTGTGGTTAGGAAGAATTATCTCAAAATGAGATTTATCGATAGTTATAAATTTATGACTAATTCGTTGGAGAAGTTGGGTGCAAACTTGACCTCCGATCAATGTTTGGAGATGCACAAACATTTCCCACAAATTGAGAAATTCAATTTGATGAGACAGAAAGGTGTATTTCCATATAGTTTTGTTGATGACATTGACAAATTGAATTATCCATTACTTCCGACAAAAAATCAGTTTTATGACACACTCAATTGTGAACATATATCGGAAACTGATTATGATAGGGCTAGAAAAGTTTGGAATTTATTCGAGTGTCAGAATTTGGGGGAATACTCTGATTTGTATTTGAAGTCGGATGTATTGCTACTATGTGATATTTTTGAAAACTTCCGCACCACAAGTTTAGAGATATATAACTTAGATCCGGCACAATATTACACTGCACCTGGATTATCATGGGATGCCATGTTGAAGTTCACTAATGTTGAATTGGAATTACTAACTGACATTGATATGATTCACTTTTTTCAAAAAGGTATACGAGGTGGAATTAGTCAATGTAGCGAGAGGAACATATAGCAAATAATAGATTTTTACCCAATTATAATCCCAACGAACCTTCCACATTCATTACATATTTAGATGCAACAAATCTATACGGTCACAGTATGTCACAACCTCTACCAACAAGTGAATTTACATGGTTGACACCAAATGAAATTCTTAATCTCGATGTGATGGATGTGAGTACTGATAGTCCGTATGGGTATGTATTTGAAGTGGACATTCATTATCCACAAGAGTTGCATGATAAACATTCTGACCTTCCATTTTTAGTCGAAAAAATAATACCACCTCGTACACAATCGAAAATTCCCAAATTAATTCCAAATTTGAATGATAAAAGAAAATATATTGTTCATTATAGGAATCTACAGCAAGCTGTCAAAAATGGATTGATTGTAATGAATACACATAGAGTATTGAAATTCAAACAATCATGCTGGATGAAACCCTATATAGATCTTAATACTGAAATGCGTAATAGGTCTAACAACAAATCTGTTAAAGATTTCTATAAACTAATGAATAATGCGGTGTATGGAAAGACAATGGAGAATGTAGATAATCGAATTGATGTTAGACTCGTTACACATTGGGAAAATATAAAGAAAAATATAGGTGCCAGCACTCTCATAGCCAAACCAAATTTCAAAATTGTTCAATTTTCACTGATAATTTCGTTGCCATTCAATTGGGTAGAGTGAAGGTTCATTACGATAAACCATTATATTTGGGATTTTCCATATTAGAATTATCTAAAACAGTCATGTATGACTTTTTCTATGGATGCATCAAACAACACTTTGATGAAAATGTCTCTTTACTTTACACAGATACCGACTCGCTCATTCTTAAAGTAAACACAGAAAATTTTTATGAATTCATAAAAACTAACATAAGTAGATTTGATACATCCAATTACAGTATAGTTAACCAATTCAATATTCCAGTAACAAGTTCAGTCTTGGGTAACTTCAAAGATGAATTTCCAAATGATCCAATCATGAGTTTTTTATGGTACAGGTGCTAAAGCATATTATGTGAAATCTGTTGATGGTGAATTTAAGAAAGCCAAAGGGTTAAACGATCTGTAATAAAGAATGAATTGACATGCGAAGATTATCAAAAAATCGTCGAACAAGGTGGTATGATATTCAGAAAGATGAATTCATTTAGAAGCGTGTTACATGATATGTATACTGAATTAAAAAATAAAGTTGCATTATCATATCACGATGATAAACGATTTATCATTCCGAATACTACCCACACTCTTCCTTGGGGTCATAATGATATTGAATTTTATGAAAACGATCCAAATGAGAACATTCGTTGGATAAGTAATATTATTCAACAATCACAATCTCAGGAGACTCCATTGGATCAATTGATTAATTTATTATCTGCCGAGATCAATGATTGAAATATCATTCAATATCTTCAAAACCGGAAAATTCAATATTGATATTTATGTAGCCATTTATAATTAATAATATATGATAGAAGTAATGTGATATTAATGTATTATGTATGTATGTATATGTATTACTGTAATGAATATAAAATGATTAAAATTTTATTTGTATTATTTCTATTTCCCTAATCAATTACTGCAATATATAGTATAATGTAAATGACAGAAATATCAGTTTGAAGAGAATCATCGTAGAGTGCACAATGTCTAAAACAATCGATAAGTTTGGTAGAAAAAGAAAATGGGGTGGTAATGTCATTCGAGGTCCTCCTGGGAATGGTTTTAAATTAACAAAAGATGGTCATTATGACATGCAAAGGAAAATATTGAAAAATACAAGTGAACCAATTGACAAGAGTGATTGTGTAACTGTATCATATCTTGAGGGGGAAATTAATGGAGCAAAGGAAGTTATACTTCTAGCCCTACAAGCTGCAATACAATCCACAATAGGCAATATTGCTCGGGACGCCCGGCAAGCATTTAACGATAAAATTGCAGAGGCTCGGATAACTTTCACTCGTAAATTTGACAAACTTACAAGTGATGTAGACATAAAAATGTCTGACATAACAGCGTCTACAAATAAAAAATTTGATGCTATGTCAAACATAACAGGGACTACAATGAAAAAGTATGATGTACTGGAACAGAGAGTTGAAGTATTGGAGAAAAACCATAAAGAAGTTTTGGAGAGAACTATAAAGTCAGGCCATCATCATCAGGTGGACTGGGATATCCAGGACTGAACATTAATCCAAATCATAGAATAATACAACCAAAACCAAAACCAACTGATGATGTATTAATGGAACCAACATGGTGAATGTATTCCCTCGTTAGGTTAGGTTAATAGCTACGTTAGGTTAGCTGCATACTTACGTTAGGTTAGGTGTTAGGTTAGTATTCCCTCGTTAGGTTAGGTTAATAGTTACTGTAGGTTAGGTTAGGTTAGGTTAGGTTAGGTTAGGTTAGGTTAGGTTAGGTTAGGTGTTCGGTTGCATAGCGGTAGGTTAGCGTACTAGGTTAGTTACGTTAATACATACGATAGGTTAGGTGTTCGGTGCATAGCGGTAGGTTAGCGTACTAGGTTAGGTTACGTTAATACGTTAATACGTTAGGTTAGGTGTTCGGTTGCATATTATGTTACGAACGCGCGCGCGAAGAGGGCGTAGATGTCTCTCCAGATGTCCCGCCTACCTGGGGCCGGAGGCCCCACCCACCTGGGCGGAGCCCAGGCAGTGGGCGGGGCCCGTTAGGGCCACGCCCCCCCCCCCCCCCCCCCCCCCCCCCCCGTCGCCACCAACTTTTCGGATACCCCGCCCCTTTCCGAAGCCCCGCCCCCTTTCCGAAGCCCCGCCCCTCCCCTCCCCGAAGCCCCGCCCCCCCGACTCCCAACATTTGCGCATGTACACCCCTACCCTCATCGCGCATGTGCGCTCCCACCATTTTCCCACCGCTCACGCATCGAAGTCGATACCCTCCGGAGAGCACTCCACAACATTCAGTTCGAGAAGTCATCTCATCGAGAGCAGTCCACTCCACAACAAGGCAGTACGTTCCAACGACCAACTTGATATTTGAGTAAGTAAATTAGGAATGTTATTTTTATATCAACTAACTTTGTATTATTTCTTCTTTTTCAGAATGGCAACCAATACACAGGAGGTGAATAATGCTGTGGCGTCTATTCTGCCGGTGTCCGCTGACCAGGAGGAGGCAGCATCTTCGAGAGCGGTGACGGTTGACCAGCCAACCACTTCGCGTTCGCGAGTTAGGTGCAGATCTTCTAGCCCTGACTTATTCGAGGAGGAGGAGGAAGTCAGGGCTGTGAAGAAGGTTTGCCAACGACCTGCAGCAAAGGTTGGTCCTATTTCAAAGTACCGAGCTACTTGCAATAGGACTAATCCTTATGCAGGTAGTTTTTCGACCTCTCGTAAGAGGGCCTCCACACCAGCAGCAGCACCAGCAGCAGTGGAAATTCCGAGGAGTCCTTCTCCGGAGTTGGTGATATTGTCGCCGTTGGTGACGCGACTACCACCGCTGCCAGCGACACCGGCGGATCCTGAGGTGTTGGTGCCACAGCCTATCGGAGAGGTTAGTGAAAAGATGAGTGTTTTTCTGCAGAGATGCAAGAAAGCAGAACGAGCTGCCCGATCTAGCGAGGCCGAGTTGGTTACCATGAAGCGACAAATGGCTGAAATGGATAACCGACGGAGGGAAACTCCAAAAGGAAATGGCCGAAATAGATCGGAATTATGCATCTCTGCAGGAAAGGTGTAAAGCAAAGACCTCTTCGATAGAGCTGTACAAAAAAGTAGTGACAGTTATGGACACTCTTTTTGTAGATGAAGTGTAAATGTAAGATTAGTTTTAGGTTAGTTAGGAGTATTTAATTATGGTAGTTTTAAGTTTTATATTTGTTAAGTTTATATTGAATAAAGGAAAAGGAAGTGAAATAAAGGGTGTACACTGTTTTTTGGTTTGGTACACATTGAACAATGCGATGGTTGGAGCATTTTTCTTCACTTCCTCTTATTATCATTATTATTTTTTATTTCAATTCCAAGTTCTTCTAGACAAATACCTCACATCAATTTTTGTGTTCTCTAATCACTTGTAAATAATTTCATGTGAAGAAAATTTAAAAAATAAAAAAATAGACATGTTTCATAGTGAAATCGACAAGTATATTTCATTTGTATTTTATCCATTCAAGTATCTCTTTCATTGAATATGTCTTATGTCACTTTGCAATTTACCCCTACTCATTGAATATGTCTTATGTCACACTACAATTTACCCCTACTCAATGTTCCACTCCTCTCCCACTCCCTCTCGAAAGTATAAAAGTAGAAATCATCTGATGAAACATTCAGTTGATCAGCTAGCATCGAGATGGAACCCGATTCAACCTCCGAACCCTATAGCTGCCCGATCAGGGGTACAACTTCAATTACTGGGATAACAGCCAGGTACAGGTTGTCTCTTCCACCACGGAACCCCACAGTCCGCCATACGAATACCGGGATCACGACATCAGGATGCAAGTTCAGCATGTCACTGGCAGTGACGAAGGACACTTGGATGACTCGGAATATCCAGATCCTGACGGATGGTGGGACCCTGCTTATGATGACATTGTCCCAATGAGTAGCGACGACGACGATGATGACGACGACGACTCTGGTGATGATGCTGATGACGAGCTTGACGTTAGACGTCCTCCACCATCCCCTATCCTCATCGAGGATAGTCCTCCGCCATCCCCAATCCTAATCGATGATGATGTCCTCAATTCCGATGATGACATATAATCATCTACTCGTCCATCATTTCCTTTCCTTTCCTTCCACGGAGTACACACTTTTGGTTGGTGTACACGAGGCACTGCGAGGCTGGGGCAGTGTCTTCCTCCCTTCCTCTCCCTCTTATTAGTTTTTTTTCCATAATAATCACTAGAATTTCTCCTAATAATCGCTCAGAGTTTCATTCTTGATGTTTTCGAATCTCAAACACTGTTCTACATTTCACCCCCTCCAATTCATTTCTTCCAATATAAATATAGCAACAATCCCAGTTCTATATCATTCTTCCACAATGTCGAGTACAGGACCCATCCAAGTACATGAAATAGATTCAACGTCTGATCATTTGAGTACAACCTTCGCTCAATTTCTGCAGCGAATCTATGATCTTCCTGATGATTTCGCAGAACGAGTGGAACAAGGTATTCAGGACGACATAGATGCTGTTGACGATAATAATGCGGATGATGTGATTAGTATATCATCTGATTCAGCTGATTATGACGACGACGACATCATGAGTATATCATCTGATTCAGATGACTACTATGAGGATGATATCATTAGTATATCATCTGATTCAGATGACGATACCATAATTATTGTTTCTGATGATGAGGAGCGTTAGTCCATATCATTGCATGGATTAATAAAAAAATAACAGCCCTTTTCAGGGCTACAATTAAAGACTGAAACAATAAAAAAAATAGCTCTTTTCAGAGCTACCATTATACTTTCAAACAGAAACAGATTCATACCATTGTTAACATTATGTTAACATTATAATCTCAAACGAAATATATGTATGTGAAAGTATTCATCATTATATGCATATGAATGATTGACAAATGCCAACTTCAACTTTCATTTAAAGTAGTACTCATCATATGCATAGATATTCAATGACTATCAAATTCCAAATTTCGACTTTTCAGTCAAAGTAGTAATTTATTTGTCATATAATGTATAGATATTCAAAGACTAACAAATTTCCAACTTAGACTTTTATTAATCAAAGTATTCATTTGTCACATAATCTATGAATACTAATACAACTAACTACTGTTTGTGTGAATAATGTAGCCCTGAAAAGGGCTGTTGTTTTTTTTTTGACCAGTAGGTCCACGGTTATTGTGCCACAGGTTGGACATTATTACATATAATACATGTAGATACTCGGGTGAAGTTTTGTTAGTGGCCTCTCGCAAGCTTCACACCAATTCTGTCCCCATTTCCATAATTGAGACAGTGTTGTGGGTGTTGACATGGGCATACCACCCTCCATTATTGTTTCTATGCGAATAAAACCGAAAGCAGCACCAACATAGTTTTTTGTTCTCTCCATCTATTGTGCTGATCAATACGTATGCATCCAATGCACAATACAAATCCAAGGGATCTTCCAGTGTCTCACTGACATTGAGTGTTCGCATACCGATCCTCATAGCACCATCACCTTCAGTTGTGTCAGCTTCTATCCCTTCATCATCTCCTTCTTCATCCATGACCCTCTCAAACTCCATCACGTCATCATCTTCGTCGCTTTGGTTGGCCTCGTTTTCAACTTCGTCTATCTCATCTTCATCGACTCCAACATCTTCTGCTTCAACTATTACTTCCTCTAGCGGAACATTGACATCCTCATCATCTGATTCGTCTATCCAATTGTTTTCATCAACAGCAGCTATTCTATTTAATGCAGCATTTATTTTTGCAGAATTCATCTTGTTGTTGTTTGCTCACAGTTGTAGAGAGTGAATGAATGAACTCTAGGTTTGCAAGTCAACTTATATAGGAGGTGATGCGACTCCCACTTGACTCGTTTAGAGTGGAATAGTAGGAGAAGTTATCCCACTATACTTCCACATGATGTTGATTTGTATAAATAGAGATCGTAGGTATAGAGAGAGCATTCAGAGTTTCTGTAAGTCATCTCTTTATATTTCTAATCGAATTAGTAAATGCCGTTTCCAAAAGAGTGGAATGAAAAACCAAAAGTGTGTGTCTACCCAATGATGATTGCAGGGGCTATTGTGTGCTACTTTTGTCAAATAAGTAGACCTAAGGATTCAATCAATCCATGTACTGGTATGTGTAGTGATTGCGTGTTGCGGATTCAACTATCGCCTCCTTCTCATCCACCGAAGCGAACAAAATCGGATTATCGTCAACAACAGTTACAGTGTCTGAAGTGTTCCGAACCTATAATATTTAACAATATAGGTATCTGTAGAAATATTTGTGGTATCTGTGCTGCCGTTCCAACTCCACTGCAACGTTGTTTGCGTTGTGATACATATTCCATGAATTGTTGGAATCATGTATGCAATGCATGTAGAAGTACTTGGGATCTGTGTGAGAAGGTTGGTCAACTCTACCCCAATAGGAGAATCCATTTTTTTCAATGTTGGTGTTTGACGCACGAGCAACAACTATTGAGGAATAGAGTCAAAGAACGTTCCACATCCACAGAGACATATTAACATTTTTCATTTTTTATTATCGTTATTGTCCTCTATTATTAATAAATATATATATTTTGAATTTATTTGTATTATTTTCTAACATTTAAAAATACATGCATGCAACACAAAGTTTTCCTCTTAAATGACAAAGATTGTTACATGCGTGAATAGTTTAGTGAGAGAGCGCATGTGCCAGTTGATGAAAGAGCGCATGCGCTAGTTTATTTTCTTCTATAAATGGTGAGGTCTCAGTAACATCATCACCTTTCCTATCCACATTCTATTGCTATCACATATCATTCCTCAGACCTAATAATCATGAGCTCTATGCCGCTATTGATTGCTGAAGATGGTTCACCACTTGTTGATATCGATCAGACTGATTTTGAAAATATTCCAGTATTACATTTATCGAGTCAAGATTCGATAAATGATTTTGATATTAACGACTTCGTTAACTTTGCAGATGTGCCAGAACCAAATGAGCAAATTATTATTGAAAATCCGATCGTTTCGCAATTATCATCACTCAAACACTCTTCATCTACCTTCCTCTTGGTGTTGATAAGAAATCTAGAACAATCAAGAGGAAGGTTACTAAGGCATCTTCATCGATTGTCACTGACTTAAAAGAAAAGAAAGAATCCAAAAGTGTTGTGCGACAGAAAAAACCCGCAACGAAAAGTGACAGATCGAAGAGGAAGCCAAAAGGTACTCCTAAAGAAATGAAGAGTGATTTGAAAGCTGAACCGCTATCTTCTTTCAGCCCCCTCCATCGGTTTGGGGAAATGAAAAGGAAAGCAAAATGCCGTCTTGTAAAGGCACAGATGACTATTGCTGAACTTGAAAAGAGTGAGCGAGCTATTAATGCTAATAATGAAACTCTTGAAGCATTAGATGCCAAGATTGCATTAGCGAAGGTTGAATTGGCTAGAATGTCTAAAGATGCTGATGAACTCCGTTCAAAAATTGGTAAAGATAAGCAATTCCATCAACGTTCGAGAATGCAAGCTCAGGCTGAGCTTGAGGAGTCGACTAAGCTTTATGAGACAGCATTATCAGTGAGAGATAATTGGCAAAAAGAGTTGGATACTGCATTTCAAAGTGACGGCGATTAGTTTTGGGAATGATAATGTGTTTTCAATATCGTGAGTTGAAAAATAAAGCGGGAATGGAGTATACAATTAATTTGGTTTGGTATACACAGAACATTGCGAATGGCTGGGGCAATGTTTACCGCTGCAATATTTTTCAGTTCACATACTTATAATTGAAATGAAAACAATAATGAACTTTAATATTACTTTATTCATAAAAGTCACTATTATATACATTTAAACCATATTTGATTCATCAATCCAAGAATTTTGTTCGCTAGGAAGGCCTAACCACTTTACATATACTTTATTTTTTCTTCTCTTCAACACCTTCTCAATCAGATATACGTCAGGATTCTCGGTTCGTAATAACTCTTCTTCGTAAAAACATCCTCTAATCGGCTGTTCATTCATATCTTCAAGATTATAAGTCGTTGGGATGGTTTTATTAATTTTAACAATCTTGAATAGCTCCGTGGTAAAATTCGCAGTGTAAGACTTTTCAAAAAATATGTTTGTATTTACTTATACGTACAATATCATTTAATTGGAATTTGGTTTACTTTGTCTTCCTCCAATTCCATTGATACCCTTGAATTTTAATTTTGTTGTTGAATCAACATTGATGGGTGCCATACCTATTGTACGATGAACTTTATTATTATATCTACTAGTTATAATTGGAAGAATATCAAGCCATTTGTGGTGACCTCTCATCGAAAATTCCTTGTAGAGCCATGCCTTTATTGTACGAATCACTCTTTCTGCTATAGCTGCCTTCTTTGTGCTAAATGTTGAATAATGATTGATATTATATTCTCGCATGAGAGATGAGAAGCTTTTATTGAAAAATTCTTTCCCTTGATCGCTTTGTATGTGTTTGGGGGAGTATTTGGCTTCTTTCAGTACATGTTTCATTGCATTAGTTACTGTACTACCTGTTTTATCTTTAACTGCTACAGTCCACAGATATTTGGAGTAACAATCTATCACTACAAGTATATATCGGTATCCTTCATTACTTTTTGCATAAGGTTGCAGTTCAGCTAAATCTATTTGCCATAGATCTGCAAAACCTTTGATGGTGGTTATTCTTCTACGAAAATTACGTCTTGCAGGTTTATGTAATTCATTAACAACTTGTCGTTTGACATCACTTATTTCATTAGTCATTCTATTTCAATATGATTAAAGAGAAAAGGTGATAATGTTACTGCATTGAATGATGATGACAGTGATCATTACATGTGAATATGTTAATATATTATACCTTCTTCACGTAATTCTTCAATTATTGAAATTATTTCATTATCATGTCCGGTATGTCCGGCTGACTTTGAAGCTACCAATAGTCGTAGGCGAGCAACTAACTCTTTCGGTGAATTCCAGTACACATAATTCACAGGTTTAGAATTATATATTTTCTCCATTTTCACTCGTTTGAGTGCTCCACCAATTTTACTTCTACTTCTTATTGATATTGTCGTGAGTCTAATAGAGGTTTGATAACTTCACGAAATTTTTTAGAATTTGTATTTTTAAAACCATTCTTCAGATGATATTGTTTATATGGAGCATTCGTTATTTTCAATATTTTGGAATATACTTGACGAGTTTCTTCATTATCAACATCTTGTGGATTCTTCAAAAAAATCATATCATACAATTCTGGACTACCTGCGCATTCATATTTTTTCACTTTATTAGCATCCCAAAATGAAATGTTTCCATCTTTGAAATTACCACTAGACTTCCCATTTTCAGCTTTTGTGTAATTGGATCCATACGTACGCCAAATGTTCCATCATATGCTGGATTTCTAGATTTTATATTATTCAAATGTTTCATCAAAACATCTTCACCACTTTCATTCATAACAGGTGAGATGTCAGGATCCGAGGAATCGATGTGGGACGATGATGGTGTTTCGAATAGAGTTGTTCTCATATCGTCTTGAAGTGTGCTCGTGTCACTATTCACAGATGATACACTACCAAAGATTGTTTTCTTCCTATTGGAGTACTCATGGGATAATTTGAAGTAGATTGAACAGTTCCATGATTTGGTGATAACACTGGTGATTTAGAAGTAGCGTTTGATGATAAAACATTCAATGTTTCATTATGGGCTCATACAATCTTTCAAGTGTCGTACGATTTTCAATATTATCATTCTTGATAGAGTTGAATTTCTGCCTGACAGCTTCTGTTGTCTCTACTAGTTGACGTTTCAAATTTATTTCATTGTTTTTTATTTTCAGGATCTTTTTTGTATTCATAATGCCCTTTTTTTTGAATTAAAGCTTAATTCGTTGGTGAAGTGACCACTACAATATTCAGTGATCGAATAAGTTCCAAAAACAAGATCATGGGTATATAAAACTATCGAATCCTTTGCGATATCTACCTTCATCTATTTTTCTATCCTTATCAATGACTAGAAATCCATATTGGTCCTCCCAGCATTTAACACACATCAATTGGATTGTTTGAATGTTACATCGGGTGAAACATGATCTGAATAAATGTGATGTAAATTCGTCTCATCTTGTTTGAACATTATAATGAAATTGGTATTGTCACGCACTAACTGTTTGGGTACCCGTGAATATGTCTGTGCTAGATAAAAACAATCAACATCCTTATGACGTCCCATACAGAAATATGATCTAATAATATCTTGCTTTTCACATATTACATCATCGAAAATGAAAACAGAATTAGGCTTAGCGTCGGAGGGTTCCACTATTTCTGCATTATTGCTGAATGTATAAAAACCTAATCCTTTTATAGGTTCCAAAACACTTCGCAAGTACTGATATTTAGGTTGATTGAGTGATTTCGAATAGAGATACACATTTCTAAATCTCAGTCCTTGTGGATGTGTTAATAGTGATATCATTGCATTCGTCTTTCCACAATTTGAAGGTCCTATAATGAGTCCTCGAACTGATGATGGAAGTAGTGGACCATGTCTGAATACCCTTTGTCCATTCAATCCACAACCAAATTTCTCATCTAGATTATCTACAGCAAACTTTTCTTTCTGTTTTACAATGCGCATCGTGCCGTGGTTGGAGACTATATAAAATGTTATTAGCTTATTCATTTCAATGTGTACCATCAAACGATACGGACGTATTGAAAGTGATCGTAAAATTAAAAGAGGTTGTGGTTTTGTTAATGATTTAATAAACAAACTTCCTTTCGAATTACATCTACCGGAGGTTATCAATACTGTGGACCGGGTACAAAATTGAAACAACGTTTAGCTCGTAACGACCCTGGAATCAATAAATTAGATATTGAATGCAAAAAAACACGATATTCAATATTCTAAGCATCCATCCGATCTTGCAGCAAGACATTTAGCCGACAAAGAACTTGAATACAGCGCTTGGGATAGGGTTAATCGAAGGACGCGAGTATTGGGGAAAGAGCACTGCATTACTTGTCACCAACATTATGAAAGCGAAAAGACATATGGGCATGGGTTGTAGTACCAATAAGAAAAAATGTAAGAGGAAACAAACGAAGAAAAATAAAATTAAAAAAGTTGCATTTGGTGCTGGGATAGTCCATAAAGTGCGAAATGTATTGAAGAAAGCTGTGGGAATCAATAAATTTGTGAGGGACGAATAATAGCAAAAAAGCTATCACTGTGGCATTGCAGCGGCACGTAAATACCTTAAAGCTGCCGGGGAAAGAAGAAAATCCGCACAACCACGCATAATTCCTGTTCCCAAGATCGGTGGACTTTTACCATTGATACCAATTTTTGCTGGACTATCCGCACTAGGAAGTTTGGCGGGAGCAGCTGCTGGTATTACCAAGGCCGTGAATTCGCAAAAGCCAGCACAGCAGAGCGCTTTAATGGAAGCCAATCGTCACAATAAAACCATGGAGGCTGTAGCATTAGGCAAACGCGGAAGTGGAATATATCTCAAACCATACCGTAAAGGTTTAGACTATATTTAAAACCATACAAAGCCACAAACAAAACAAAAAACTAATTGAACCCCTACCTCAGAGGCCTCTTACTGATCTCGATCTCAGTTATTATGCACAAAAAATGAAAATTTCCACATTTTCGTGGTGTTTTTATGCGTGATAGATTACCATCTTCAGGTCCAAAACAAAACGAGACAGCTATTGTTAATTTAGATGGAATAAGTGGACCAGAACACATTGGGTGGCATATAAAAAATGTGGGAAGAAGTCACATATTTCGATAGTTTTGGAGATCTACCCCCACCATTGGAATTGACTTCGATTCTTTCGAAAATGTTCGAATGTAAAATCAAATATAACTATGATCGACAACAGAAATTTAATACAGTTCTCTGTGGTCACTTGTGCTTGCAGTTTCTCTCTAAATAATTTTCCAAATAAAATGGATTCAACACCAAAACTGGATCGGAGGCTATCAAGGGAATGGGGTTTTCACTTAGAATGTTTTCAAAATATGGTACCTTGAAAAAAATGGATAAAGTGATGCTTGCAAATATGCCTAAGAAGTGATACTTGCATGTGTTGCACATGAGATTGCATATGTTTGGAAAAGTTGCCTAAGCATCTGCAAGATGACATCGATATAATGAAACATAGATATTGTTATGAGCACCACCACCACGATCAAAATTCAGAATCGGATGTTAATGACGGTCCTATACCTCGGAAATCTATGTGTTGTATTTGTAATATAGAGGATGTGAATATTGTATCAATAAAAAATGATACTTATTACAATACAACACCTTCCAAAAAGTGTAAATTGTCTCAAATGTGCTGTTGCTGTGTACAATAATAAATTGAAATGTGTTTCAAAATATTCATCAGTCATGTCACGAAAGTTCGAGCTACAAGCTGTCGGGACAAGTGTCTTGAGTGCGTTTTTTTCCACCAATTGAATTGGATAGGAACAGTCGTTATGGATTAGGACTTTTGGGATTCTATGGATGCAATACAATCAATAATATAACTGAAGCTAATAACTTAGTTAGTTTTAGAATCAGTAATGACAACTCATCGATACCCCAAAAGTTGACAATTGAAATTCCATGTGGTGCTTATGAAATAGAAGAGATCAATGCCGTCATACAGAAACATATCATGTTCAGATTGTTTCATGATAAAAAACCAAATGATGTCGTTGCAGATGATATTTTCTATCTACACGCCAATAATAATACATTCAAATGTGAAATGCGATCCAAATATGAAATTGATCTGACACATCCAAATTCAATAGCAGAAATGATGGGGTTCGCTCATGAAATATTTCCACCAAATCAGATACATGAATCATCATTACCAATAAACATTACAACTGTGAGACTTATCCGCTTAGATTGCAATATAATATCTGGTTCATATATAAATGGTGAAGAATCCCACATTCTTTTCTCATTCGATATATGTTGAACCTGGCTACAATCTTACTAAAGAACCACACAGTATTAATATATATGCCTGTCACCAGAAGGTCGTCAATTGATTCACAACATTACAGTGCGTATTTTTGGATGAAAAAAATAACCTTATCGATTTTGGAAGTGAAGAAGAGATTTTCATTATTTTGGAATTGAAGAAAATCGAATAACTGTTGTTATGGGTTTCATTTATAATAGACAAAATCGCATTGAACAATCCCAAACGAGTTGCACTATCAAAAAGAAAGGTGTGCATAAAAAGAAGCTCATTCCACAAGTGTATGCTAAACAGTTAGCACATAACGCTCTGTCTGTGAGTGATCTTAAATTTTTGAAATCGATTGGATTGAAAGTGAGAAAATAACAATGGTGCTCGAAACAAACAATGAAAAGTTGAATATATTCAATGAACCAGTGCTCGATCATTCTCTCATAAGTTTACATGAGCACACATATAAGCCCTATGGATCACCGCTATTCAGGAATTCGGATGAAATCAGAATTGCAATCAATAATCAAGATGTTATACTAGATATTGCCGAGAGCTTCATTTACATAGAAGGTAAATTCACCCCCAAAGATGTAGCGAAAACATGCTATCTCTCGAATAATGCAATTGCATTTCTCTTTGACGAAATTCGTTATGAAATGGGAGGTGAACAAGTGGCTGTTGTTAGAAAACCTGGGATAACATCTACAATGAAAACCATGATATCATTTGGACAATCTCATGCTAACACATTATTGACATCTGGTTGGGGACTTTCACAATTGAAGCAAGATATCTTGGATACAAACAGTCATGTTTTTAGTGGAAAACTACCACTGAAATATTTGATGGGTTTTGCTGAAGATTACAACAAAAGTATCTTGAATGCCAAACAGGAATTGATTTTGATTATCGCTCGATCATTCAAAAACTCATATATAGGTGAGGTTGATGCTGATTTGGAAATAAATAAAATCGAATGGAAAATAAGGCATATTGTACCAGATGATAAACACAAGCTCAAACTTTTGAGTAGAATAAACAAAAGCGGTCTGAATGCCAAAATCAAGTTGGCGTATCGTATGTGGGACCTCTATGAACTACCATCATTACGTGGGACTTCTTCAGACATATGGGCCATCAAAACAACTAACGCATTGGAAACTCCTCGTTTTGTCATCATCGCATTCCAAAGTACTACCACATCTGAAGATAGAACACAAGATATTACAAAATTCACAACTGCTGATATCAATAGTATTCGAGTATACTTGAATTCTGAAGTTTATCCATATGAGCGTTGGAATTTGAATTTCGATAAAAAACTTGATGCTCCTGCTTATTATGCTTTTGAGAGTTTCCAGCGAAGTTATTATGATAAAGATATGAGTGAACCTCTGATGGACATTGGACAATTTAGAGAGAATCCACTATTCGTCATCGATTGTTCCCATCAACCGAATGCAACAAAATCATCAACTATTGATATAAAGATTGAGTTTGAGACGAGGAAGACCAAGTTTCCAGACAACACTAAAGTATATGCATTAATTTTGCATGATACAGTTTTAACATACAATGCATTGGATGGTTCAGTTCATAGCAGATATTGACACTTTTTTTTCACTCTATCATGTACTGTTTTATGATCTTTTTTTTTTTTTTATTTGTAACTGACTTATATCATGTATTGTATTTTATATCATATTTATTGTTTTGTAATCATTTTCTATTGTATTTCATCAGATTTAAATAAATAAAACATGAAAATAATACAAAGTTTTTTATTTGACATTATTTATGATTCACAGGAACATACAGACTATCTAAAATAACTTCTTCCTCATAATCATCATTTTCGCGACCATCTTCAATTTCCTCTCGATTTTCATCATTCAATTCAAAGTGATGAATAATCCATTCTGGCAAGTATGGTTGGAGGCTATACAGGAATCTCCTTAGGTTCAGTTCAATCATAACCTCACAAAGTTGCCACAATTCCAATTCATTATCCAAAAATTTGTTGCAAACTTCTGCACCACTCCAATAGTTCTCAGCATCACGAAGGCATAATTCGATTTGTTTTTCATCATAGCATACACTCATATCATAAACGCTTGCATGTTCGGCTCCATCACCCAACACCTTCAATTTAGACGACAAATGTTGAACCGATGATTTGAGATCTACAATATCGACCCAATCTTGACTTGCGTACTGCATCCACATCTTTAAATGGTGGAACTGAAATCGAACAAAAAAAAAAAAAACAATAAGCAACCTCCAATTTTTCAGTGATATAATACTCACATTCCCATTTTACTTGTAGTTACAAAGTGAGTGTATTCAACTAAGTTAGTAATGTTTATATTTCCATATAATTATCATCTAATATATGAATATTAATAAAACAATAAGAAATTCATTATAATTACTATTATTATTCAATCATATTGAATTTGACTAGAGTTATCGTTTTCACACCAAAAAAAACTTTGTAAGCTATGACCTAAAGAAATTCACTATAAATTATTACTATTATTCAATCATATTGAATTTGACTAGAGATCGCGTTTTCATGCCAGCAAAACTTTGTTGGCTCTGTCCTAAATACATCATCGTATATTTACCACCTGATGAGTTGATACAAGATATATCGTCATCACTGAATTGCAACGAAATACGTTTTGGTAGCCATGTTTTAAATAATTTATCATTGCTCACATCTTGCAAAGTTAATAAAATTGATTTACCAAATCGTGTAGAATAAGTTGACATATTTTTAATTATGTACACTTCATCAATTGGCAATGATGATA
Organism: Leptinotarsa decemlineata; assembly: GCF_025532065.1. Lineage (NCBI taxonomy): Eukaryota > Metazoa > Arthropoda > Insecta > Coleoptera > Chrysomelidae > Leptinotarsa > Leptinotarsa decemlineata. The sequence goes on along the minus strand of NW_027412538.1, from coordinate 4,527,495 downwards.
AGGCCTTTTGCTCTAGTATTTCAACCTCCTGTACAATCAAATTATTAATTTTATTCAAGTCTACTTTTGAAACGGACATGATGAAAATATATATGAAAATATAAACAATTTCCAACAGACAAATACACTCACCGTCTTCCTTCTATTACGAACTGAATAACACTCTACCAATTGCTAACTGCTGCAGATATATTCGTCTACTGATTTCATAGTGTGCCAGGCATTTCTTTTATATTAAACAGTGTGAGTCACCCCCACCATGAAACCGTGAAAGATTCACATTGCTAGTTGCTATCCACTAGAGATGCCTGACGTCACAGCCAAGCCCATCTCCCAACTTGATGCGATAACAGTTGCCGGTACGAGCAAGCAGTGGTCGTTGCGGTCTCGGAGAGGGTAGACGCTAGGCAAACAGTCCTCGGCTGCCGTTGTGTCACCATGGATAGCGGGGCTAGAGCGAACCTTCATCGCTTCAGGAGAGGTGAGGGCAGACCGATGAATACGCATTACTCTGCCACACGTCGTGGAGTGAACATGTCGCTCTCTAGCCGTTGAACGGTTATTGCTGTGACGTCACTCCACTACTAACTTGGTGCCCTAACACCGATGGAGCATTTATTACTTGGAGGATCTTCGAAGTATGCAGACGTATGTTTGTACATAGACAAACAAGCACATGATGAAACCCTGTACCGTGCATTCTCCTACACACACACATAAACACACAAAATCTCATATGAAAAAAAAATCTGAACGATCCATGCACCAGACACTTCAAGGTCACAACGCCTTGACTTCACTGCACAACAAAAAAAACTTCACCAAACAACAACCAATAAAAAAGCAATTAATACGTCATAGTGGTGGGGGGAGGCCGAGAATCAGCTGTAAACAACTACTCGAGTCTCTGGAGCTGATGATCGGTCTGGACGGAACGTCCTTCTTATAGACCTATCAGTCATCATGATTGTTGATACTAACAATCGAAACGTCGTGAAGTAACTTGGCTTGGCATTTTTGATTAGTGAAAATATTTGTAGATTCGATACTTTATCATTGAAAAATGATGAAAACAAATTTTTAATGAAATTAAAAAAATCTTGTATGTAACACAATAGGATTTCATTTTTTGTAACTTGCGCTACTCGCGCTCGTTACACATAATTGAACTTTTCGTATTTCTTCACATAAATAGCTATTCTCTAAGTATGGCCAAGCATAAAATGCATCAAATATACTAATTTTACAAACCTATTCTGATAAAAAAAAAGAAATTAAATATTTTTTCACAAAACTATATCCTTTGGAATCAGAAACTCATCTGCAAACAAGAGAAACCTAAAATAAAATTGAAATTTGCACATCATTTTCGTATTTTCACTATTTAACGCACACTGCCACTGCGATATTCGACCCCGCCCTGAGAAACGAATGAAACCAGCGCAGCGTTGCCAAGTGATGAACAGGCGAATGTGGGCATTCAATAAGAAAAGCTATTCCCGTCGTACTTATTTCGAGTGCTTACTTCCGCTACCCGCCAGCAGGGACGTGCGTCTTTGATTAACTTGGCTAGAGAGAGTAAAGCAAGAAGAGAGATGAAAATATCGTTGACAGATAATAATTTATTCACGTGCTCCCACGCCCTCTTAAAAGACTACCCTTATTTGGAATTGTAACCTATAAACATTTCGCGGTACCTTTCTGACTATTGCCACAGATCATGTTCTAAATCAAAGATACGGGCAAAGCACTACCAACGCAATATAATATGACAAGACAAGTGGTAAATATGTCGGAGTTTCGTCGAAGAAGGATGGGGTGGAGCGATGATAGATCAGCCTCACTTAGCTCATGTACCGGATTAGGCTATCTTTCCGCTATTTACCGGGTACAAAGCCGATAACCTTGGGTAACATATACAGGATTACGTCGTCCTTTATGGTGGAGATATATGATCCTAGCCGAGCGTCTGTTTTGTGTGCATTTCATGAAAATTCAATTTGTGGGGAGGAGAAGTATAATTCAATGTAGATGATATATTGAATCTGAGCAAAGGCGAGGCGGAAGTTCTCCTCAGAGAAACCCTATGAATGAGTGATGGTTTCTATCATCAACATTCAAAATCTGATGGAGCTATCATTGAATATATCCATTTGTTCGAATATAATTCCAACAAAAACATGTTTTGAGTCATAATGGGATTCTCTAGGGTAATATCACGAGACTATCTTTCAATCTGGTAACAATCGTTTATCTCTACATGCTCATATGCATATATATATATATATATATATATATATATATATGCATATGAGCATGTAGAGATAAACGATTGTTACCAGATTGTTTTATATATATATATATATATATATATATATATATATATATATATATATCTGGCCAATAGCCAGAAACACGTGTCCGCGGTTTGCCCCACTTTTGGAGTGTTGTGTCCACTAATTGTTTCATTTTTGATTTTTATATCATATTCACTCGATAAAATTTCTCTTTGTATTCATATCCTGGACCCGGATGTCACGCAGGTAGCTATAGCTGCCTACGTGGTCATGTTAGATGTAGCCTGGGAATTCTAGGTCTTCTAACTGGAACCACAAATGTGCGGTTGGCTCCTGTTGTTGACTCCGTGCATATGTGTTGTTTCCTGCTTTCGGCAAACAAGTGTTGCCCATCTTTACACTTGGCTGCACCGCGCTGATGAGGCCAATAGCCAGAAACACGTGTCCGCGGTTTGTCCCACTTTTGGAGTGTTGTGTCCACTAATTGTTTCATTTTTGATTTTTATATCATACCCACTCGATAAAATCTCTCTTTGTATATATATATATATATATATATATATATATATATATATATTTTTTTTTTTTTTTCTCAAAAAATTCATCTCAGCTTTCGATGTACTCAAAAATTATATCATATAATCGTATAATCCAACCCCATTTTGATTATTGTGCTAGACTTTTATACTCATTTGACCAAAATAAGGTATCGGCTTCACAAAAGTTACAGAATCGTGGAATGAGGATTTTTTTACAAGTGAGTAGGTATTCTAGAATATCAAACATGTTAAGTATATTGCAGTGGCTGTCTGTTTCCCAGAGATTGTAGGAGTTGGCAATGATATTCATTTTCAAACTAACACATAATTTGCTTCCAACTTATTTTGAAGAATTCTGTATATATAGATCTCAAATTCATAACCACTCAACAGGAGAATGTATCTCCCAAAAAATTAACCTTTCTGGAACTAATTTGACTAGTACGATAAAGTCTTTATTTTATAAAGGTTTGAATGAGTATAGCAAACTCACACTTTCGTTGAAAGATTCAATAAATGTTTTCCAATTGAAAAAAAACTCATGAACTATATAAAATATCATTCTTGATTTTCTTTTTTTGTTTGGTAATATCCTTATTATGCATATCATCATTTTTGTTTGTTTGAAGGTGATTGACAATGTTTCATGATGAATTTCACTGTTTTCAGACTTCCATTGTCTCCGTCATCTCCCACGGAACCAGTGAAGCGGAAAATGGAAAGCAGGGATAAGTGAAAGGATTTCAACGACCTATAAATAGTCATCTCCCGGAGGAATCAGTCCATTCATCACCCGAAGACGATTGTAGATACTAACAATCGAAACGTCGTGAACTAACGTGACTTGGAATCTCTACACTTTTTATTATTTTCTTTTTTCATTCCTTTATTTTTATTTATTCAATTGTTATATTTTTACTTGTAGTTTGTTTCACTATTATTTCATTTCAGGTTTATTTTGTTTAATATAATTGTTATTTCCAGCTATTCATTTTCAATTATTCTTTTTTAGTTGTTTCAGGGATTTCAAATCATTTTATATAGTAGACAATGGAAGTCCGAACCAGTGAAATTCAACATTTTTGTTATTTATGTCATTTATTTATATATTTTTAAAATAATGTATGTATATTGGGATGTCCTAAAGAAATCAATAAATATTATTATTACTAATTTCATCAATTGAATATAAAATATCTCTGATACCAGACCAAATACTCCAAAAGTTTTTTGACAATCCATTATCATAACTTTCAATCTGTGACGACAAACGACCTTCGAACTGGTAAACGACTTAGCTTACCCAATCATTCGTTTGAAGGTGATTGACAATGTTTCTTGATGAATTTCATCAGTTCGGACTTCCATTGTCTAAGATTATATAAAATGGTTTGAAATCCCTGGAAAACTGATAAAAAGAAAAATCAAGAATGAATATAACAATTATGTTAAGCAAATAACCCGTGGAAAGTGAAAATGGAACAATTGAACAAAAAATATATCTAAAAAATTAAGACCTTCCAAGCCAAGTTACTTCACCATTTTCCGATTGTGAGTATCCACAATCGTCTTCGGGTCATCTTTTTTTTATTAGTTGTTTCAGGGATTTCAAATCCTTCTATATAATCAGACAATGGAAGTCCGAACTAATGAAATTCAATTCCCAATCAGTTGGGTAAGGTGTTACATTCAATTTTTCCACCTTTCCTTCTGAACTGTTTGTGAGACAATCGAAACACAAAAAATATTTTTGTTGATTTCACTTGTAGATTGTAAGACACCAATTATTCAACTTTCTTTTCTATTTTCCAGATTCGGGTTATTTTCACACTAGTACTCCAAATGAATGCTGATATGTATTCGAAATTTACGGTTAGGTTGACGTCAACAAGTCCTCTTTTTCTTTTGTCCAGGCATTATTTTTCAGTGATTGAAATATAGTATCAAATTAGGTACTGACAGAGATATTTACTTTCAGTAACGTAATACCCAGAATCAGTGGTCTATCCTGTGCAAGACCGTAGCAAGGGGAAGGTCAAGAGGGACTTATCCCCCCTGAAAGTTTTACAAGCAACGGCCATCCAAAAATTATATCAAATACAACGGTTGGCTTGTTTAAAGATCACAGGAGTGATGAGAATAACACCAACTGCGGCAATGGAATCAATTACTGGTCTGTCCCCTTTGGACCTGTACGTTAAGATGGTTGCGTTAATGGCCATGTTATGATTGGACATGACTGGTGTAAACCTCGAAGTAGGTATGAGTTAATTGAGGCTGAGCCTATGGCGAGAAGCGCACACTGCGCGATTCTTGCTGCAGGCAACCAGTAACGCAATTGTACCCAGGTTTGTGTTTAATAAACGCTACAAAATACAAATAAAACAGAACACAAAGTCAGACGCTACAAATGCAATACGCATATATACAGACGGCTCAAAAACCAAAGGAGGCTCAGGATGTGGAGCGTACCCCAGATCACTAAGCCTAAGAATTGAGTGGTGAATGGAAAAAAATACCAGCGTGGTTCAAACAGAACTGGCTGGTATATCAATCGCCACAAAAGAAATAACCAGGAAAGGAATTTCTTGCAAAAAATAACAATCTGTACTGATAGCAGACAAGCCTTATTAGAACAGACAACGTGTTACCTCAGGGCTAGTACTAGAGTGCCACCAAGATTTAGTCAAAGCCTCGATAGATAATAACATTTTCCTGGGGTGGAATCAAGGGCACGACAGGACAGTGAAGGTAATCGCATTGCCGACTCTTCAAACAAGGAAGCGGCTGGACTAAGAATTTTAGGACCCAGTGGCACCTACGGGCTGATGATTTCGACAATTGCAGAACCAGCCAAACGTTACACCCATGCTCAATCCCTAAAGAGATGGGATGAAATCAAAGGATGCACTCTTGCAATGACCAGGAAAAATATATGCTTAACAGTAGGATTTCTGTCAACTAAGAAAACACCTCCATAATATGGAACAGAATGTCCTATGCGAGTGTCCGGAGTTATCGTCAATAAGAAAGTGTGTGTTCGGCGAGTTACCTGTCGATATAAAGGAGATGTCTCCTAGTGACCTGTCCAACTTCCTGGAAAGGACAGGATCGACGATGACTTAGGAGGACAACTCCTTGGGAGGATGTTCAATGGGAATACTATTGGAATTATGAAATCCGTTAGAAATTTAATCAAGTCCTTGTCAAAACGAACCAGGTGCTTGAAAGAGAATATTGAAAAAACTTCCCCGAAACACAATGGAAAAACCTTACAGCAATGTGCGTACAAACTTCCAAAGATCTTGGCGACACTATCTGTTTCCACATGTACTTCTAAAAGGACTTTCTCTTCTCTGAAACGCCTCAAAACTTATTGTAGAAACTCCACAAGCCAGGAATGACTGAACGGTTTGGCGTAAATGTCAATCAACCATATACTTGACATCGACACCGAGCAGGTAATTAATTTGTTTGCTGCAAAGAATGCTAAAAAACTAAATTTGATTTTGTAAAGGTTTTTTAATACATATATGATCATGTAACACAATTTTCTTTATTTCGTTATTTTTATATTTAATGTTTATCTACTGTTCCACCAAACGAACCCCCCCCCCCCGAAATTGTTTTCTGGCTACGGTCTTGACCCTGTATATATATTGAAGGAGAGGATGTAACACGTGGGAGCATTGCCTAAACTCTGAACCTGAAGGTAGGATGGTAGCCTGGTGGGTCAGTTAGTCGACCGCTTTGCGAAACGGTGGTTCGAACCACAAGGCCGGACAATCGATTTCCACTCCCTATCGTCCAACCCGTAGAAGGTATGACCTCGTTAGTCCTTAGTTCGCACAAGTTTCCACTTTTGAGGGTTATCGTTCGTAGGAGGGCGACAGCTGGTTAACAGAAAAACAGATTTTAACGAAACAAACAGAACATATATCGATTCAATGCGTGAAAAAAACATTTTCGAAAGAGAGTTTCGTTGCCTGACTCCAACTAAGTGAAATGTAATTTGATGTATTTTTGAGAATCATTCATCGGGATTAATTCCACCGTTTGAGTTCTGCCAGGTGGAAGCATACGAGCATGAAAAGCATAAAAGCTCAGAAAATATAGAAACCAGTGACAGCATACAAACATAAAAGCATAAAAACAGCTGAATTCATAAGTGAATTTGACACAAACGTGGACATAAAAAATTAAAATCTCGACAAAATCGACGAAGTCGACAAACGTGGTCGATTTCCAGGAAATTTTCATATTAGGCAGGGTGGAAATCGTATTTGACGTATCTGGCTGCAACAGCACATCAGCACATTCAATTTTGATACTTTTCCAACCATTGGAAATAATAGAAGAATATGACACTCTGATTTTTTTATAGTGACAGTTTGAATACAATATCGATTATTTTTCAATTTAATCCATTCATTCAGTGAGAAGTGTTGAAAATGGGTGCAGTATTTCTAGAACCTTCTCAAGATGGCATGTGGAAAATAGCTTTTTCAGCAGCACCGATCTGTCACTTTGGACTCACTGTGCCGATTTCAATTGAACATGGCTAGTACTTTATATTTCTAATGAATACGGACAGGTGCAACATTTTGCCTGATAATACTATTGTTGTCTTTCTGTCTCAACTATTTTCTATGAACTCGCACATTGTACAAGTGATCAAAAGTGATATACTGGTAATGTGATTCTTCGGAGGTTTCCGATTTTTCTTAGCTTTGTAATTTGCATCACCATTGCCTCTCTCTCCTTTTTTCTATGAAGCATCCTCCAATCCATATTTTATTGAAAATGTCCAAGTTTACTTGTTGGCCCCCAGTAGAAAGCTGTTGAAAAAATATAGAAATGATGTTATTACGTCCTGGTTGAAACATTTGGTGTTATTCTTGACAGGCCTTCTGATGAAAATAACACAACTCGACAGAACCGCCAAACAGATGTTGATATCTTTTCGAGTCCGTCGATACGTCTTCCACTTCGATATTCAGTGCATTTCTTTAAAGTCCCTCCACTTCTATTTTTTGAACAAGTCGACTGAAAAATATTGAAATTTGGATAAATGAAATCTGTTTTTCTGTCTGTTCTGTTTTTATGTTAATCAGCTGTCGCCCCCATACGAACGACAACTCTCAGAAGTTGAAAAACTTGTGCGAGCTAAGGACTAACGAAGTCTTACCTTTTAACGTGTGATTCCTAACACATCAATATCTGCCAGATATTTCTAGAAATATTCCTTTTTATCTGCCAGTTGGCAATTGGAAAATCCCGATAAGGTTTGTTAAGTTATTTTTTGTTTATAAAATCGACAAAAAATGTCAGTACGACAAAGAACGTCATTGTTCATTTAGAATTGTCTCATTTAGTTTTCGGTTTTACTAGTAGGAAGGTACCATATCAACAATCTCTAAAATGGTCAATTCTGGTTGATTAAGAGAAAAAATTGAAGCAATTTTTATTTACGGTGCGACGCGTAACTTTCACGAGACCGAAAGGATTTTCAATGAACGTTTTCCGGATCGTCCAATTCGTAGAAAATATTTGAGGGAACTTGTATGCAAATTCACAACTACCGGTAGTGTACATAACAAAAAGTCCCCAGGTCAACCGACCATTCCAGAAGAACAGCAAGTGCAAAAATTTGGGGAGATGGTAGTAAATCCTGAACAGTCTACTTATTCCGTCGCGAATGTTTGTGAGATGTCTCTTTCTACTGTGTGGAGACTTTTGAAGAGAATTAGGTATCATCCATACAAAATCAAAATAGTACACCAATTAACTGAAGATGACCCTGATCGAAGAACAGAATTCTGCGAAATCATGACCGAAACCATTGCAAGGCATCCTACCTCCCTCCATAATATTTGTTTCAGTGACGGATGCACTTTTTTAAACGGCATCAATGTTCAAAGACAAAATTGTCTTTATTGGAATGACACCAATCATCATGTTTTCCGGAAACACATACCCAACATCCAGAAAAAATTAAGGTTTGGGCAGGAATATTGATGAACTATATTGTACGACCGCTATTTATTGATCAAAATTTAACTAGGGAACAATATTTGAGTATGCTGGAGACTATTGTTGATCCTCTCATCACAGAAATCGTCGAAGCGAATCCTAATGAGTTCAATATGGATATGTTTATTTAAGTATGTTTATTTAAGTTTTCCTTAATGTTTAGCAGATATTGTATTTGAAAATCTGCTAAACATTAAGGAAAACTTAAATAAACATACCATGCACACAGACATACATCATTACAATACAAGACATAAAACAGATCTTGTACAGGAATTAAATAGATTGAAGAGAACTGATAATGTCGGTATCAGGCTATACAATTTACTACCACCTCAGTTTCGTCAATTACCAAGCAAAACATTCAAGAGTAAGTTAAAAAATATTTTGAGTACAAACCCTATTTATAACATTGATGAATTTTCTGATGTAATTGGGAGGTTAGAGACTTGTTCGAATTGATTGCCTAAAGTAGAAAGCTATATATAGCATGTGATAGTTACTAGATTATTAAGTTGAAAATTAAACTGACGTGATATCTTTCAATTGTAATGCTATCATTGTAATAATGAATTTATGTTATCCTGTATTGACTATGTTTCCTAAAGACTAAATGAATATTGTTACAAGTCTATAAAGTCGATATTTTTAACTTGCGTGTTAATGTTAATGTTGTTTAATTACTCAATTTTAAGCTAATAACCTGTAATGTTTTTAATTTTAGACTATTTCAGATATACTTTGTTGACGTATCGATAAACTGTATGTGTTTCTAAAGATTAAATAAAATTTATTATTATTATTATTATTATTATTGTATTCCAACAAGATGAAGCACCACCACATCACTCCAGACAAGTAAGAAACTATTCGGATACTACTTTTTCCGGTCGTTGGAATGGCCGTCGAGGTTCTACAGAATAATCAACCCGCTCGCCAAATTTGATACCTTTGGACTTTTTATATGGAGATTTTTGAAGCAAAAGTTGTGCGAAACTGAACCTGCTTCAATATTGGATATATGGCAGATAATAATAGATATTTGTGTTCGAAAATGTTCGACGTGAAATATCGGATAGACTGTTCATGATGTCAAGAAGTTCAAAGCATCCATTTCGAGCATCTTCTGAACTGACCTCAAGCTTATTACCTCATATTATGTAGTTGAATGTTAATGTATTCAGGCAATTATTGAAAGTCCGCCATTTTGTAGTAGTTGAATATATTGACATAATATGCTAGGGTTGTGAAGCATTTGTCAGGAGCTTCAAAAAGATTTGTCACAAGACTCCCCTTTCTATTTAATGTTTTTCCAGATTGCGACCAGTCGCCATCTTGAAAGTTTCTTTTGTCGATTTTACTTCAAAATGAAGTATTCCTGGATCAATTTCATTACTTCAAATTTCAATTTTTCGAGTTCCGTTTAAAAAATAAAAGGCGGGGGGACATTGAAGAAATGCACTGTATTTAACATGACTTCATTGACTATTGTACTCTAGTCCGACCATGACATCTACGTGCCATTTTTGAGGATGGTCGTTATCGATACAACCGCCCTCTGTCGCGATCGAAATGGAAACTAAGAAACGATCGAATATTGCCAACTTAATTTCATAAAAATCATTTCACACGATAGTGTTCAAAGAATGTTTTCGACCACAGTTATATAATCCACCCCATCTAATCGACCAAACTTATCGTTTGGAACTCTCTGAAAGTTATTGATGTCATTTGTATTTACCCTTTTATTACATCTGAAATAGTTAACTAAAGTGAAAGGAAACATTCCCTGAAAGTTTATGAGCCAACACCCTCATAAAAAATCCATAAACCCATCTCCCCTCATCTGCCTTCATCCCCAATTCAACTGGTATCAATCAGTGGCTCAAACCGACTAAGCTGACACATAACCGAAACAAAATAGAGGAATTGCCAATAAATAATCTCAAAAAGCATTATTCAAACACTTTGTCAACTTCGAGGATGATGCCTACAATAAAAAGTCAATTGATGAGATTGACAAAGAATTTAAGTGGACAATATGTCAAAGCTGTTAGCTTTTGATCACGACACTCTACGCCGAAGTGATTACTGATCGGATCGGAAGTGATCGCCGAACTTGACTGGGTCAAAGGTAGCCGGTGTTTGCTTGGACTACGAAGTTGGTTAGATATTGTGACATCGACTCGACCTCTACTGTTAAATGTGTCTCACCGTAACAGTGGCGCTTCATTTCAGTAGTCGAGAGTTGAATGAATGTAAAGGAGGGTTGTAAAACACATATATGATAAATTAAACAGAAGTTTAACACATACAGATACAGATAATTTATTCATCATTGAAGTTTTTTACACAATGGTACAAAACTTATCAGACAAGTCAAAACATATTATGGTATTACAACTTATAAAAACATTATAGAGCTCACAAGAAAATAGGAAAACCTCACAGACAGTGCATCAAACAGTGAGGTACTCCTCTATTGTATAAAAAGTATTTTCATTAACGTAATTGAACAATGTTGTTTTGAAGGTATTAAAATGTTTTATTTCACCAAAGATCCTATTGAAACGGTTATAACATAGAATTCCTTGGTATTTTGGAGAATTCTGTCCCACACTAAGCCTAGATAATGGTAAGCGAATGTCATTTTTATTCCGTGTTTGGTGTTGGTTAATTTCACTACTTTTCATGTAGCTATCTTGCTCTTTTTTAATATTCATAATCGGAAGATAAATATAAAGTGATGGTAAAGTTAGAATTGACAGTGACTTGAAATAAGCTTTACAAGATACATTATTTCGAACTCCCATCATGCATCTTATGATTTTCTTCTGAGCAATGAATACTTTATCAATATGTGTTGAATTACCCCAGAAGATCAAGCCATATGTGAGTGCCGACGATACTAGACCATGATATGCCATTCTGAGAACCTCTATAGTTTTCTGATAATAATATGTTTGTTTCAATTGTTTATATCTATTGTTAATCACCTCGTTTTTAGTGGTTTTGTATATTTTTGCCATATCAACTAACATTTGATGCATTTGCTTCAATTCATTTGAGAACCATGGGTTGTCATCTTTCCTAGATCGAACTATAGTAACAGGAAATGCTATATTGAAATAATATAACACTAATTCATAAAAAGCATCAAATTTTTGATCTAGTAAATTAGAGTCGTAAAATATTTCTAAAAGTATTTAAATTATTGATAGAAAAATTCCGTTTTCTTATATACTCAGCTTTACCTCTGACTTTTTGTATTTCAAAACAACATTAATGCAATGTATGATCTGATAAATGAGAATCTAGAATGAGTACCGATAATGCTTTTGTATTAGAAAAAATCACGCCAATCCCTGAAACTGCGGTTTGTGTGATTCGTGTGGGTTTATCAATATGATCAGTCATACCAAACTCGTTGAATAAATTTATTATTTCAACTGTTTCTCTGCTATGTTTTAGAAAATCTACATTAATATCGCCGCATGCGATATAATAATATTCCTTACGATAAATGTTCATCAAATCATACACTGCATCTGTAAAAATGTTACTATCACTGTTTGGTGTTCTATATGCAGTTATAATAAATAGTTTAGATTGACCATTCAAAACATCTAACACAGCAATACTAATTTCAAAATGTTTCTCTGTACAATTATCGTACTTCACAGATTTGGCTGGAATATTATTTTTAGTATAAATACAAGTACCTCTATGGTCAGAGTCTTTGCGACAAAAGCTACTTATCAAGTTTGTAACCAGAAAAAGCTGCGTTTTCAATTTCATTGTTTTTTAGCCAATGTTCGCTCAAACAAACTATATCTGGATCTTTACTCTCAAATAAAATTTCAAAGCTCAATAAATTTTTAGGTAACCCCTGTATATTATAATGTAAAAGATTTATTTCCTTTGATTCATTGATATCATCACTTGTTGTTTTCTGGTGTCCATCGGTGTTTCCAAAAAAGAATTTGGTCGTGCTGCTTCGACTTCCCCGGTCACAACATCACGAATATTATACCTTTCGAAATATAATTTAAATTCGAATCTTTTAAAGCCAATTCCCCTAGGCCAAAAATGGGTTCGTAGAATCGATTCTTCCACTCAAAATCTGCTGCCACCATGAATTGTTTATATACTACTCCCCTCATTGGTTTCAAGCATTATCCATTACTATAACCGAATTTGGCTCAACTCGTGAGAGAAGGGATTCAAACCATCCTTTAAAGCGTTGGGCGTCCATGTCTTCGTGATAATCCCCCGTTTTTTTTTGGATAAAAAAATTTGTGCACTATCGTCCAAAAAGCCACTCTCGCTACCTATATGGGCGACAATCAGTCGTTGCCCTTTACCCGTTGGTCCGCGTAACCCTGTTGAAAAACCATTCACAAAAGCTTGAGATAACTAGTTCTTACCAGATCTTAGATACTCTGTGACCAGCATTCACCCACGTTTCGTCCAGATAATAAATATTTTTGTGAGCAGAACACATTTCTCTAATAGTGCGAAGATATCTCATTCGCCATGAAACTATATCTTCTCTTTCTATTAAGACAGATTTACGGGTTCGTTTGGCATATATAAATTGTAAATCTTTTTTATTATTTTCCTTAACTTCTCTATGCTAATATTTGGAATGATATCATTATCCATTACCTCTGTCCTAATGGATTCGAGGGTTGGCGCTTTATTCTCAAAAAAGAAAAAATGAATGGTATAGCGTACAAAATTTTTCTGTTACTCGTCCAATTCTTTTTTTTTTCTACCACGACAATATACTTTTGGAGCTTGCACAATCCCAGTCACCTTTTTTTTCACGTACAATGCGTTCAATTGTCGACACGGATATTCCCGTTCGAAATGAACACTGGGCTACAGCTTCCACTGTACGGAGTGTATTTTTTGAATTTTCGTATCCTCTATAGACCTTCTGTTTTTCTTCAAACGACATAAACTTCCGCTTTCTTTGTACATTACTTGGACCTGCTACGGCATCCATCTTAATACTATAAAAATAATAAAATTTAATGATATTATTCAGCTATTTGTCAGTTGCTTACTTATCTCAAAAACTATTTTGAAGTTGATGTATTTTGAAAAACACTTTATTGTGAGATTTTCACTAGAACAGATTTACAAATCCGTAATACGTGTTTCGCTGCACTGTAGCTTTTTCAAGTGTGTTCACTAACAAACTGAGTTCTACATACATTGTGATTTATATATAAACTTTTTGAAATATTACTATCTACCTAGAAACTAATAATATTCTAGGAACTAATCAATGCCAGTTAAACCTGAGTTTAACGAACATTTATACCTGAGTTTAATGACGAGGTCAACTAATCATCTCACAATTACGTTTGAATGTGATGAAAATCTATGATAATGTATTTTGAAAAACAAGTATCGGCCAACTCTATCTTATATTTTAATTATTGAGTTAAGTTGATGAATATAACGTCTATTTAATGAATATAATAAAATATATTTAATGAATACAAAATAAAGTCACCTTCACAAGAAACAGAACACACTACGCCTATACAGATGAGGACGCTTGATAATGAAGAAACCGAATGACTAAGACTATGACTAGTTTTGAAGACGCAAATATAATAGACCTGCGAAATGTTGATCAGTTTAACGATGTTTCAAAGTATTCAACGAACTGAGTCACCTATTCGCTCGTAAATCCTATCGATATGCAGAAGCTATCTTGTTACGGGGGGCAAATTTCATGGAATCATCTTACTTTTCAATTGTTTACGATGGTGATGCATAGACAATAACAATGACCCCGTCAAGAATTTAGTTCTAACATTTAACATTGTTGCCGTTAACTCTCAGTTCAATTTGTATATGAGTTACCTTCAATTGAAAATTGTTATAGTATAGTCATACTTTGCTTTCCTCGTATTCAGGTTGGCTCTATTGAGATAGTCTGTAATTGTATTTGCACACTGACCCGATGGTACAGTCTATCATTTTCCCTCCAAGTGCGTTCTCACTTCATCTTTTGCGTATGGAGTGAAATTTTCACACTTTCAGCTATGTTTGTCAAGTTGTAGTATAAGTTGAGTACGTTATTATGAATTGCCATCAAATATATTGCAATTCTTAACATACAAATTGGGAGAATATACGAATAATATAAGAGCATTCAAATATTAACGCCTTGTCAAACAATTACCTTTTGAAATCACTGAATTTCCTTGTATTTTACTTTAGCAAACTGAGATAACTTCGAGATAGGGTTCCAGGATAACAAAATTGTGTCACCGAAACTACTCCATTGCGGCAACGAGAGTAGATGCATTGCGAAATGTGCTGGCCTATTCTAGAAAATTTAAAACACGTGTCGTTATCACGTTGCGGACGAAGAGTCGAAATAAAGCCATCTGCTGTCGCTTGTAACGACAGCGGAGACGAGCCAAGGACAGTCGCAACTCCAAAGGGTATCGAGCGAAGTAGGTCGTTTGAGTTAGAAGTTTCCTGTGAATGGTGCTTTCATCGAAATAATGATGCCCTTTGATGGCTCACGAGTTATATATTTCGCAAGAATTACGGATAACTGGATGATGTAAATAAAAATTGACACTTCAACAGCTATTGATAATTTGCGATAGCTATTTCAGATCTGAGAGGAAATGAAGACGATTACGTCTTTGATAACTATACCGATGAAAAATGCTGAGATTTTCTGGAAAATTTGACTAGGACCCTTTAGTCTTCGGAGAGGTATAAAACTTCTTTAATTTAACGAAATGGAGACTTGTTGACTTTGGACGAATGCAGTTGATATACTCGTACATAAAAACCTCATCTGAGTGTATTTATATAGAGCAAGGAGTGTTTTCAAAATATCTGAAAGAGGCTACAAAACAGGGAACCAAACAGAAAACAAAACAAATATTTCAAATTATCAGCCCTTGTCAATCTTGTCCTCCATTTCGAAACTATTCTAAAATATAATATAAAATCGACTGGTTTCATATTGAAATAGAAAAAAATTTTTGACAAAGTATCAGTACAGATTTCAAAAAAAATATCAACCAAGCATGCTATAGCAGATATTTACAACCTTCTCCGTAGTTTTCTTGAAGATCGTACCCAAAGTGTCCAGATAAATCGCGAACTGAGTGAAAGAGTAAATTCATCTTACGGTGTGTCTCAGGGAACTATCTTAGGTCCTATATTATTTCTTGTATATCCGAATTCATTATTTTCTCAACAAAATACAAATTGTTGATAAATACTCATTCCTAGTGACTGTATTACTGAAAGATGAAATAATTCTGGTACTTACAAGGGAAAAGATGTAAAAAATCTGGTACTTACAAAGAAAATGGCAAAGTAGGGAAAAGACTCAAAAAAGCTATAGCCTTTTCAATTGATATTTAAAGACCCGAAGTGACACATTGAACAGATCTTAGTGATGATATTGGTTTCTAGTCTTCAGAATATGAGTAATCGGACTTTTCAAAGCATAATTAGTATGAAAATAATACATGAAAAATTTTAGGATTTCTCGTATCTTTTTATTTTATATGATATGATATTCTGGGCAGTTTATCTCACTTCATATTAATTTGAAGAGGAAATTCAAGTTCATAGAATTTCTCCTATCTTCCAATGATTTTATATTCAACTTAATTAAGAGTTGACTGTACTCATATTCATCTCGTTTCATATCAAAGTGAAAAGCACAATTTCTTGGGAATTTCTTTTGAACATTCTCAATCAAATCAATATTTACATTATAGCATGGGTTCTACATAACCGGACAATATTCAAGAATGGATCATACTAAAGCACAATATAAAATCTTTTTTGTTTTAATTGAGAAATCAGTAGAAATTCTCAACACGAAACCTAGCATTTTGAGACTTTTTGCCACAACTTCTGGTACTTGATTACTATTGATTACTTGCAAACATTTCCACCTATACCAAACTGTGGAATTTTAGGTATAAGTAGACCGTGGTTGACTCTATCAAAGGCTTCGTTGAAGTCCATATAGACAGAGTTAACCTGTAGCCTTCTCTCAAGATTTTCAATTAGGTAGTTTGTATGAAGAGTAAGGTTGGTAGAAGTGGATTTACCTTCTGAGAAACCGTGTTTTTGGGAATTCAGTGAAGACTTACAGTCCCAAGAATGTTTCTTTGTTGGCATAGAATCAAACATCTCAGTCATCTCTGACTCATTGCAAACTGCTTTATAATTCCCAATATTTTTCTTATCTCCTAGTTTATGTATTGGTTTCAGGAAGCTATGTTTCCAATAATCTGGAAAGGTGCCTAGAGAGAAAATTTTACTGAAGATGTTTCGTAATGGGATTGCTAAAGTGTAAAGACATTTGTGTACAAAAAATGAAGGTATCCCATCAGGTCCCATTGTAAGCTTAGGTGAAACAGAGAGAACGTACTCTTTCATATCCGTTTATGATGCACTGTTTGGAATCTTTGGTATAGTAATGAATATTACTGGAGTTTTTTCCCAACACCAAATCGTTATTTTCAACACCTCGACACGTGTTTCGATCACCAAGTGATAATCTTCAAAGAGGAAGATTAAATTGCTTTTAATCTTCCTCTTTGAAGATGATATTGATCAAATTGCTTTTAATGTTCCTCTTTGAAGATGATCACTTGGTGATCGAAACACGTGTCGAGGTGTTGAAAATAACGATTTGGTGTTTGGAAAAAACTCCAGTAATTTTCATATCCGTAGCAGTGATAATGTAATTGTTGATATAGACCTCGTTTTCAAAATTATATTCAGGAATAAAATTCAGTCTGATGGTTGAAAAATAAAAGGAAAACAAATTGATAATCTCAGAAGTATTATTACAGACATCATCATAATGAAACATGACTGAAGGTTACTGATAATCTTATTCATTTTGATGTCATAGAGGAATCTGGAGGTTATACGTTTAACTGTGCGGATTGTAAAAGGGTTTATGTGAGACAAAGTGGCCGAAATTTCTCAAAACGGTATGCTGAACATGAAAGGTCCTTCAGACCTTTCCTTGGAATGCCACCACAAGTTGCCAAATCTAAACGATACGGAAATTTTGCACTTTGCAAGCAAGGGTTGGAAATTCAACTGTTTAAAATCTTTAGAAGTTAATGAGCATAAGTATCGCGGATATAACCTGCTAAATGACGAAATCGATCTAGTTTACTCCCCGGTTTTCAGATTAGCATATCCACATTGTCACAGGTAAACAAAATTCAGGTATTCGATTGAATTAAGGACCTCTGTAATTACCTACAGTGGTGTGAAGATATATGAGGGTTAACATTATCAATCATTTCATTTCATTGTATTCGGTTGAGAATGCCCTTAAAGGACGAAACTGCAGTAACGTTTGTTACAAATACAAGTGCTAAAAAAAACATAGGAAGTTGTAACTCTCATTCTTTTTTTTGTATTGTATTTGGAAAACATATCAAATTTTTTTTTGTCGCGGTCTTCAACAATCTCAACAATCGCTTTCGATTCTTCTGCCTATATCAATGTTCTTTCAATCCGTGATACGTATCCTGAAACTCTCTCTGGTTCATTAATATCGATTTATCAGTGCGTAAATATAAACCTGACATTCACAAAGACTTATGATGGGCTTTGAGTTAAATTCCGGTCTGTATGTATCCTTTCCTCCTGCGAGATAGACGGAACGCTTGACCGAACTTCATTTATCAATGTCTGATAACTTGCGAACCCCACATTACTTGTACCTTTATGGATTACGTACCGTATGAATCAGACGTCACGAATATATCTCTCGATTTTCCAGATTTATGCATGATGCTAGTATCAAGTATGCAGTGCTAGACAGCATAGGAATTCTAGGAAACTTATCTCTCTTCAAGAAATTGGATTCTTTTTAATTCACAGAAAACAAACTGTACCACTGCATTACCTTCTTTCACAGGAAGAGCTGGCCTATTGACAACTTCTGTTATCTACCAATTCAAATAACTTGAGTGAATAATACAAAAAGCAAAGCGTCATCGATACGGCACTGGGTCCTTTTTCCATTCATATAGAAATAAGTTAGACTATTTCTTTTTTGAAGTATTGAAAAAATGCTCTGATATGGTATTTCCACTTCAACGCTAATACAGTGTGTAGCTGAATAAGTGTAAAAAATTCAAGGAGGTGATTCCTAATCGAAAAAATAATAGGATATTTCATATAAAGAAACTTCATTGGAGCATCGCTTGTTAAGATGCAGCTCCTTAAAGGGTTACATAAAATTTGTATAACAATTTTTTTTCAGAAGTACTGAGAAAGTTACAATATTGAAATTGACCTGACGTTTTGTACTACCAAAAAGACACTTAGTCAGTAATTTATTTGGTTTACCTCATGGTTGTAAGGGGTGGAAAACGCAACTCCTAAAATTTATTTCCAATGTAACTTTTTGTCTTATTATTTGAGAATCTATTTCCGATAGCCTGTTTCATTTCATACAAAAAATGTCTCCTGAGTTTTTTGCCCAAAAGGAACTAGTTTGCAGCAAAAAATTACTTTACGAACAGAGATACATCGTCATAAATGCGAACTGGATTTATTGTTATTTTGTAGTTAGTATTTGCATTAAACGATTGAAGGGTAATTAATTAGTATTTGCATTAAACGATTAAAGGGTAATTAACAAAACTAATTTATTAACATCAAAACACACAACATGTAGAAATCATAGTAAATGTTCAATATGTCTACCTTCAGACATTATGCATACGTCTAGACGTCGGCGCATTGAGCCACGTATTCGCTAAAATATTCCTGGAGTCTCTCTGATTACCCTGCACATATCGATGATGCGGTTTCTTGAGTCCTCTACATCGCGAACAAGAGTACGATAAAACAAATGCTGTAAATGGCCACAAATAGAGAAATCGAGAGGATTGAGATCCGGGGATCCAGCGGGCCAGTTCTGTGGTCCTCCTCGACCTATCCACTGATTTGCATATGTTTCAGATGCATTCTGACGTGCTACTTGACTGAAATGGGCGGGAGCCCCATCATGCATAAAAAACATATCCCTTATGACGCACAAAGGAACTTCCTCCAGCAGTACTTGATGCACTCCTCTTAAAAATTGAACGTATGCCTCACAACTTAATCGAGGCGGTAGAAAATGAGGCCCAATTAAATCATCCCCAATAACTCCGAGCCACACGTTAAGAGAAAACTGTTCTAGATGACTAGTTTCGACAATAGCGTGAGGGTTTTCATCAGCCCATATGCGGTAATTATGAAAATTAATAATCTTGTCCCTATAAAAACTACATTCGTCTGTGAATTCTATCGTCTTCAGAAGAATCAATAAATGGGTGCCATTCATTCAGATCATATTCTATTCCCATTGATTTCAATAAACCCAGAATATCTAAACAATTAGAAAGTCATCATCTTCAGAAAAGAATGTGAGTGAACGTGTCTCACTCTCTCTCTCTCTCTCTCTCTCTGTGCCGATAGTACTGAATACTTTTTTTTGACTCGAAATATTTTTTGTTTTAATTGAGAAGCTAGAATCTCCGACTGTTTCTTAAAATGATCAAATTTTCTGATGAATGCGTTGAGCTCTTCTTAGTCAAAGGGCTCAGAAGAAATAAGTGGATCAAAATCAGTTGTTTCACTTTCATCACTTGAAGAGGAGATTTTTATCTAAGTCGTGATCATTTTGTGAAAATGGAGTTCTTGTGACAGTAGTGCACAGCCAGAGTACATGATTGATCGAGAAATATATATCACGTTGGGGCAACACCCTAACGTATTCCACCATATCATTGGTATTTGTTACTTGAAATAGGGTATTTCCTTATTCGCCCATAATATCAAAGACTCCACGCATGTGAAGGCCCAGACCTGTCGAACACACACTCTCTTTGGCAACCTTGAGGTGTCTCACGGTGGCCTCCGCGAAGGTTTTGAAAGGTGCAGCGTTAATACTGTTGCGGCTTCGTCAACCTTCTTGGGGTTCCCTCTGTGGAGGTGCACAAGTGAGGGGGCTTTTCTGCAGGGGCAGCCGGTTCCTCGCCCTCATTTAAAGCGGATCTCTTGGTGCCCGCAGCAGGGAGTGTTCTTGCTGCTTTGTCCAGCCTCATTGCAAGCAGTAGATTGGAGTGGACATTTCTGTTCATTCCCAGCCACCGCCTTAGATTGAGGTGAGCACTTCTATCCAGCCTCGTGATTAGTTTCTTTTGTTGTTTCTGTTGTTTCATTCATGTGTGTTTCCACGAGTAGCAAGGGAAGAGATGGTCACCTCTGGCAGAGCTTCGCATTATCAGAGGTAGGCTGATTACAAAGGAGATCGTACGTGACCGCATATCACCCTGCGGCCATTCAGCTGTCGGCACAATTTCTTGTAATTTAGCTTGGGTAGACTGGTCCACGGTAGCATGTTTTGCAAAGGCTTTTTGGGGGTTTTGTTTCTCTCACCATACTCATTTCTGCCACTGACCAGGAGTCTGGCAACCGCGTCCGTAATGCCACATTGGCTTCCTGGACAGGGCCTCCAGTCCCCTGGCAGTTCCTCTATCCGCCACCTGGGGTCGCGCTCGATAGGTAGCCCAACCCACGGGGTGGTAACGTGTAATTTCTTTAGATATCAGCCACCTGAGCTGAAAGGTACCATAATTGACGTAATAGCAAATTAAACAGACAATGAACTCTGTCCCACGGGACTCCACGCTTATTCACCCAGTATTTTTCATGGGCTTCTATGTAAAATCCAAAGTACTCAAAATACACGCGTTTTACAAACTTCGACACACTTGTTCTACAACTTTTGAATGTATAGTTAAAGAATCGTTTTTACAGATTTTCCCCAACGTCGTGACAAAGGTCAATTTGTAAAAGATGGAAGAAAAACTTATTTTTATGATTATGGTCTGAAGCCGTATCTCAAAAGTTAGAGCTGTTGGACAGAAAGGAAGCATATATTTGAAATCAGCGACCTCAAGAAGGTGGGCAACAGTCATGAAATTCTACACAACAAAAAACATTTGAACTTTCTTCCCTTATGTTATCAATGGAATACTTCATTTGTAAACCCATCATAAATTTTAATTTCATGGGCTCTCCAAGTTGTTGACTTGAATTATGTTTTTTCTCAGTGATACAGATATTATTCGATGGCAAAAGTGATTTATTTTGTCATATCCTTTTTTTATGCCGCATTAAGTCCTATATTCATTAAATAGTTGGTTGAAACGACCATTCCTACCTTTCGTGACAAGTATAAACCGTTAGCACTCGACTCCGCAATTTTCTGAACTCAACCGTATAGTTAAGTTCCTCTTCCCAAGCTTCATTTTCGAATTCAGCATGCGATGTTACTGAAAATACAACAATTAATTTAATCAGTTGTTCCAGTATTATCAGAAACAAATAATAACCTTCTCGTTAAATGAAAGCTTTTAATTATACAATGGAAAGTATTTATTCCCTAACATATATAATCTAATATCCCGAAAACAATCTGGATTGTACTTCTGCTAACAAAAGGTAAAATTAAAGCTAATTCATAACGGTGCATTGCCTTTAATAAAGACATTTTCCAAATGCTCTCAAACATGCAAAACGCAGCTTATACACAGAAATAAATTGCTCTCTTATAATTTCGAGCACACCGTTCATTCCTTAGTGTAAAAGGGATTCAGGATTGCGTTGGGGCTATCATTACCTGCGAATTTGTTTTCATTCGTGTTTATCTGTCTGGTAATTTCCACCAGTTTTATCAAGGCGTTCGGATGTCTGTGATAATTTTGCCAGTTCAACAGGAATTGCAAAATTAAAATAATACTTGTTTATGATATGAAATGGTTCCAGGAAGAAGATAATTTATATTCAAAAATTGGAGGAATTTTCGAGGTGTTGAAGAATATATTCGAATAGTTTTTAGACTCGAAAAAAATAAAAAGAACAAATGAAGTTATTCCGTAACATGGACTATATATTTCAATATTCAGAAAAGCTGTCTTCACTGGATATATCTCAATTATCATAACCTGAAATGAAATTAGATGAAGGGTAATAATTCATTTCACCATGGTTAATAGGTAAACCAACATACACGAATCAAGAAAATGTAATAAGTGTCATTAAATTGGGGTATATTCAGGATTCATCTGACATACATATACTCAAAACGTGTATAGTTCATGTAAACTATATTGTGCAACCAACAGCTATATATATAATAAAAATACATATAATAAAATATATAATAAATATTTCGTTTATATAGATAAGTGGAAATCAAATAAC
This sequence comes from Leptinotarsa decemlineata, assembly GCF_025532065.1. NCBI lineage: Eukaryota > Metazoa > Arthropoda > Insecta > Coleoptera > Chrysomelidae > Leptinotarsa > Leptinotarsa decemlineata. The sequence goes on along the minus strand of NW_027412538.1, from coordinate 4,504,325 downwards.
AGAGTGATGATTGAAAATACCTCTGAATACTACTTACTCACACACACACACACACATATATATATATATATATATATATATATATATATATATATATATATATATATATATATATATATATATATATATATATATATATATACTGCTGACAACTCATCCTCCATATTTTCTGTTTCTTATCACTGTCATCATTCAAATCAATAATGAATTTATTTCCACCGGTAATATGGAAGTGTTCAATCTCCATATAGTCTCAAATAAAATTAGTTTTTCAATTCTTTTCTGTCAGTCTTTTTCGGTAATATTAGATACTTCTTCTTTGATTAGCTCTGTTACCTTCATTTCAAGTGTTGAAAAATTATTTTTACGTCTGATGATTTGTATATAAATTGTTATTCATTAAAAAACTTTGTATTTTATTTTTCCTCGAATTTTTATTCCGTACTTTGATGAGCTGTCGCGAATGATAGGAAGCGTTGTCAAGAACTGTTACACTATTCGCATGCAAATTTGGAATCGAAGTGTTTATGTGTTTTCAAATCGTTCCTCGAAAATATTAGCTTCTATGTTCTTAGGATAGTTAACATTGTAGTCCTCAAGTTTTTCATATCTGTTTAAAAAAGAAAGTTCAAAATCTGTTTTTCGGTTAATCAGCTGAATTCGAAAACCTATCCTTCACTTCCTCCGCAATGCGATCCTTTGTTAGCAGGCATGTTGGGCGTATATATTCTCGAACCATCAGTCCACTCTTTCGTAACAGTATGGTCAGTGTACTACCAAGATTCGACCAACTAGAAAATTTGCCGTAGTTCTTGTCTATATTAAGTTTTTTGTTCTGAGTATTTGAACAAAAAACTAAACTGTTACGAAGGAGTGGACTGATAGTTCGAGAATATGTACGCCTAACATTTCTGCAAACAAAGGATCGCATGCAATTCCACTATTTTTCTGCTTTCCATAACTGCTCGACGTTTGCTTATTATTTTAAATCTGAATCCTAGTTTCTTCATCCAATTCTGAAGAGTTTTGTCACAGCAGCTCACGTTTTGGCAGGAAGTATTTAATTTCTTCCTTATGGTTTCAGTCGTAGGAATCCCATTGCTTTTGTAATAGTCGTATATTGGTTTTTTCAATGCTTTTATTAGATCTAACGGTTTTGGTAATCCTGTGTCACATCGCGTCTTTCGTTCATAAGGTTTATTTTTGACTATTTTACGTACAGGTAAGAAAGAATTTCGGTCAAATCTGATGTTGCTTGTGACACTTTGTTTCCCTCGAAACCAAACTTGAGATATACACATTTAAACATACTCTTCGTGTTTCAATATTCAAATGTATCCGAATCTTATTCACCGGTATCTCTTTTTCGCATTGTTTACCATCGCCATTGGAGTCACTACACTGGAAAAAGTGCGTTGTTATCACATTCGTTATTACTATTAGCGCTTGTCCAAGGATGGGACATTTTAAACAGATAACAAAAATTTTAAGTAATTGTAACTGCACCAATATCGAATTTCAACTGATCACGATTTTAGTCGTGATCAGTTCCTGAACTGAACACGACGGATATAACCATCTCCGCATTTCTCTTCGTAAACGTTACGTGACTTCAAATTTGATTTTAAGACCTAATGTCAGCCAATCATAAAATTCAGTTAGTAAAAATTATCCAATACGAACCGCCATCTCTACAGTACATGTGGGTTATTTCGTAGCCGGTTCATTTCTATATATTGATTTTCTTGACCTTTGAGAGTGCCGCCAACTTTAAGAGTGCACAATATTGTTTACTCCGGCTATACTTTTATTACATTTGAATTCAATTCGTTTTTGAGAATATATCACTGAGACAATTTTGTAGATTGAGATTATGTTCAAATGTTCAAAGCTCCTCTTGAATCATCCGTTTGATACAATACTGAAGATACAATTCAATTCCATATGAAGAACAAGGTATATAATTCATCAAACGTAATTTCATCAACGTACCCAGGTTCAAAGAGTGAACAGTGAGTGAAAACAGTAACACAGGTAATTCTATCAATAGGCTTTCTTTGACTGAATGACACAATCTGTTTCATCAAGCTTCAGTGGAACAGAGATTTGAATGAAGATATGAGAAGAATTAGGTTGTTGCAAAAGTATTGCTAGTTTTGATGTCATGTGTTTTTCTAGCTCCATATCTCATCAAATACATTGATTTTTTTCTGATTGATTCGGCTGTTATTTGATAAAGATCCATAGTAATTTCGAAAACAACACCTCACGATTTGATCTCCACAAACTTCATTTGATAAATGTATCACATGTTCCGCTAGCACAGTAGCTTTCTCAAGTGATTTCTCGAAAAAGAGAAAGCTACTGTGCTAGCGAAACATGTGATATATTTTTCAAATAAAGTTTGTAAAGATCAAATCGAGAGGTGTACTTTTTGAAAATACATTGATGATAATTGATGACAGAAAGATTGGAATGCAGAGGACATGCCGCAAGATATCAAATTATCAAGAGAGAAAAAAATGGGTTATTTGAGAGCTGCAAAAGATTTTGGAGAAGATCAACTGGCACATCTTTTGCTAGAGCATTTGGATTTAGCAAAAAAAAGTTGATACATTCTTTGATCCTCATCAAGGCCATTATGCTTAGGAAAAATATGGTCCAAACCGCATATATAATGTTGACGCATCTGGGCTTTCCGTAGAACAGAGCAAGATACCCCAAGTGATTGGCCATGAATGGAAATGGCAGATAGCTTCACTAACCTCAGCTAAAAGAGGTTTATTGATGACAAATATTGTTGCTAAGAACGCTACTGGTCATTTGTACCTCCCTTTATTATATTTCCTCGCAAGAATATGAGTGATCAGCTGATTAGAGGCGCTGTTGGCATTGCACATCCGTCTGGATGGATCCAAATTATTTACTGTTGAAACATTTCATTATACATAACAACCCTACTTCCGAATCGAAAGTATTACTGATTTTAAACGGTCATTTTTCCCATACTCATAACATCGATGTGATAGAACTTGCTAGGATAAATAATGTAGACATTGTATCCTTACCTCCTCATACAACCCATAAGCTCCAGCCACTAGACAAAACGTTTATGGGACCTCTCAATACGTATTACAGTGACGAAATACGAATGTGGATCAGATACAACAATAGACCACTCATTACTCACGATTTTGTGGATCTATTAGGTAGAGCTTATTTAAAAGTACAAACGGGTGAGATAGCAGCCAACGGATTTCGGGTTACAGGACTATTCTCGTTGAATAAAAACATTTTTACCGCGGTCGACTATCTTGCTGCGCAACGAGAATCAGTTAAAGATGGTTGCACAGTTGAGGTCATATCAATTACAAGTTCCCAACCCTTAGAAGAATCGATGATGGACAATCTTAGAACACCTGATGATGGTGAGCCTTCAACTGACGTTTCTACATCCAGACAAAATACAAATTGAACCTGTGCCCTCAACTTCCGGAATTTGTCGCAGTAGTTTAACACGTTCAATGCTGATGACGCACACGTTGCGTTCTTGCGGTCAATTGCGTAGCGCTCATGACGCAACTGTTGCGTTCTGTACTCAGTCGAGTTTTAACCTTCACTGCGTAATCATCGACGCAATAACTCGGTGTTTTGTGTGATATACGTTTTCGTTAATACTAGTAGAGTGTTATTTTATGTTTGGTTTGAACTCAAACGTTATTATGGATCCAAACCACCCCAGTACTTCTGGCTCACAGGAATTCGGCCTATCGCAAAGTAAAAGGCCTCGAAAAGCCACAAAAATGGCATGGAAAAGATATTTGACCGAGGATGAGTTGGAACGACTTTTATACGATTCGGATGAGGATTTTGACGAGTCGGCATTGCTCGCAGGGAGTGAGAGCGAGAACGTTTATTCAGACACGGATGATCGCGATGTGGCCGAAGAAGCTTCGGAGGATGAGCCGGTCGAAATTCCTGCAATCGAGCCGTCTACAATTCAGTGGAAGGAACAAGCAGAATTGTCTGTTTTTGGGTTCGATGGAACAAATAAATTTTTGGTGCCATTTCCAGGTAAACATAGTTCTAATTTTGTTAGGATCATTTTATATACCTTTTTATCAGTTTTAAAACATGATTTCGCATAAGTTTCTGAAGGCTGTTCTGTTCAGATACAGACAGAGCGGTACCTTTTCTTCGTTTTTATATATTTGCAAAATCAGTACATAATTTTAATTTCTTTTCAGGAAAGGAACCCACGGATATTTTCAATTTTCTGATGGATGATGAATTCTACCAGCTCATCATATTTATCTGAGACAAATCAGTACGCAGAAAACGTATTTTTGGACAAGGCAGAAGTGGAACACGCTCGCATTACTAAATGGAGGCCCCTAATAAGAGAAGAATTTCGAGTTTTCTTAGGAGTACTTTTCCATATGGGAACAATACACCTTCCACATTTGGAAGACTATTGGAAAACTGACAGGTTATTCAACACACCGTGCTTCCGTGAGGCTATGAGTCGCGACAGGTTCATGTTGATTTTGAGATGCCTTCATTTTGCCTCTAATCCGCCAACCTCAGCAATTTCTAAACCAGAAGACCGTGTTTTTGAAATTACGCCATTAGTGAATTATTTCAACAATAAAATAAGTAGTATTTATAGTCCACAAAAAATTTATGTATTGATGAGTCAATGGTACTTTGGCGAGGAAGGCTTAGTTTTCGTCAATACATTCCCAATAAACGCCACAAATATGGAATCAAGTTTTACATACTGACTGAACCAGATGGTACGATATTGAAATTTTTGATTTATACGGGATGTTTGGGAGATTTTGGCGGAGACGGACATGTCGCCAATGTGGTGCTCCATCTGCTGGAGGGAAAACTGGATATTGGCCATTCTGTGTACATGGACAATTTTTATAACAGTTTTGCACTCGCAAAGGAATTATTGCGTAGAAGGACATACGCAACTGGTACTTTGCGAGCCAACAGAAAATATACATCTCTTGAGGTGCGAGATCAAAAATTGAAGAGGGGACAAACAATTGGTAGATACTCAAATGAAGTTATGATTGGCAAATGGCGAGACCGTAGAGATGTTCTATATATCAGCACAGAATTTGAGAACAACTTGAGAAATGTGTTTACCAAAAGGGGTGAAAGCAAATTGAAACCCACTGCAGTTCTTCGTTATAACGAAAATATGGGTGGAATTGATCGCCAAGATCAATATTTGGCGTATTATCCCTGCCATAGAAAAACATTGAGGTGGTATAAAAAAGTGGCTGTTCATATTTTCCAGTTATTATTGTTGAATTCATTTTTTTTTACAAAAAATATATAAATGGCCGAATTTCATTTTATGATTTTCGATTGTCGATAATTCGGCAATTGTTACCAGAAAAACGAAAGCTCACACCTAGAATGTTGACTCATTATGTTTCTCACTGCCCGAAAGGTTCTGGGGGCAAGACTCTACGCAAAAGGTGCAAATTGTGTCATTCAAAAAAATTACGAAAAGACATCCCTTATGAGTGTAAAGTCTGCAACGCAGGATTCTGCTTTGAACCTTGCTTCGAGGAATTCCATCGAAATATGGAATAACAATAATATTTGAATGGTTTGTTTTTGGTTTTCGTTTTTTTTTTATCTTGTACTTGTTTTGTTTTGAATAAAAAAATGTAAGTTTATGGATTTTATTTCCTTTATGCAAAATAGATGAAAAAAAGTGGCTGTGTCATCTTATATAAAAATGGTAGATTCCTAGGCTTGGACCAAGCATGAACGCATACGGTGCGTTTGCAGCGCTGCCCAACGAAGCATTCACCACACGCTAACGACGCACCGTATGCGTTTTCAACAAATGAGCCATAATAAATATGAAAAAAAAAAAGAAACACAATCCCAAAGTGTTATCTAAAGTTTCAAGTCGATACATAAAAAAATGTATAGTCAGCGTGGGGCACGCGAGGGTAAAAAATGGTCAGCATTGAACGTGTTGAGACTTGTTTCTCCATATAACCTCAGCCTAGTAGCAAACAAGAAAAGAAAACCTTCTAATAGAGAAAGAACGTCCTCATAAAAAAAATTAGGAAGAAAGACGTAAAAGAAAATAAATGTTCAAAAAAAAAATATCGAAACCAGAACGAGGAGAAAGCAACAGAAAAAAAGTTGAGAGATAAGATTAAGCCTAAACCAGATTCAAATGATGAGGAGATGATGCTGTTTGATACAGACAGTGAGCCCCATGCCTTGATAGGAAATGCAGCTCCAGACTCTGAAGATTCGTAGTGTATTTTCTGTGGTATGCTGTTTTCAAATGATACCCATGGGGAAACAAAGGTCAAGTGCCTCACGTGTGGGCTCTGGACACATAATGATTGCGCAGGACCAGAGTCTGATGCATGGATTTGTGATTTTTGCAAGTAATTTGTGTTCCTTTCTATGTTATACCAATGTTCCCAAAGAATATCGTTTAAGTTGAAGTTGAAATTTCATAGTGTTTATAATATTCCATATATTGGTACCTATTTCATATTTAGATAACTTTACTATTATTCATTTATTTATTGAAATTTTATTTAAAAATTGTCAATTTTATCAAAACTTCTTAAAAAATGAACCATAAATATATGATTATTATTAATGACTACTGAATGTTTTTTATTTTTAAGGTGTTGGCAAATTATGTGTAATAAACAAAATGGTATTCCATATTTGATCACTCTCCTCTAACACGGAAAATTTCGGCCGCGAAAGCCTTAACCAATTTATCTTTTAGAATAGTTTGTACCAGTCCTGCTAATTACTAGTTTCAAGTAGCACATAAAGATATCCAGCTTTGATGTGTAGCTACCGGATGGCAGCACATTTATGTCCATTAAATTAATTTCTCTCCGAGATGTACGACTAGGTAAACATTCGTCTATCAGTCGCTGAACATTTACCCAACATGTTACATCAAAGTCAGACATTATTGTGCCAGAGCTACCTAACCAGGTATATCATCCAGTGTTTACTGAGTAACAAACACATTGTTGGATCTTGTATTATAATGGCATCAGTGAAGCACAGGTAAATTGTGATTTCAGTTTGAACCGAAACATGACACTGACTCTTCTCCAAATGACGAAAATTTCACTTAACGAATTAATCATCAAATCGATGTAGATGAATGCAATGAATCACTTTAATGAAATGAAAGAATGAGCAGGAGCAAGGACAGGTATTTGATAGGCAGGTAGTTAGGTGAAGCAGGATGCCAAATTTGAAATTCACTACTGGAAACTCCATTGTTTGTTAAAGGTATAAATTCAATAGAGGAGACCTTCATAAATCGAATTGCTCATTTAGGGGTATATATTTCTGGTTTTTCATTGATTTGTTGATTTCCATGGCTTCCAACAAATTCATTGTCTTTCCTTCATTACATATGTGTAGGATTTTGAGGTTATCTTTATTCATCTTGTGTTTTGATCCTTGAAGATGTTCATACATTGTAGATTTTTTGTCCAAACACGCAGCCTTATGTCAAAATTTCTACCGGTTTGGCCTGTATATACTGCGGAGAATTCGACACACTCTATTCTATATGAACATGGTTTTACTTAAATTATTATTATTATTTATGAAAGCTGTTGATATTTTGTATTTAGAGAAATAATTTTGAATATTTTCTGAAAGTTTACCTATGTAGTTGATACTACTATTCTTGTGTTCTCGGCAATTTGGGTATAATTTACTCATAAGTATTTTGTGAGTTTTACCTGATATTATTTTTTATATTAGTGAAATTAGTTTCTGATTGTTTACTGCAATTTGCTTGATTATTTTTAGTTCGTCTTGGAAATTCTTTACAGTTGAAGCGATTGCGAAAGATCATTGTATTATCGACCTAAACGCGGATAACTTATGTGAGAGTGGACTGAAATAATGAAAGGTAATTGTACAGTCTGTGAACGTGTCAATGGGATATATACGGGTATACAGTCAATCTGAATCACTGATTCAAACATGGGTTATTTATGTATTTCGAAATGAGAAGTTCACAATACGCAAACCGACATGAGAAAATATGAACTGGAGACACAACAGCCATTTGGTGGCTTTAAAACAAATAAATGTCTGGAGTGTGTTCCTAGAAACTAGCACAATATGAAACACTTTTACGGTATACCAATAAATATCACTTCAATCGACGCTAGCAATTTTCTTCTTGTCGTATTGAACTTCGTCACTGAATAAAATTCAGTTTTATTTTTCTATCGATGTGTACAATATTGGGAGCGTCTGTTGGCAATTTGAAATCGATGTTATTGTGTTTACGATATGTGTTTCACGATACATGTTATATTAGTTTCAGATTTTGTTATGACTAGGGTTGAAGACGAACATTTTTTGGCGGATTTATTTTCCCAATGAATATTTCTCATTGAGAAATATCGTATAATATAGCAAATTTTTGTATCCCACGAATTAAGTTCTGTGATTTTATTGATTCAAATATGATACAAAAATAATGGTATAGTTGATGAATGAAAAATTTGATTCTACAATGGATACGTATTATGGTGACATTCTTTCATCCAAAAGTCATATACTGAATTGAAAATGTACATTTTCAGAAGTAGTCAAATTTTGGGAAAAAAGATTATGCCTTCCAATTTCCCCATCTTTTTACAAAAAATTTGAAAATCTTCAAAATACAGTGATTAATTTCGGAATGAATTCTTCAACCAGATATGTAGACCATGCAAAAAAGACTTTTCAGACACAAACTAGAAGAAAACAACTATCTCGAAACAACTATTTTCAGATAAATATTGAATTACACGAAAAAAAAAAACATGAACACATATGAAAATACATAAAAACTACATGAACATGCATAAGCATTGAATCACGCAAAAAACATTTTTCCCCATACAATTTGTACCCCAATTCATTATGGAATTGAAGAGATATTGTTCACAGAAGTGCTACACAATATAGTAGGTACGTTTAAAAAAAATCTGTTTTAAAATATATTTTTACGGTAACCAGCTGTCGCACCCCTTCGAACGACAACCCTCAGAAGTGAAAACTTGTGCGAGATAAGGATTAACGAGGTCTTATCTTCCAACGTGTGATTCCTAACACGGTTTATGACGTAGGGAGAAAGTTCAAATTTCGCAAGCTGCGTACATTAGATTAGCGATATTTGTGTTTTTTTATTTTTTTTTTATGTATTTATAGTTTTATGTATCAAGCATATGTTCATAGTTTCAGCTGTTTGACATGTTCGGTTTGTTGGTAGGAACATAAAAGTCAGGAGTATTTTGCGTGTTCGGCCATTTTCTGCTATCGAAAGAAAAGGATAATAGAATTTGCACCGAATTCTGCTCAAGAATTGGAATTGAGTGATCAGAAACACTTGGAATGTTGACAGTGGCATATGGTGTTTATACTCTGCGTCAGAAATTTTGTATAGTACAAATGGTAAAAGGTTTTCACAGAAGGTCGAGGAAAACAACCAATTTGCCCATAAATTTCGGACAACAAGTGTGTGGCAGCAAATTTCGTTTCAAAATTGTTGAATTTTAACCAAATGAAACCGTCACATGAGCATTGCTCAGGACTTGTTGAATGACGTCAGCAGCGATCCAGATTCACTTTAAACGAACATAACTGGTGAGGAATCATGAGTATATGTTTATGAAATCAAAAAGAAAATCTTATCGTCCCAATGGAAGAACCAAGGAGATCCAAGACCGGAAAAGCACGCCGAGTTCGATCAAAGGTCGGATTTTGCTCACTGTTTTTTTTTTCGATTGCCGTGGCGTAGTGCATCAGGAGTTCCTGGTACATCATCGTACGGTCAATAAAGAGTTTTATCTTGACGTTATGCACCGCTTGCAATGAGCAATACGGAGAAAACATTCGGTATTTTGGAAAAATAATTCATGACTCTTACATCACGCTAATGTACCTGCTTAATTGTTATTGCTTGTTAAAACATTTTGACCAAAAAAAAAATACCGTGATTATGCCTCAGCCACCGTATCCACCAGATTTGACCCCCTGAAACTTTCTTTCGTTTCCAAGATTGAAGAGACACATGGATGGACGGTGTTTTGCGATGATTGTGGAGATAAAAGCCGAATCGCCGAGAGAGCTCATAGACATGTCAGAAAGTGCATTACAGATCTACTTCGAGGATTGGAAAAAACGCTAACAAAAGTGTATTATATCTTAGGGGGACTATTTCGAAGAGGAAAAAAGAGAAATTGATGAATAAATAACTATTTTTTGAGAAAAATTAAAATAACCATAATTTTTTGAACAGAATAGTATGTGAAAGAGATAAAATGTAGAAAAAGAACATCCGATGGATAACATTACCAAATGCAGCACTCAATTCAAAAGTGGCAGCACAACTATAATTAAAAATTCAATCTGAATGTCCTCTTTGACATGAGCGATTCATAAAAATCATCATGAATCTCAATCTATGGAATTGAAGTTGTATTGTTTGCAGCAATAATTGCAATGGAGAATGCAAATTTAATTATGATAAATATTGAAAAACAAAGCCAAGACCATTGATTTGTAGTTTCACACAACTTCTTTGAATGCCACCTAACATTGTATAAATTTCGTTTATGCCATATCTCGGAAGAATGTTTCTAATGATTTCCAGAGGTTTTAAAATATGGATTGATACAACCGGTATACAAAAATTGGGATGAATTGAAAATCAGTAACTATAAACCAATTTCTTTCCAATATTCCTGAAATTTTTACGATTAGTAAAAATTAAACTGACCAAGTTTTTGAATACGGTTTTAGAGAAGGCAGATCAACAGAAGATGTCAATTATAAACTTACTACAATTGTTTATAATGCCCTAGATGAAAAAAATACCCATACTTGGAATATTTATAGACCTCTCCAGGGTTTTTGATACTCTATGTCACAAAACAGAGTGTTGAAATTAATGGTGTCCTAAGTGTTCACAAAACTGTGAGCTATGGTGTTCCTCAAGGCACTGCACTGGGGTCCTTTCTTTCCACTATCTATATGAATAGTCAGTTTTCCTTTAAATACCACTGGTCAAACTATTGGTTAAGCCGATGATACTGTCATTATGTACATTTCTCCCACTTGACAAAATATGAAAGAAAGCGTTGAAGATGATTTTCCAAAAATTTCGAAATGGTTCCAATTCAATAAATCAACTTTTGATCACCAAAAAACTTAGTAGTTGCCATTTATATCTTATATTAGCGGATTGCCAAACTTAGGCCCCGTTATAGTAGGCTTGAATAAACAAATTCCTTCAGCAACATCGGTGAAATGCCTTGGTGTCACGATACATCGACATATGACGTGGGATATACATATGCAACAACTTCTCAAAAAATTAGGAGAAATTCAGATATCTCGAAGAATTTATAGACATTAGACAATTGAAAATAATTTATTTCTCGCTAGTACATTCAAAATTTCTATAGGAGGGGGGCGGCGGGTTAGTGATTGTTTTATAGAAAACGTAAATGTGGTTCAAAAATGGATTCCAAATCTAATATTTGCCAAGCAACGTGACTATAGTGATGATCTCTTATATAAAGAAGCTCAAATAATGGACATCAGAATAACTTTTCTGCATGAAAATATTATTACTCATTGAAAATAAAAAACTCATATTACAAGTTTATGAAAATACTCATAATATACGAAAGAATGGTTCTATATTTCTACCCCGACATGACAAAACGATAGGAAAACGAAAAGTCAATTACCTGACACCAAGTATATATAAGCAAGTATCTCATGAGATTCGGAATATTGAAAAATTTTGAAACTTCAAAAATTCTTCAACTGAGGGGATTCTCAAGACGAGACATAATATTTTCAGTAATATGATGAATTCTAAGTGAGTATTTAAAAGAAAAAAAGGTTACCTCCTGATTATGTCATTTACTGAAGTGTAAAATTTACTCTACATGTAACTTATCAAAAAACCCAGATATGACTTCACCTGGATGTGTCATTATATCACGTACAAGCAGTTTGAACTGCTTCTGTGATTTTTTGTTAATTTTTTTCTACATGTGTTAAATTGTTTTATAATATTTTAGTTTATTATGCATATAAACATTATTTTTATTATTATTATCATTATTAATGAATCTGTTCGTTAACCAGATGTCGCTCCCTGCTGACGACAACTCTCAGAAGTTGAAACTTGTGCGAGCTGAGGGCTAACGAGGTATGGCTTTCTGGTGGTATAAATCGAGATACCAGAAAAGTTTTTGGGGTCCCAGTTTCTGAAAGGATCACAAAAACACTTATGGAGAAAATAACGAACACGGAACGAATATTATTAACGATTGTTGGAAAGTCAACAATCGGTTGGGTACAGAGACCATGTCACCGTATACCACAGCATTAATTCCATTCCTCACTTTTGACAGATGTGCAGACTTTTTTCTCAATAGTCATCATGAATTTTCAGATGCCAATATAGAGTCCTTGGGGAGAATTTGAAGGGAAGCTTAACACAATATTTCTAGAGTTGTAAGTGAAAAAAACATTTTACTGGCTATCTGGCAGAATTTTTATTCAAACGAAACTTTCCACTCAATGCACGTTTTCGTTATTCTCAGGAAATTACAGTGGGTATTTTCCACAAAGATGCATGATTGTTTGTTAATTTTTGTTTGGTTTCATTGTCTGCTCTTCATTATATTTGTTTGGTCTGCATCGTTGCATTCCAAGCAGAAAATTCTTGGAATCGCAGTCCGCGTTCAGTAGCCCAGTTTTTGTTCTGCTACAGGTTGTAACACTCCATTTTTCCACTTTTCATTTTATATTATTCGCGAGACAATCTGAACAGAAATATACTTTATTTGTCGGTTCGAACTTGAGAATTGTAACATACCAATTATTCAAACTTCTATTTTCACTGATCCGGAATTTCTCCGAGCGGTAGGGGAAAGTAGTTACCCTTCGTACACTTTTTAGATTTAATTTTTTTCTTCATGACTAATTGTTGAATTTATCAACTTTATGTACCAGAGTGTAACAAATATATTGTAGTTTATCACGAAGAAGTTTGAATCTATTATGTCAAAAGGTTAAAGCGTTATAGCGATTTTTCTACGATAAGATATTTGTACGAACGTACCCCACGTACGGGGTACGTTGAAGTCGTTGAATTTTTTTTAATAATTATGAAAATATGGATTTATCAATGAACTAACTTAAAAATATGTGATTTGACTAATAGTCGATAAAACTTTTTTATAAAAATAACAAAAAATAAAATCGTTCATCCTTAGTTTACTTCACTAAGCTTTACAATCAGTCTAAATGAGATGTTTACAATCATTTTGTATGACATCGTTACAGAGTCTTTGACAATTCAAACTTAAAATAGGTAATCATACATTTGGTTGTTTCTTTGAAACTTATTGCACATTATAATTATTTAAATCAACTGCAAATGTATAAAGTCTAGTCATTCTAGGTGCACAGCCCGTTCGTGGTTGAGGATCAGGGAAGATCATGGCGACATCTCTGATACACAGATATATTCATCTCTATACCGGAATAATAACTGAGAACTTTTCCGACGTAAAAAACTTTACCAAAATGAATTATTATTGATACTATGATCATCAGTCTCTTCGTCCATTTTAAATCAACTGGAGATGTTGAACTCTCCCGCAAGGTAAATTGTGATCCTTTAGATTCCTCTGAATCTTCGACGCTTTCTATTTTCTTAGCTTTCTTTTTTTTTATTGAACTGAGTTCTTTCAAACTACGTTTCACTGCTTTGGCTCTGGCTTTCCTTTTCTTTTTTTCTAATCATTTATGTCTGTCTCTCTTCTAGTTCAGTTTTTCCAGGTGTATCTATATATATATATATATATATATATATATATATATATATATATATATATATATATATATATATATATATATATATATATATATATATATACCGGGTGTCCCACATTTTATGTGACAGACAATATCTGGTTTGTTGAAGGAGATACACAAAAATGTTTCATAAAAAAGTTTTAGAAGTTCATGAGAGCTATATTTTGATATAATTTTTAAATATACAGGGTCTTTGGTGTAGGTGCTACAGACCAAAATTCCATTTTTAAAAATAGAACGCCCTGTATATCATTACATATTCAGATGCTACGTTAAATTCTGATATCATTTCATGTTTGGTTTTTGAAATTCGGTTACGGCGTTGTTGAGTAATTGCTTAAAATGTAAAGTCTTAAGAACGACTATTATTTTTTAAAATATCTCATACAATTGTTCTCCCTGCATCAGATCACATGAAAATTAGTCAAAATTTTGGGTGTTCGAAGTAATGGTTTCAATTTTGAGTTGTGGAATTCAGTCAAAAATCATTTTGAATATGAAACAATTGCGAAATTGAAAGAGGTGTATTCGAAAACAAATCTTTAATTAATAACAATGTAAATAATATAACTTGATAAATCATGAATTTCACTAGTTCGGACTTCCATTGTCTACTATATAAAATGATTTGAAATCCCTGAAACAAGTAAAAAAGAATAATTAAAAAAGAATAGTTGAAAATAACAATTATATTAAGCAACAATAAACCTGAAATGAAATGATAGTGAAATAACCTACAAGTAAAAATATAATAATTGAATAAATAAAAATCAAAGGAATGCAAAAAAGAAAATAATAAAAATAAAGTGTAGAGATTCCAAGTCACGTTAGTTCACGACGTTTCGATTGTTGGTATCTACAATCGTCTTCGGGTGATGACTGGACTGATTCCTCCGAGAGATGACTATTTTATAGGTCGTTGAAATACTTTCACTTTCTCTACTTTCCAGTTTCCGCTTCACTGATTCCGTGAGGGATGACCGTTTTGGCGGGAGTTGGTCATTTTTCGTTTGATGATGGGTTTCCATATGTTTCGTATATCTACGCTGGCCTGGCTGAATACGTTGTTGGACAACATGTATGCGGCTTCCTTAAATTTTCTCCTGAACCAATGTTCCTCTCTGTGCAAGATCTCAGCTTGGGACCACTCGATGTTGTGTTGATGGGTCCAAACATGGTCTGCTATTCCTGATTTGCTGGTTTCTCCTTGCTGTGTATGCTTCTTGTGCTCGGCAATGCGAACATTCAATGGCCTCTTAGTTTCACCAATATAGGATTTTCCGCACTCACAGGGTATCCGGTAAATGCAATTCTTGGAATCGCAGTCCGCGTTTGGGGGCCTGGTTTTCGTGAGGCTGCTACGGATAGTGTTACCGGATCTGAAACAGGTTCTAATGTTGTACTTGGAACCAATTCTTCTTATCCTCTCCGATAATCCTCTGATGTAGGGAAGTGCAAGCACTGGTTGTGACGGCTTCTCTTCCTTGCGAGGCTCCTGCTGTCTTTTAGCCAAAGTCTTTTCTACCATCGCTTTGGAGTATCCATTCCGCTGAAGATCATTTTTGATGATGTCTAGTTCCTTCTCGAGACCTTCCTTTGTATTACAAAGCCCAAAAGCACGGTCTAATAGAGTCTTGATGATTCCTCTTTTTGTCGATTGATGGTGGTTGGATTCGTGGTTCAGATACTGTCCCGTATGAGTGGGTTTTCGGTATACAGATGTTTCCCACTTAGTGTCGGTCCTCTTCACCAATATTACCTGAATACAAGCAATGAATTCAAGTCGTCGTTCAAAGTCCGTGGGTTTCAAACCTTGTACCAACTGAATTTTGAATGGGTGGTATCTATTTTCTTTCAGAATTCTCTGTACATTAGATTTACTCACACCGACTTCTTTTGCAAGAGTACGGATAGAAACATGTGGATGAATAATAATATAAGCCAACACATTGATCTCTAAATCATCAGTTCTAACAGATCTCGTATGATGACGATGCTTTATAGTAGAAGGAAATGACCCAGTTCGCAATTTTTCTACAACTCTTGAAAAATTCATTCGTGATGGAATGGGTCTATCTGGAAAACGTTCTTGGTATAGACGTTGTGCTTGACGGCAGTTTTTCTGACATTCCTCAAAAATTAATAACATATCAATGCAATCACTTGGACTAAACGCGAAAGGCATACTGGAGTTTTCGCACAAAGAACACAGTTACTGTTTTGCGAAGAATCACTGAATCGAACTGACAAGTAGATACAATTCAACAACATTTGTTACTATGGCATCAACAAGCATAAGCTACTTGATGAAATTGTGCAATATAAAGCAATTCACCCTCAAGTTAGTCACATTCTCAAGAATTTCAATATTATATTCAACTGATATCGATATCGTATCGTAGAGGTGAGAATAATGGTTTGTATTCAGTAGTAGTCTAGTTCAATTTAATAAAAGATATAGACTGGATTCGTGTACGAGTAAATAATTTTTTTTAAACTTTATATTTAAGGAAAAGTGCAATAACTCAATAACGCCGTAACCAAATTCCAAAAACAAAACATGAAATGATATCAGAATTTAACGTAGCATCTGAATATGTAATGATATACAGGGCGTTCTATTTTAAAAAATGGAATTTTGGTCTGTAGCACCTACACCAAACACCCTGTATATTTAAAAATTATATCAAAATATAGCTCTCATGAACTCCTAAAACTTTTGTATGAAACATTTTTGTGTATCTCCTTCAACAAACCAGATATTGCCTGTCACATAAAATGTGGGACACCCGGTATATATATATATATATATATATATATATATATATATATATATATATATATATATATATATATATATATATATATATATACGGGATTTATCCGAGTTTCTCCCTTTATTGGATTTTCTGTTTCTGACAGATATAGGATAAGGTCTTATGACCTCTGGTGTTATGGGAAGATAAGAACTTGGTACAGATTGTGTCTCGGCGGCAGAGGTGGAAGATTCACCAGTTCCGGTTTCATCCACTTCTTGAGTACGCGTACCTTTTTTTTATATTTTCGCACCATGATTCTGCAATAAAATATTAATTATAACGTTGACTCATCAAAAATATTTAATTTTTTTAGAAGTAGAATATTTCATAAAAGAAAATATATGTTATTGTGTTATCTGCACGATAATTTTAAAAACTGATACTACATTTTATTTCATAGAAATTAAATTTTATATACTTGTGGTTAATATAATCTAAAGGGGAGCATTCGTACGCGTACGAATGTGCCCCCTGTCTGGCTGTCCGAATGCACCCCATGCCTTTGCACAAAATTAAAATACAACTTTATACAAATTCTAATTTGGTTTGAGAAATATAACAATTTAAGCTCAAACTAAACAATGTTAACATTAATTATTCATCACCATTTTGTCGAAAACATAACAATTCTACTTACAGTTACGAACTGAAATTAGGTAAAAAAATTACTCACAGCCCGAAAAACACGTCAGCTGAAACGCCGTGGTGCCACTGGCGCGACATCCCGCTAGCAACATGGTGGTCGATATGTCTATGCACAGAAGCAAAGATGTGTTTGTGTGCCGTTTAGTTTTTCTGTTATACCAATTGTACGAATGTGCCCCGCGTACGAATGGTGACCACTTTCCCCTATGCAGTAGTAGTCCAAATAAATTATAATCAGAACGCTGGCACCTATTCAAACTCCATTTTATTCATTTTCATTAATTTCACAGTTAGGATAGGTTGGGTTAGGTTACGTCAAAAATATTCAGTTAATGACTTGTTTTTTATAGTAATCAAAGTAGAGTGAGACGTGAGATACTCTCTGTGAAAT
Organism: Leptinotarsa decemlineata; assembly: GCF_025532065.1. Classification (NCBI taxonomy): domain Eukaryota; kingdom Metazoa; phylum Arthropoda; class Insecta; order Coleoptera; family Chrysomelidae; genus Leptinotarsa; species Leptinotarsa decemlineata. Next base: position 4,486,532 of record NW_027412538.1, on the reverse strand, counting down.
ATCTCTGTCTATTTCTGGTAATGTCGCACTCAAAATCGATGGGTTCCGTGTAGTATACGTCCGAAGAGACCGATGGAACAGATGGTTGCATTCCCTGAACTTTGAATTGATACAGATTGTATGTGTGAAGGAGAAATTTTTGTCTCTTGTGTTATAGTTCTGCCAGTTGAAAGCTTACAAGCATAAAAAGCACAAAAACCATTATAATCATGAAGCATAAACGCATGAAAATAGCCGAAAGTATAAAAATACCTGCAAACATAAGAACAAGAATGATTTTGAAAATCGACAAACTTGAAATACCTTAATCATTCAGGGATTTTATCATATGCGCGAAGATCATCTCTAATGTGTCTTGCTGGACTGTGACACATAGGTCCGAGGTGGCGACTGCTGGAGTCGCGGATCTCAAGAGTCGGTGGATACTAGTTGGAGGAGTGTGAAGCGAAAGCCTTGAATTTCCTTCGTGGTTTTTGGAAATCGGTTTTTGATCAGAAGTTGTAAGATTAAGTGCATTAAATCCCAGTGTAAGACCCTATATATTCCATCACTCTTCCTATTGAAGCAACCAATGGAGAACATAGAAAATTCCAGAGATTTGTCACTCTGATTTCTTTTTATAAAGACATGTTGAATCCTATATCAGTCATTATTTTTATTTATTCGTTCGTGTCAACGCTGGGGATGCAAATCCCTATTGAAACCGTCAAGTGAACTGTACTCCTTGTTTTATTGGTATGCTTGAAGTGTCTTCTATTTCGATATAACTGAGTTCATCTACAGTGTGGAAAACGGATACAGTATTTCTGGAAATTCGCGTTGGTAGCATCTGAATAAGAGCTTTTGGATTTGGTGAGCCTTTTCAGCACTCATAACTGAAATTTTATGAAAAATAAAGAACTGACCTGCACCCTTGCCTCCGCAAATCAAGATCTAGTCATTCAAACTGGGCAAAGGTTCCACTTTCTTGGTCTAGATCTAGAAACGAATGAAGAAACGATACAAGATGGTGTTCCCGGTACTGACGTAAGTAAACGAGACTACTGGTTCTGAAGGCTCATTTTTATCGGGGGGCTCTCATTGTCTTCTAGCCAAAGTCTCTCCTACTATCTCTTTGGGGTAACTATTTCACTGGAGATCTTTCTTGATAGATCGTTGTTCCTTATCGAGCCGTTTCTTCCCGTTACAGAATCTGGAGGCACGATCAGTTCTGGACTAGTAGATATTGAAAATGTTTTATCCAGTTTTCTCCAAAACTACATGTTTCTAGGTTGTAGTTGATCAAAAAAACCACAATTTTTTGAAAAATTTCTTCCATTTTTGATTTTATGGCACACAAAATATTCATTTCCCTAGAAATTTCTGAAAATATATTATTTACATTTCCTAAAATTTGCATTTTTCATGATTATAATTTCGAATATCTTTTAAATTTGGAACCTAAGAATGCCTACTCAAAATAGTACTCTTATGAACAGTTTTTTCCAATAACAACCATATTTTCGCTCATTCCAATTGGTGCACAGAAGGTGACATTGCCATGAAAAAGTTTACTGAAGAAATGAATAACAGAAATTTTCAGTAATTTACGTTATTCGACAATTTTTTCTTTAGTTATTGTTACTTTCTGTTCACTTTCTGTTCACCTTTGGAAACAAGAAAATACTTATATCAATTAAAAAAGACACATAATTTCACCACATGGGTATTTGCGACTGCAAATGAGGAATTTTTCGAATTCAACAACAAAATGAATTGTTATATTGAATAATCCATTTCTGAAAATACACACCATATTTATTATCAAAAAAGATGATTTTTTTCCAGAGATAAATGATTTTGGTAGGACATACAAACAAAAAATGGAAATACCTATGTTTTTGATTTTTTATTGAAGAAAATCAATGCTATGAGAAAAAATTACAATATTCGTGGAACTCCATATTTCCTGAAACTTTCATGTTCAATTTTTCTCAACGGAAGGTCTGGATTCAATATGAATCATAGAAAACTCCTGAAATTCATACTATTTTAGCCCTCGTAATTTGGATAGACTTCAATTCAATTTCCCTGTCATGACCACAATTTGTTTCACGAAAGTTGACTGAGATATTGGTAGTTAATAACACTCAAACAGTAGAATAGTAGCTCGAGAGCCATAACAGAAGATCTACAGAAGAAGAGTAAAGCTGGCAACATTGACGGCGCACCTCTCATGCGATTTATTCTTCATATGCAGTGGGTTGATTCGCAAACTTCCACGTTTTTCCTAAATTTTCGAATATTTGAATAGTTACTCTGCTATTCTGGGCGGAGGCTAATCCAGTAAACCAAAACTGGGTACAGCCATTCTTGAGTTACAGATAAGTGGTGTAACTATCAATATTTTGCGACATTGTATCATACATTAGAAGACATTCTCATTAAACTTCCAATAATAATCACTAATCATCTTCGTATGGTTTATATAATTTGAGTAGTTGTTTACAGCTGATTCTCGGCCTCCCCCCACCACTATGACGTATTAATTGCTTTTTTTATTGGTTGTTGTTTGGTGAAGTTTTTTTGTTGTGCAGTGAAGTCAAGGCGTTGTGACCCCTTGAAGTGTCTGGTGCATGGATCGTTCAGATTTTTTTTTCATATGAGATTTTGTGTGTTTATGTGTGTGTGTGTGTGTGTGTAGGAGAATGCACGGTACAGGGTTTCATCATGTGCTTGTTTGTCTATGTACAAACATACGTCTGCATACTTCGAAGATCCTCCAAGTAATAAATGCTCCATCGGTGTTAGGGCACCAAGTTAGTAGTGGAGTGACGTCACAGCAATAACCGTTCAACGGCTAGAGAGCGACATGTTCACTCCACGACGTGTGGCAGAGTAATGCGTATTCATCGGTCTGCCCTCACCTCTCCCGAAGCGATGAAGGTTCGCTCTAGCCCCGCTATCGATGGTGACACAACGGCAGCCGAGGACCGTTTGCCTAGCGTCTACCCTCTCCGAGACCGCAACGACCACTGCTTGCTCGTACCGGCAACTGTTATCGCATCAAGTTGGGAGATGGGCTTGGCTGTGACGTCAGGCATCTCTAGTGGATAGCAACTAGCAATGTGAATCTTTCACGGTTTCATGGTGGGGGTGACTCACACTGTTTAATATAAAAGAAATGCCTGGCACACTATGAAATCAGTAGACGAATATATCTGCAGCAGTTAGCAATTGGTAGAGTGTTATTCAGTTCGTAATAGAAGGAAGACGGTGAGTGTATTTGTCTGTTGGAAATTGTTTATATTTTCGTATATATTTTCATCATGTCCGTTTCAAAAGTAGACTTGAATAAAATTAATAATTTGATTGTACAGGAGGTTGAAATAGTAGAGCAAAAGGCCTTATCATCATTGCCAATTGATGAAGTGTTCATAATTAAAAATATGTCAACTTATTCTACACGATTTGGTAAATCAATTTTATTAACTTTGCAAGATGTGAGCAATGATAAATTATTTAAAACATGGCTACCAAAACGTATTTCGTTGCAATTCAGTGATGACGATATATCTTGTATCAACTCATCAGGTGGTAAATATACGATGATGTATTTAGGACAGAGCCAACAAAGTTTTGCTGGCATGAAAACGCGATCTCTAGTCAAATTCAATATAATTGAATAATAATAGTAATAATTTATAGTGAATTTCTTTAGGTCATAGCTTACGAAGTTTTTTTGGTGTGAAAACGCTAACTCTAGTCAAATTCAATATGATTGAATAATAATAGTAATTATAATGAATTTCTTATTGTTTTATAATATTCATATATTAGATGATAATAATTATATGGAAATATAAACATTACTAACTTAGTTGAATACACTCACTTTGTAACTACAAGTAAAATGGGAATGTGAGTATTATATCACTGAAAAATTGGAGGTTGCTTATTGTTTTTTTTATTCAATTTCAGTTCCACCATTTAAAGATGTGGATGCAGTACGCAAGTCAAGATTGGGTCGATGTTGTAGATCTCAAATCATCGGTTCAACATTTGTCGTCTAAATTGAAGGTGTTGGGTGATGGAGCCGAACATGCAAGCAATTATGATATGAGTGTATGCTATGATGAAAAACAAATCGAATTATGCCTTCGTGATGCTGAGAACTATTGGAGTGGTGCAGAAGTTTGTAACAAATTTTTGGATAATGAATTGGAATTGTGGCAACTTTGTGATGTTATGATTGAACTGAACCTAAGAAGATTCCTGTATAGCCTCCAACCATACTTGCCAGAATGGATTATTCATCACTTTGAATTGAATGATGAAAATCGAGAGGAAATTGAAGATGGTCGCGAAAATGATGATTATGAGGAAGAAGTTATTTTAGATAGTCTGTATGTTCCTGTAAATCATAAATAATGTCAAATAAAAAACTTTGTATTATTTTCATGTTTTATTTATTTAAATCTCATGAAATACAATAGAAAATGATTACAAAACAATAAATATGATATAAAATACAATACATGATATAAGTCAGTTACAAATAAAAAAAAAAGATCATGAAACAGTACATGATAGAGTGAAAAAAAAAGTGTCAATATCTGCTATGAACTGAACCATCCAATGCATTGTATGTTAAAACTGTATCATGCAAAATTAATGCATATACTTTAGTGTTGTCTGGAAACTTGGTCTTCCTCGTCTCAAACTCAATCTTTATATCAATAGTTGATGATTTTGTTGCATTCGGTTGATGAGAACAATCGATGACGAATAGTGGATTCTCTCTAAATTGTCCAATGTCCATCAGAGGTTCACTCATATCTTTATCATAATAACTTCGCTGGAAACTCTCAAAAGCATAATAAGCAGGAGCATCAAGTTTTTTATCGAAATTCAAATTCCATCGCTCATATGGATAAACTTCAGAATTCAAGTATACTCGAATACTATTGATATCAGCAGTTGTGAATTTTGTAATATCCTGTGTTCTATCTTCAGATGTGGTAGTACTTTGGAATGCGATAATGACAAAACGAGGAGTTTCCAATGCGTTAGTTGTTTTGATGGCCCATATGTCTGAAGAAGTCCCACGTAATGATGGTAGTTCATAGAGGTCCCACATACGATACGCCAACTTGATTTTGGCATTCAGACCGCTTTTGTTTATTCTACTCAAAAGTTTGAGCTTGTGTTTATCATCTGGTACAATATGTCTTATTTTCCATTCGATTTTATTTATTTCCAAATCAGCATCAACCTCACCTATATATGAGTTTTTGAATGATCGAGCGATAATCAAAATCAATTCCTGTTTGGCATTCAAGATACTTTTGTTGTAATCTTCAGCAAAACCCATCAAATATTTCAGTGGTAGTTTTCCACTAAAAACATGACTGTTTGTATCCAAGATATCTTGCTTCAATTGTGAAAGTCCCCAACCAGATGTCAATAATGTGTTAGCATGAGATTGTCCAAATGATATCATGGTTTTCATTGTAGATGTTATCCCAGGTTTTCTAACAACAGCCACTTGTTCACCACTCATTTCATAACGAATTTCGTCAAAGAGAAATGCAATTGCATTATTCGAGAGATAGCATGTTTTCGCTACATCTTTGGGGGTGAATTTACCTTCTATGTAAATGAAGCTCTCGGCAATATCTAGTATAACATCTTGATTATTGATTGCAATTCTGATTTCATCCGAATTCCTGAATAGCGGTGATCCATAGGGCTTATATGTGTGCTCATGTAAACTTATGAGAGAATGATCGAGTACTGGTTCATTGAATATATTCAACTTTTCATTGTTTGTTTCGAGCACCATTGTTATTTTCTCACTTTCAATCCAATCGATTTCAAAAATTTAAGATCACTCACAGACAGAGCGTTATGTGCTAACTGTTTAGCATACACTTGTGGAATGAGCTTCTTTTTATGCACACCTTTCTTTTTGATAGTGCAACTCGTTTGGGATTGTTCAATGCGATTTTGTCTATTATAAATGAAACCCATAACAACAGTTATTCGATTTTCTTCAATTCCAAAATAATGAAAATCTCTTCTTCACTTCCAAAATCGATAAGGTTATTTTTTTCATCCAAAATACGCACTGTAATGTTGTGAATCAATTGACGACCTTCTGGACTGACAGGCATATATATAATACTGTGTGGTTCTTTAGTAAGATTGTAGCCAGGTTCAACATCAATATCGAATGAGAAAAGAATGTGGGATTCTTCACCATTTATATATGAACCAGATATTATATTGCAATCTAAGCGGATAAGTCTCACAGTTGTAATGTTTATTGGTAATGATGATTCATGTATCTGATTTGGTGGAAATATTTCATGAGCGAACCCCATCATTTCTGCTATTGAATTTGGATGTGTCAGATCAATTTCATATTTGGATCGCATTTCACATTTGAATGTATTATTATTGGCGTGTAGATAGAAAATATCATCTGCAACGACATCATTTGGTTTTTTATCATGAAACAATCTGAACATGATATGTTTCTGTATGACGGCATTGATCTCTTCTATTTCATAAGCACCACATGGAATTTCAATTGTCAACTTTTGGGGTATCGATGAGTTGTCATTACTGATTCTAAAACTAACTAAGTTATTAGCTTCAGTTATATTATTGATTGTATTGCATCCATAGAATCCCAAAAGTCCTAATCCATAACGACTGTTCCTATCCAATTCAATTGGTGGAAAAAAATCCGCACTCAAGACACTTGTCCCGACAGCTTGTAGCTCGAACTTTCGTGACATGACTGATGAATATTTTGAAACACATTTCAATTTATTATTGTACACAGCAACAGCACATTTGAGACAATTTACACTTTTTGGAAGGTGTTGTATTGTAATAAGTATCATTTTTATTGATACCAATATTCACATCCTCTATATTACAAATACAACACATAGATTTCCGAGGTATAGGACCGTCATTAACATCCGATTCTGAATTTTGATCGTGGTGGTGGTGCTCATAACAATATCTATGTTTCATTATATCGATGTCATCTTGCAGATGCTTAGGCAACTTTTCCCAAACATATGCAATCTCATGTGCAACACATGCAAGTATCACTTCCTTAGGCATATTTGCAAGCATCACTTTATCCATTTTTTTCAAGGTACCATATTTTGAAAACATTCTAAGTGAAAACCCCATTCCCTTGATAGCCTCCCGATCCAGTTTTGGTGTTGAATCCATTTTTATTTGGAAAATTATTTAGAGAGAAACTGCAAGCACAAGTGACCACAGAGAACTGTATTAAATTTCTGTTGTCGATCATAGTTATATTTGATTTTTACATTCGAACATTTTCGAAAAAATCGAGTCAATTCCAATGGTGGGGGTAGATCTCCAAAACTATCGAAATATGTGACTTCTTTCCCACATTTTTTATATGCCACCCAATGTGTTCCTGGTCCACTTATTCCATCTAAATTAACAATAGCTGTCTCGTTTTGTTTTGGACCTGAAGATGGTAATCTATCACGCATAAAAAAACACCACGAAAATGTGGAATTTTCATTTTTTGTGCATAATAACTGAGATCGAGATCAGTAAGAGGCCTCTGAGGTAGGGGTTCAATTAGTTTTTTGTTTTGTTTGTGGCTTTGTATGGTTTTAAATATAGTCCTAAACCTTTACGGTATGGTTTGAGATATATTCCACTTCCGCGTTTGCCTAATGCTACAGCCTCCATGGTTTTATTGTGACGATTGGCTTCCATTAAAGCCGCTCTGCTGGCTTTTGCCGAATTCACGGCCTTGGTAATACCAGCAGCGGCTCCCGCCAAACTTCCTAGTGCGGATAGTCCAGCAAAAATTGGTATTAATGGTAAAAGTCCACCGATCTTGGGAACAGGAATTATGCGTGGGTGTGCGGATTTTCTTCTTTCCACCGGCAGCTTTAAGGTATTTACGTGCCGCCTGCAATGCCACAGTGATAGCTTTTTTGCTATTATTCGTCACAAATTGATTCCCACCAGCTTTCTTCAATACATTTCGCACTTTATGGACTATCCCAGCACCAAATGCAACTTTTTTAATTTTATTTTTCTTCGTTTGTTTCCTCTTACATTTTTTCTTATTGGTACTACAACCCATGCCCATATGTCTTTTCGCTTTCATAATGTTGGTGACAAGTAATGCAGCTGCTCTTTCCCCAATACTCGCGTCCTTCGATTTAACCCTATCCCAAGCGCTGTATTCAAGTTCTTTGTCGGCTAAATGTCTTGCTGCAAGATCGGATGGATGCTTAGAATATTGAATATCGTGTTTTTTGCATTCAATATCTAATTTATTGATTCCAGGGTCGTTACGAGCTAAACGTTGTTTCAATTTTGTACCCGGTCCACAGTATTGATAACCTCCGGGTAGATGTAATTCGAAAGGAAGTTTGTTTATTAAATCATTAACAAAACCACAACCTCTTTTAATTTTACGATCACTTTCAATACGTCCGTATCGTTTGATGGTACACATTGAAATGAATAAGCTAATAACATTTATATAGTCTCCAACCACGGCACGATGCGCATTGTAAAACAGAAAGAAAAGTTTGCTGTAGATAATCTAGATGAGAAATTTGGGTGTGGATTGAATGGACAAAAGGTATTCAGACATGGTCCACTACTTCCATCATCAGTTCGAGGACTCATTATAGGACCTTCAAATTGTGGAAAGACGAATGCAATGATATCACTATTAACACATCCACAAGGACTGAGATTTAGAAATGTGTATCTCTATTCGAAATCACTCAATCAACCTAAATATCAGTACTTGCGAAGTGTTTTGGAACCTATAAAAGGATTAGGTTTCTATACATTCAGCAATAATGCAGAAATAGTGGAACCCTCCGACGCTAAGCCTAATTCTGTTTTCATTTTCGATGATGTGATATGTGAAAAGCAAGATATTATTAGATCATATTTCTGTATGGGACGTCATAAGGATGTTGATTGTTTTTATCTAGCACAGACATATTCACGGGTACCCAAACAGTTAGTGCGTGACAATACCAATTTCATTTTAATGTTCAAACAAGATGAGACGAATTTACATCACATTTATTCAGATCATGTTTCACCCGATGTAACATTCAAACAATTCCAATTGATGTGTGTTAAATGCTGGGAGGACCAATATGGATTTCTAGTCATTGATAAGGATAGAAAAATAGATAAAGGTAGATATCGCAAAGGATTCGATAGTTTTATATACCCATGATCTTGTTTTTTACACTTATTCGATCACTGAATATTGTAGAGGTCACTTCATCAGCGAATTAGGCTATAATTTAAAAAAGGGCATTATGAATACAAAAAAAGATTCTGAAAATAAAAACAATGAAATGAATTTGAAACGTCAACTAGTAGAGACAACAGAAGCTGTCAGGCAGAAATTCAACTCTATCAAGAATGATAATATTGAAAATCGTACGACACTTGAAAGATTGTATGAGCCCATAATGAAACCATTGAATGTTTTATCATCAAACGCTACTTCTAAATCACCAGTGTTATCACCAAATCATGGAACTGTTCAATCTACTTCAAATTATCCCATGAGTACTCCAATAGGAAGAAAACAATCTTTTGGTAGTGTATCATCTGTGAATAGTGACACGAGCACACTTCAAGACGATATGAGAACAACTCTATTCGAAACACATCATCGTCCCACATCGATTCCTCGGATCCTGACATCTCACCTGTTATGAATGAAAGTGGTGAAGATGTTTTGATGAAACATTTGAATAATGTAAAATCTAGAAATCCAGCATATGATGGAACATTTGGTGTACGTATGGATCCTATTACACAAAAGCTGAAAATGGGAAGTCTAGTGGTGCATTTCAAAGATGGAAACATTTCATTTTGGGATGCTAATAAAGTGAAAAAATATGAATGCGCAGGTAGTCCAGAATTGTATGATATGATCTTTTTGAAGAATCCACGAGATGTTGATAATAAAGAAACTCGTCAAGTATATTCCAAAATATTGAAAATAAACGAATGCTCCATATAAACAATATCATCAGAAGAATGGTTTTAAAAATACAAATTCTAAAAAATTTCGTGAAGTTATCAAACCTCTATTAGACTCACGACAATATCCAATAAGAAGTAGAAGTAAAATTGGTGGAGCACTCAAACGAGTGAAAATGGAGAAAATATATAATTCTAAACTGTGAATTATGTGTACTGGAATTCACCGAAAGAGTTAGTTGCTCGCCTACGATTATTGGTAGCTTCAAAGTCAGCTGGTCATACAGGACATGACAATGAAATAATTTCAATAATTGAAGAATTACGTGAAGAAGGTATAATATATTAACATATTCACATGTAATGATCACTGTCACATCATCATTCAATGCAGTAACATTATCACATTTTCTCTTTAATCATATTGAAATAGAATGACTAATGAAATAAGTGATGTCAAACGACAAGTTGTTAATGAATTACATAAACCTGCAAGACGTAATTTTCGTAGAAGAATAACCACCATCAAAGGTTTTGCAGATCTATGGCAAATAGATTTAGCTGAACTGCAACCTTATGCAAAAAGTAATGAAGGATACCGATATATACTTGTAGTGATAGATTGTTACTCCAAATATCTGTGGACTGTAGCAGTTAAAGATAAAACAGGTAGTACAGTAACTAATGCAATGAAACATGTACTGAAAGAAGCCAAATACTCCCCAAACACATACAAAGCGATCAAGGGAAAGAATTTTTCAATAAAAGCTTCTCATCTCTCATGCGAGAATATAATATCAATCATTATTCAACATTTAGCACAAAGAAGGCAGCTATAGCAGAAAGAGTGATTCGTACAATAAAGGGGTGGCTCTATAAGGAATTTTCGATGAGAGGTCACCACAAATGGCTTGATATTCTTCCAACTATAACTAGTAGATATAACAATAAAGTTCATCGTACAATAGGTATGGCACCCATTAATGTTGATCCATCAACAAGATTGATATTCAAAGGTATCAATGGAGTTGGAAAAAAACAAAGTAAACCCAAATTCCGATTGAATGATATTGTACGAATAAGCAAATACAAAAATATTTTTGAAAAGTCTTACACTGCGAACTTTACCACGGAACTCTTCAAGATTGTTAAAATCAATAAAACTTTTCCCACAACCTATAATCTTGAAGATATGAATGAACAACCTATTAGAGGATGTTTTTACGAAGAAGAGTTATTGCGAACCGAAAATCCTGATGTATATCTGATCGAGAAAGTGCTGAAGAAAAGGAAAAATAAAGTATATGTAAAGTGGTTAGGACTTCCTAGTGAACAGAATTCTTGGATTGATGAATCAAATATGCTTTAAATGTATCTAATAATGTATTTATGAATAAAGTAATGTTAAAGTTCATTATTGTTTTCATTTCAATTATATGTAAGTGAATTGAAAAAATATTGCAGCGGTAAACATTGCCCCAACCATTCGCAATGTTCTGTGTATACCAAACCAAATTAATTGTATACTCCATTCCCGCTTAAAATTTTTTTCAACTCACAATATTGAGAACACAATACCATTCCCAAAACTAATCGCTGTCACTTTGAAATGCTTTCTCCAACTCTTTTCGCCAATTATCTCTCACTGATAATGCCGTCTCATAAAGTCGAGTCGACTCCTCAAGCTCTGCCTGTGCTTGCATTCTCGAACGTTGATTGAATTTGTCATCTTTCATGATTTTTGAACGTAGTTCATCTGCTTCTTTGCTCATGTTAGCCAATTCAATTTTCGCTAATGCAATCTTAGCATCTAATGCTTGAAGAGTGTCCTTATTGACACTAATAGCTTGCTCACTCTTTTCATGTTCAGCAATAGCCTTTTGCGCCTTTACAAGACGGCATTTCGCTTTCTTTTTCATATCTCCAAACCGAAGTAATGGAGTGAAAGAAGATAGCGATTCAGTCATCAAATCACCCTTCATTTCTTTGGGTTCACATTTTGTCTTCCTCTTCGATCTGTCACTTTTCGTTGTGGGCTTTTTCTCCTGCAAACCACTTTTCGATTGTTTTTTTTCTTTCAACTCAGTGACAATCGATGAAGATGCATTATTAACCGTCCTTTTGATAGTTCTGGATTTTTTATCAACACCAAGAGGGGGGGTAGATGAAGGGTGTTTGGATGATGATGATTGTGAAATGATTGGAGTTTCAACGATAATTTGTTGAATTGGTTCCGGCACATCTGCGAAGTTAACGAAGTCGCTAATATCAAAATCACTTATCGAGTCTTGAGACTGTAAATGTAATACTGGAATATTTTCAAAATTAGTGTGATCGATATCAACAAGTGGTGAACCATCTTCAGCAATCAATAGTGGCATGGAGCTCATGATAATGATTATTTAGGTTTGGAGGAATGATATGTGATAGCAATAGAATGTGGATAGGAAAGGTGATGATGTTACTGATACTTCACCTTTTATAGAAGAAAATAAACTAGCGCATGCGCTCTTTCGTCAACTAGCCCACTCTTTCATCGACTAGAGATGCCATATCCTTCTCTCCCACTTAAAACGAGTCAAGTGATAGGTGGGAGTCGTACCACTTCCGTTTCCTATTCAATCGTATAAGTCGACTTGCGATCCTGAAGTTCATTCATTCACTCTCTACAACTGTGAGCAAACAACAACAAGATGAATTCTGCAAAAATAAATGCTGCATTAAATAGAATATCTGCTGTTGATGAAAACAATTGGATAGACGAATCAGATGATGATGATGTCAATGTTCCGCTAGAGGAAGTGATAGTTGAAGCAGAAGATGTTGGAGTCGATGAAGATGAGATAGACGAAGTTGAAAACGAGGCCAACCAAAGCGACGAAGATGATGACGTGATGGAGTTTGAGAGGGTCATGGATGAAGAAGGAGATGATGAAGGGATAGAAGCTGACACAACTGAAGGCGATGGTGCTTTGAGGATCGGTATGCGAACGCTCAATGTCAGTGAGACATTGGAAGATCCCTTGGATTTGTATTGTGCAATGGATGCATACGTATTGATCAGCACAATAGATGGAGAGAACAAAAAACTATGCTGGTGCTGCTTTCGGTTTTATTCGCATAGAAACAATAATGGAGGGTGGTATGCCCATGTCAACACCCACAACACTGTCTCAATTATGGAAATGGGACAAAATTGGTGTGAAGCTTGCGAGAGGCCACTAACAAACTTCACCCGAGTATCTACATGTATTATATGTAATAATGTCCAACCTGTGGCACAATAACCGTGGACCTACTGGTCAAAAAAAAAAAAACAACAGCCCTTTTCAGGGCTACATTATTCACACAAACGGTAGTAGTAGAATTCACAGATTATGTGATAAATGACTACTTTGACTAAAAAGTCGAAGTTAGGATTTGGTTTATCATCGAATATCTGTGTATATGATGAGTACTACTTTGACTGAAAAGTCGAAGTTGATATTTTCTCAATCATTGAATATAATGATGAGTACTACAGAGTTGGATGATGATACTTTCACATAAGTTTTGACTATAGTGTTAACCTATTTCTGATTGAAAGTATAATGATAGCTCTGAAAATAGTTGTTTATTGTCTTTAATTGTAGCCCTTAAAAGGGCTGTTTTTCCTATTAATCCATACAATGGTATGGACTAACGCTCTTCATCATCAGAAACAATCATGATGGTGTCATCATCTGAATCATCTGTATCTGATGATATACTGATGATGTCGTCCTCATATTCATCAGATTCATCTGAATCAGATGATATACTAATTATGTCGTCCGCATGATCATCTAGCTCGTTATCCTGTAGATCGTCTAACTCATCTACTTCCTCTTGCATACGTTCCGGGAAATCATCAGGAAGATCGTAGATGCGTTGCAGCATTTCTGCGAAGGTTGTACTGAAATGATCAAACGTAGAATCTATTTCATGTACCTGGATGGGTCCTGTACTCATCATAGAAGACTCTGGTACACTCATCGGTTCGGTGGTGGAATCAGCAATCGACATTGTGGAAGAATGATGTAGAACTGGGATTGATACTATATTTATATTGGAAGAAATAAAACGGAGGGGGTGAAGTGTAAATGTAGAACAGTGTTTGAGATTCGAAAACATTAAAAATGACGATCTTCATGAAACTCTGAGCGATTATTATGAGAAATTCTAAGTGATTATTATGAAAAACTAATAAGAGAGAGGGAGGAAGACACTGCCCCAGCCTCGCAGTGCCTCGTGTACACCAACCAAAAAAGTGTGTACTCCGTGGAAGGAAAGGAAAGGAAAGGAAAGGAAAGGGTGGAAGAAACAGGGAAACGATTACATATCGTCGTCGGAATTTAGGACATCATCGTCATCAATTAGGATAGGAGATGGCGGAGGACTGTCCTCGATAAGGATTGGGGATGGTGGAAGTCTGATGTCGCCAGCGTCATCGTCGTCGTCGTCGTCATCCTCATCTGTGATGTCTACAGGCGGTGGGTCACCCCATTCGTCATCCCATTGGTAGGGATCCGGATAATCCCCGTCCGATAAGTCAGCTTCATCACTCCCAGTGACATGCTGAACCTGCACCCTGTAGTCATTATTCATGAATTCGAAGGGAATGTCATGAGGTGCCGTTGTGGAGTCCACGAATCCTTCATGGATAGAAGCCAGTAAGGATGTTGATGCGCTGGGTCACTGTACGGCTCAGTAGTTGAATCAGGTTCCATGTTGAAGGTGGCTGATCAACTGAATATTCCAACAGATAATCCTACTTTTATACTTTTGAAAGGGAGTGGGGAGGAGTGGGGATGAAAGAACTTGGAATTGAAAATGGAAAAAAAGAAAAATAATGAAAAGACGAAGTGAAGAAAAATGCTCCAACCATCGCATTGTTCAATGTGTACCAAACCAAAATAATGTACACCCTTTATTTCACTTCTTTTTTCATTTGTTTTTTTTTTGTTTTTATTCCTAAAATTATAATTACAAACCTAAAACTACCATGCTACCTAATTATCCTAAAACTATCCTAGTTGACCTAAAAACTATTTCCCTTTATTCAAAATTTCTTTATAAATATTTTTAGTTCATTATTGAGCTCTATCGAAGAGGTCTCTGCCTTCCGCCTTTCCTTCAGAGCTGCAGTCCTTCGATCTAGCTCGGCCATCCTCATTAACAACTCGCGCCGTTGGCTAGCAATTTCATTCTCCTCCGGGAAATGCTAGCCAACGCGGCCTCACTATTTCGTGAAGCAAGTGCAACATCCCTACACCTCTGTAGGAAAGTTTCCATCTCCTGGGGGTTAACCTCTCCGACAGGCTCCGGCACTGGTGGCACTTGTGGCGCGATCTCCCCGGCAGGCTTCGACACTGGTGGCACGACCTCCATGGCAGGATCAGGCACCGGTGTGAGTTCCATGGGTGTCAACATCGCTAATAATGCAAATTGGGTGAGGATTTCACCTGGAGATGGCACCCTCGGCACCGGCTTATATGCCCTCCGTCTTTCCACTGTCAATGCGAGCGGTGTGGGACGTCTCGGAGGATTCCTTTTGGCGGTCGACCAACTACCTGCATAAGGGTTAGTCCTATTGCATTTACTCCTATACCTTTGAATAGGACCAACCTTAGCTGCAGATTGCCGCTTGGCTTTGTTAACAACCCTGTCTTCCTGGAATAAGACAGGGCTGCGTGGCCGCTGCACACCACCCGAAGTTGAAGCCTTCACCTCTTGGACCATCGCCACCTCGTCTCCCTCGAACATATCAGGGCTGCCTGGTCGCTCCACCTCAACATCCACAGGTATGATCGATGCCACAGCGTTGTCGATTTCCTGCGTGTAGTTTTCCATTCTGAAAATGTAATACAAAGTTAGTTGTTATGAAAAAGTAACATTGATAACTTACTCAAAATTCGCTTGTTGTAGACTGTAGAAGACTGCTGTATTAGACTGGTGTTGTAGTAGATTGCTGTAGCTGGACTGCACTCGATGAGAAGACTTGTCGTACTGAATGCCGAGAAGTGTGCTCCTCAGGGTGTAGGCAGAAGTGGGAGTGGTGGGAGTGAGGTGGGGGCGCGCATGCGCAATTGTGGGGTGAGGCGAGCAATGGTGGGAAGGGGGTATAGGTTTGTGAAAAAATATAATTTTTTATTTCAAATTTCAAAAATTTTTTTTCAAATTTGCTTTTTTTTTTCAAATTAAATTTTTTTTTTCAAATTTTAACAGTTGGCAACATGTCAAGTCAGAATTCGAGTACATCACTAATGCCACTTCAGGGACATTGAAATATATATAATAATACTTGTTGATAACTTTCATTATTAATTTTTCAAATACACATTTTTTTTCCTAACCTAACTTAATCAGGCCCTGCCCAGGCAGGCTATTCCACTTCACTATTCACCATGTTGGTTCAATTAATACGTCATCTGTTGCTTTTGGTTTTGGTTCTATTATTCTAATATTTGGATCAATGTTCAGTCCTGGATATCCCACTCCACCTGATGGCCTGACTTTATGGCTTTTCTCCAAAACTTCAACTCTCTCTTCCAGTACATCATACTTTTTCATTGTAGTCGCTGTTATGTTTGACATAGCATCAAATTTTTTATTTGTAGACGCTGTTATGTCAGACATTTTTATGTCTACATCATTTGTAAGTTTGTCAAATTTACGAGTGAAAGTTATCCGAGCCTCTGCAATTTTATCGTCAAATGCTTGACGGGCATCGCGAGCAATATTGCCTATTGTGGATTGTATTGCAGCTTGTAGGGCTAGAAGTATAACCTCCTTTGTTCCGTTAATTCCCCCTCAAGGTATGATACAGTTACACAATCACTCTTGTCAATTGGTTCGCTTGTATTTTTCAATATTTTTCTTTGCATGTCATAATGACCATCTTTTGTTAATTTAAATCCATTGCGGGTGGACCTCGGATGACATTACCACCCCATTTTTTTTTTCTGCCAAATTTATCGATTGTTTTAGACATTGTGCACCCACGATGATTCTTTTCAAACTGATATTCCTTTCATTTACATTATACTATATATTGCAGTAATCGATTAGGGAAATAGAAATAATACAAATAAAATTTCAATCATTTTATATTCATTACAGTAATACATATACATACATACATAATACATTAATATCACAATACGTCTGTCATATTGAATTTTCCGGTTTTGAAGATATTGAATGATACTTCAATCATTGATCTCGGCAGATAATAAATTAATCAATTGATCCAATGGAGTCTCCTGAGATTGTGATTGTTGAATAATATTACTTATCCAACGAATGTTCTCATTTGGATCGTTTTCATAAAATTCAATATCATTATGACCCCAAGGAAGAGTGTGGGTAGTATTCGGAATGATAAATCGTTTATCGTCGTGGTATGATAATGCAACTTTATTTTTCAATTCAGTATACATATCATGCAACACGCTTCTAAATGAATTCATCTTTCTGAATATCATACCACCTTGTTCGACGATTTTTTGATAATCTTCGCATGTCAATTCATTCTTTATTACCGATCGTTTAACCCCTTTGGCTTTCTTAAATTCACCATCAACAGATTTCACATAATATGCTTTAGCACCTGTACCATAAAAACTCATGATTGGATCATTTGGAAATTCATCTTTGAAGTTACCCAAGACTGAACTTGTTACTGGAATATTGAATTGGTTAACTATACTGTAATTGGATGTATCAAATCTACTTATGTTAGTTTTTATGAATTCATAAAAATTTTCTGTGTTTACTTTAAGAATGAGCGAGTCGGTATCTGTGTAAAGTAAAGAGACATTTTCATCAAAGTGTTGTTTGATGCATCCATAGAAAAAGTCATACATGACTGTTTTAGATAATTCTAATATGGAAAATCCCAAATATAATGGTTTATCGTAATGAACCTTCACTCTACCCAATTGAATGGCAACGAAATTATCAGTGAAAATTGAACAATTTTTGAAATTTGGTTTGGCTATGAGAGTGCTGGCACCTATATTTTTTCTTTATATTTTCCCAATGTGTAACGAGTCTAACATCAATTCGATTATCTACATTCTCCATTGTCTTTCCATACACCGCATTATTCATTAGTTTATAGAAATCTTTAACAGATTTGTTGTTAGACCTATTACGCATTTCAGTATTAAGATCTATATAGGGTTTCATCCAGCATGATTGTTTGAATTTCAATACTCTATGTGTATTCATTACAATCAATCCATTTTTGACAGCTTGCTGTAGATTCCTATAATGAACAATATATTTTCTTTTATCATTCAAATTTGGAATTAATTTGGGAATTTTCGATTGTGTACGAGGTGGTATTATTTTTTCGACTAAAAATGGAAGGTCAGAATGTTTATCATGCAACTCTTGTGGATAATGAATGTCCACTTCAAATACATACCCATACGGACTATCAGTACTCACATCCATCACATCAAGATTAAGAATTTCATTTGGTGTCAACCATGTAAATTCACTTGTTGGTAGAGGTTGTGACATACTGTGACCGTATAGATTTGTTGCATCTAAATATGTAATGAATGTGGAAGGTTCATTGGGATTATAATTGGGTAAAAATCTATTATTTGCTATATGTTTCCTCTCGCTACATTGACTAATTCCACCTCGTATACCTTTTTGAAAAAAGTGAATCATATCAATGTCAGTTAGTAATTCCAATTCAACATTAGTGAACTTCAACATGGCATCCCATGATAATCCAGGTGCAGTATAATATTGTGCCGGATCTAAGTTATATATCTCTAAACTTGTGGTGCGGAAGTTTTCAAAAATATCACATAGTAGCAATACATCCGACTTCAAATACAAATCAGAGTATTCCCCAAATTCTGACACTCGAATAAATTCCAAACATTTCTAGCCCTATCATAATCAGTTTCCGATATATGTTCACAATTGAGTGTGTCATAAAACTGATTTTTTGTCGGAAGTAATGGATAATTCAATTTGTCAATGTCATCAACAAAACTATATGGAAATACACCTTTCTGTCTCATCAAATTGAATTTCTCAATTTGTGGGAAATGTTTGTGCATCTCCAAACATTGATCGGAGGTCAAGTTTGCACCCAACTTCTCCAACGAATTAGTCATAAATTTATAACTATCGATAAATCTCATTTTGAGATAATTCTTCCTAACCACACCATCTTTATCGGTATAGCTGTGTGTGAAGAGATGCTTCGTGAAAGATATATATTTCTCTTTAGTTTGCGGGATAACATCAACTTTCTCTTTATTCCTATACAATTCTTTTATGAATAAATGACAATCATAACCACTTAAATTATGAAAAATGATAGGTATGAAGTTTGGTATTTTGAAATTTAAATTACATTTCGAGTGAGCGGCATGTGATCTTTTCTTTCCTGTGACATGACAATGATCTCTTACTTTGACTTCACCACCAGTAAATGCTTTATTACATATACCACAAGTTCTGGCTGCAGCAAACTGTTCTTCTTCTTCGTCAGTTTGTGTATCCATCGGTTTAGGGTTTCTGAGATGATTTTCATGTATCTCTTTCAAATCATCTTCAATGCTACTCACAAATTTCTGAGCTGCATCTACACCCCTATATGTAACAAATTTTGACAAATCATCATTATATGAACACTTTATCAAATAAGCAAATGAATATGGGGCATGTTTGAATGTTTTAATCGTGTATGAACTTTCAGGATTTGGCTCATTCACATGAATCGGTTTAAGCACTGATTCAAAATCAGCATACACTACAAATGGCACCCTCATTTGCCTCTCAAAGTTTTCAAACATTAGTTTATTTTCCGCAACCATTCTACCATATTTATTGATCTTTAAATTAGTAGTTGGTGTTGTGGTACTAATGTGATTACAATCATACATATTATGACGTAAAAGCAATCTCTCATCAGAAAAATATATCAAACATCCGTCACAAAAATATTTTTTCTGTCTATGAGCTGATAGTTGATTAGAAACTAATCTTGAAAGATCTTTGATCCAACAATAGTGACCATTACCGGAGTCATCAGTTATAAACAACAAATTGACATGTCTCCGGAGTCTTCTCTGTGAGTATCGCAATGGACCAATCACTTCATACTTCATTTTACCCTTCTCAAATGTACTCTCTAAACCGTAAACATTAATTGAAATATCATTCCTATCTTCGAATATTTCGATACTCTTATTATTAACTTTAACCGGAAAATCCATACCTGTGACATCTAAAACAGTGGAAAAATGTGGATATGACGTAAGTTCGGACACTCGACTATCTGCAGGATATAATGCTGATGTTATAGCCCAAGCAAAACAATATTGATCTTCATTACGAACATTCACAACAGCTTTCTTCCATTGAATACATTGAGGCAGCTTCACATATGAACGTCCTTCCAGTGGACTGTATTTATTAATGTTGACCTCGAGAAACAATATTTTTTCACAAGTCCAACCTGAATTATTAAAAAAAAAATTACTATTCAATCTTATTGAAATTTTTAAAAAATAAATACCTGAGTCACGATCCTGGAACTCAGTCGTTTGAGCCACAATTACATCACGGAATCCATCAAAAACAGCATTCAAATCTGAAGATTGGTCCACTATTTTATTTTGGGAATTAAATGACTTCGTGTCCCTCGAATCATCAGTCTGAAGAATATAATTCCCAAAAACTTCCATATTCACCTTGATGCTTTTATGGATCCTGATGGCTGATTCCAGTAATTCAATGACCTTCTGCCTAATCTCATTGAAAAATGACATGTAGTCACTGGTTACAATCGAACTCTCCACCCTGTATGTAGCAATGCGGCAATTGAATGCATTCGTTATAATTTGAACACCGTCAGACAATTGAACACATGCATTATTTTTATGACTCATGGTTCTTCGGTGAGAATTCACTTGGGTCATAGGAATTGTCACATTACAACAATTGCACGTATACATAGGTGTTGCATTATCCACTCTCACCCGTTTCACTGCAGGCCTCCTTGGCAACTCTGGAGCTGATGCCGACGAAGATTATCACTACGAGTGAAAGATTTACCACAGTCACAGGAATACATTTTATATAATAGTTCTCACTAACTCACTTGATGTAAACTGACATAGCCAACACTCGTACGCTTCTTAAATACACTCTGATAGGACCCGTCAAGACGTCATAGCCAACCCCACTTCTCAACTACATGCGCCAAGATTACCTCCCAACTGAATGCGATAACAGATGTCGATATACGAGCAAGCAGTGGTCGTTGCGGTCTCGGAGAGGGTAGACGCTAGGCAAACGGTCCTCGGCTGCCGTTGTGTCACCATCGATAGCGGGGCTAGAGCGAACCTTCATCGCTTCGGGAGAGGTGAGGGCAGACCGATGAATACGCATTACTCTGCCACACGTCGTGGAGTGAACATGTCGCTCTCTAGCCGTTGAACGGTTATTGCTGTGACGTCACTCCACTACTAACTTGGTGCCCTAACACCGATGGAGCATTTATTACTTGGAGGATCTTCGAAGTATGCAGACGTATGTTTGTACATAGACAAACAAGCACATGATGAAAGCCTGTACCGTGCATTCTCCTACACACACACACACACACACATAAACACACAAAATCTCATATGAAAAAAAAATCTGAACGATCCATGCACCAGACACTTCAAGGGGTCACAACGCCTTGACTTCACTGCACAACAAAAAAACTTCACCAAACAACAACCAATAAAAAAAGCAATTAATACGTCATAGTGGTGGGGGGAGGCCGAGAATCAGCTGTAAACAACTACTAATTTGTACGTTTTATAACGGCATATGGAATGAAGTATGTAAGAAATGGAAATGGGACTTTAATCATACTGGTGATCAGCAAATACATGTGCCGTAAATAACATACGAACACATTCAACGTCAAATGGCTATTCTGCAGAGAAACCAATCATTATTCACTGACAACCGCCGTGTGCCAGTCACTGCAATAAAGCCGAGTTGTGGTCAGTACTGAATGAGATAACGGCTGTATCCATTAAAGGTTTCTCGATCTGGCGTTACGGGTAATCGCCAACTGCTCATCACTCAGCATTCTCGATTCTCTTTGTAGTATCAGTAATTCTGGTGCCTTGACCAGACCTAACAATAACAGACTACAGAGAATCCCATTACCAGCTTTCGATGAATAAACAGTAGCAATTGAAACTTTTTTTAAAATTAATCCAATGTGATTTTTCTGACAGAAGTGAGAACTTGTTTGTTGGTATCTTATCACAACTGATAGAGTTTCCTATTTTGAAGTACTGTTGAATGAGATCTGAAAATTGCCGAAAAAACGAATAATTCAAATGAACTCTCATGCATGTTATTCATTCCCAAAATTATTGAATATCTGTTTCAGTGAATTTAGTTGAATCAATGAAATATTTTTACCAGTTCGGATTTTCAGTGTCTAATATGATTATAATATGACGTGAAATTTCTGAAAAAACGAATGAAAATAAAAATGAATAGCTAAAGATATCAATTATGTCGAGAAATCCAAAGTGAAATAAAATAACACTAGAATAAAATTGAGTCAAAAATTGAAAATTGAACAAATAACAAGTTACTTCACGACTTTCCGATTGTTAGTATCCACAATCGAAAACGATTGTGTCAACTTAAGATATGAAGCTACAGAAACGCTTGGCAAAACTTTTGATAAATTCAATACATGTCTTTGCCGGGAGTTCATTTTCAACTCAATTTCTTTATTTCTTTGTTTGGAATGTTTCCACAGTTGAACAGTAGGTACAGTTCAAATAAACGATATAGTGCAACATACCTTCCAACAGCTTTCCTTTAATAATGAATATTTCATTTATATAAGTGAGTGAGAAAGTAGAGATTCAACAATAATTGAAAATACTTTTGAATACTAATATATATATATTATATATATATATATATATATATATATATATATATATATATATATATATATATATGATGAGCTGTTTTCTCGGGTTTCGCTCCGTGTTCTGTGTATTTTCTCCCCATAAGGATTATTTTCACAACGTTTCGGCAAAGTCTCATTTGCCATCTTCTGGTGATGTCTGGTTTTTTCAACTAGACTGATTACTTCGAACTCTGTGTCTCAATTTATAGGGATGGATGTTTCCCTTTACCTGCGTTGCTGCCACTACCTGTGTTTGTTCGACTACCTGTTTTGGTCTTATTACCTGAGCTGCCTCTCCTGTCTCTGTTATTGTACCTGTATTGTCATGTACCGAGTTTTGCCTCTGAAGTTGAGCGGTCTGATTGCTTGTGCGAAGTGATAAAACGGATCTCCATGTTGATGGTAATCTTTGCGCATCATCCCTCTTGTTCATATTATTAGGTCGTTTTTCAATTTCGATTGCCTCTCTGATTGTTCGTGAGTAAAAGTTTTCGTTGCTTGCTAGCATTTTTGTGTTGTCGAAATTGATGTTATGTCCTGTTTGAAGTACGTGTTGGAAGAGAGAAGACGTGGTGACTTTTCCCTTCACTGCTAGTTTGTGTTCATCTTTGCGAATGTTGATTCGTTTGTTGGTCTGGCCGATGTAAGTCCTGTCACAATCATGGCATGGTACTTCATACACTCCTTGTGATTCCAGTGGTATCTGATCCTTGGGATTACGAAGCATGGACCTTATTGTTCGTTCTGGTACGAACGAAGTTGATATGTTATGTCGGTGAAGAATTCTGCTGATTTTATCTGTTGTTCCTGCAATATATGGTAGTGTGGTTGTTATGACCGGTGTATCTCGAGTTTTTTGTTGTTTCCGTGTGGTCTTGGCAGCCGCTTTTATACTTCTTTCTGAGTAGTTATTCATTTGTAGCGTTGTTTCGATGGTGTTCAACTCTTGTTGTCTGTGATCGTTGTCTGCCAGCCTCCTCGAACGTGTAATGAGTGTTTTTGCCACCGCGTGAATTTGTTTTGGGTGGTGGTGTGAATTTGCGTTTAGGTACCTGTTCGTGTGTGTTGGCTTTCGATATACCGTGTGACCTAATGTTCCGTCTGGCTTTTTCATAATCAGTACATCGAGAAATGCGAGCTGGTTGCCTTCTTCAACTTCTTTCGTAAATTTAATGCGTGGATGGATTTCATTCAAATGATTAAAAAACCTGGACAGTTCCTGGTGACCATGAGACCAAATCACGAAGATGTCATCGACATACCTCAGCCAGAGTTTAGGTTTCAAGGGTGACGTTGCTATTGCTTCGGTTTCGATTTCTTCCATAAAGAGATTGGCAACAACGGGTGATAGTGGCGAGCCCATTGGTGCCCCTTCAATTTGTCTGTATCGTTGGTCGTTATAGATGAAGTAAGTGTTTTTGATGCAATGTTCCGCCAATGTGATGATATGCTCTTCCGGTTTGTATTTCTTTTTGATTATTTCTAGTGCCTCTCCGGTGGGTACCTGGGTAAATAACGAGGTTACGTCAAAGCTGACAAGGATGTCGTCCGGACTAACGGTTTGTGTTTTCAATATGTCTATGAGGTGGTCGGCATTGCGCACATATGAATCGACCTTTTCCGCATGTGGTTGAAGTACATGAGCAACGTGAGCAACGTATATATATATATATATATATATATATATATAAAATCGAGCGCTTCAAAAAACACGTCACTATCTTTCTTCGGAGCTTCTGATAATTTCTCTCCCATATTCTCTGTTTCACTATCACTCTTGTCATTCAAATCAATATTGAATTTATTTCCACCGTCAATATGGAAGTCTTCAATTTCCATATAGACTTTTTCAACTGAAATTACTTGTTTAATCTTTTTCTATAGATGAAGTAAGTGTTTTTGATGCAATGTTCCGCCAATGTGATGATATGCTCTTCCCGTTTGTATTTCTTTTTGATTATTTCTAGTGCCTCTCCGGTGGGTACCTGGGTAAATAACGAGGTTACGTCAAAGCTGACAAGGATGTCGTCCGGACTAACGGTTTGTGTTTTCAATATGTCTATGAGGTGGTCGGCATTGCGCACATATGAATCGACCTTTTCCGCATGTGGTTGAAGTACATGAGCAACATGAGCAACGTATATATATATATATATATATAAAATCGAGCGCTTCAAAAACACGTCACTATCTTTCTTCGGAGCTTCTGATAATTTCTCTCCCATATTCTCTGTTTCACTATCACTCTTGTCATTCAAATCAATATTGAATTTATTTCCACCGTCAATATGGAAGTCTTCAATTTCCATATAGACTTTTTCAACTGAAATTACTTGTTTAATCTTTTTCTGCCAGTCTTCTTCGGTAATAATAGATAATTCTTCTTTAATCAGCTCTATTACCTTCTTATCAAAATTTGGAAAATTATTTTTACGCCTGATGCTTTGTTTCAATATTCTCCAAATCAACTCGATGGGATTAAAAACACAAAAATAGGGGGGAAGTCTTATTATGGTGTTTTTATACTTTTCAGCAATAACCTCAGGGCATAGACTTTTTCAAATGTTTTTGTCTGTAAAATTTCAAGTAGTTGGTTTTTGGTATAGTAAACTTCAAAATACAAATTGTTATTTATCAAAAAACATTATATTTCATTTTTCCTTGAATTTTTATTCGGTATTTTGATGATATGTCGCGAATGAAAGGAAGCACTGTCAAGAATTATTACACTATTCGTATCCTCATTTGTGATCAATGTGTTTTGAAACTATCCCTCTAAAATATTAGCTTCCATGTTCTTATGAGAGTCAACATTGCAGTCCTCAAGTTTTTTTCCACATAATTTCAAGGAATTCGGATCACATCTTCTACTTTCTCCGCAATGCACAATGATTAGTCGCGATCTTTCGTTTGCAGGCATGTTAGGCGTATACATTCTCGAACCATCAGTCCACCATTTCGTAACTGTATCGTGAGTATCATACCAAGGTTTGTCCAAATGAAAAAATTGCTGTTGTTCTTATCTATATTTAGTTATTTGTTCTAAGTACTTGTTACGCAATTCCACTATTTTTCTGCTTTTCATAACTGCTTGACGTTTGTTCATTATTTTAAATCTGAATCCTAGTTTCTTCATCCAATTCTGAAGAGTTGTCACAGCAGCTCACGTTATGGCCGGAAGTATTCAATTTCTTTCTTATGACTTCAGGTGTAGGAATCTCATTGCTTTTGTAACAGTCGTATATTGTTTCTTTCAATGATTTTATTAGATGAACATCTAAAGGTTTTGGTAATCCTGTATAACATCGCGTATTGCGTTTATAAGGTTCGTTTTTGACTATTTTACGTAAAGTTGAGAAAAAAATTTTGGTCAAATCTGATGTTGCTTGTAATAGGTTGTTACTTTCGGAATCAAACTTGGGATGTAGATTCTTATATACATTGAAACATACTCTCTGTGTTTCAATATTCAAATGCATCCGAATTTTATTTACTGGTTTTCCGTTTTCGCATTGTTCACCATCGCTATTGGAGTCACTACACTGAAAAAGAATCTGAGGTGTTATCACACTCGTTATCAGTATTAGTACTTGTCCAAGGAAGCCACATTTCAAACAGATAACAAAAATGTTATGTACCTAATTCAGTTCCTGGACTGAACACGACGGCGATAACATTTCCTGATTTTCCCAATTTCTATTCGTCACCGTAACATAACTTCAAATTTAATTTCATAACTCTTCAGCCAATTATAAAACTCGGTTAGTAAAAATTATCCAATACGAACTGCTAAGTATACAGTCCACGTGGACTACTTCGGCTTTTGTATGTTGGTTTTTTTTGTCCTTTGAGTGTGCCGCTAACTTTAAATATGCACAATATCGTCTACTTCGACTATACACTGATTTATGAAGGTCTCATCATTTTTTAGTACTGAAGTTTTCCATTTTTGGGACATTATTATTGGAATATTCCTTCCAAACTATCAACTAACCAATTCCATCTTCTCATCGAATGGGAATGTACTCATTTTTCATGTTTTGATTTGCTTTGTAATAACTCATTGCGATTGTTTTGGTTTTTTCGTTTGGACCTATTCTGACATATTTCAGAGAAAGTTTCCCCATACGAAAGTATTCTCTTTGTTTGCAAAATTACAGAAATCTAGGCACATCTTGAATATCTATTCAACATACATAGAGAAGGTGAAACTGAAGAAATATTCATCCAAGTAAATGTTTCTGCAGCTCCTTTGAATAAATCGAAATTTTGGAGGAATATCATTCAAGAGTGAAAAAATTGCGTCAAGAATAAAATGAATAAATAATTTATTTTGAATGCTGAAGAGATCAAAACAATTTTTTTGTAGTTTTTGAAATAACGTTTTACTGACACTGGATTATTCAATCAGATTTTGAGTTGTCGATCTAAAACTACTAAAACGGAGTATATTCAACCTGAGAGATCGACATCCCCTCTTTCACAGGAAGAAGGAAATCACCTACCATACGTTAGTGGTTCCATTCAATTTCGCCAGAACGTATTTTTCTTTTCATCGTGTCACCTTGAGTCTAGAAGAGACATTTATCTGCTGCAGGATGAATGAAGGGAACTTTTAACAAGGTTTTCATTACGACTTCTTTCTCTGTCTCGTTTGGAATGCAATCGCGTATGTTCATGAAGAATTTATAACTTTAGACATTCAATATATCATTTTAACTTGTTAACTTCTAGTGATGATTCGTTGGTTGAATTTTAATAAATATGTGTATCAAAGATATTTTCCGGGTTTGTTGGCCGTGATCGGCTAGTTTTCATGCCTGACGTTTCGTCTACGAGAACGGTTTACATTATCAAAGAGATGAAACCTGCACGGACCAAAAAATCGGTAAAACAATCTTTGATAAGGTCGCGAAAGTTCATATTCTTCTTCTTTATTTTCAGTGAAGAAGTTATGAATATTCTATCCCAACACCGAACCATTATTATTGACACCTCAAGTTTAATGTTTCCCTTGAAGATGACCACTTGATGATTGAAACACGTGTCTAGGTGTTGAAAATAACAGTTTGGTGTAGGAATTGAACTCAAGTAATATTTATCACTACACCCAAGGTTCCAAACAGTGCATCACAAGACAAGTAACATTTGATTAACTCCATTCTATTTATTGATTTCATCAATGTATTTTGACGACTCACATTGGACACTCATATTGTTGAAGCGATCGGGGAACTTGGAAAACTTATAAAATGTTAATAGGCTCAATTTGTTGAATGTTTCTTCCAAAAGAAATGAGGTATATTATGCATCTTTGATTTGGTCTTCATTGGTATCAAAACTTCATTCAGCGATTAGAATCTGTTCAGCGTGAGTGCTCGGAATTCATGTTTTTCAAGTGCAATATATTTTAACCAGCTAGGGGCACAAACCAGAATATTTTATGAAAAACATTCAACTCAGAAGCCCTAGAAGGTAAAAAATCATACCGCGATAATGTTTTCAGTTGAACTCTTGAACAACGAAATATTGTAGTGACTTACTGAAACAAATTCAGTTTCTTGTACCTAGATCACAATATGGGCATATGATTGCATTTTACAATGAGGACAAAATTATTGAAACCGTCGGCGATATTTGTAATGTGAGAGTTTTTCAATAAAGGGCTCAACCTGTGCGATATACATCCTGACAGCAAATGGTTCATTTCGAGGACTGTTGAAAATTCGATGTTATGATTATTTTCCATTTTCTTTTTGTAATCTGAATCTTCCTTCATCATCTCTGATTATTTGTGTTATCTCTATCTGTGGGTGTGAACCCGTTAAAATTAAACATATTATTATAATTATAAATATTGATGTTATGGAGCTACAAAAACGAAACTCAAATATCATAATGTCACCATGATTTGTCAGTAGTTTAGTGAAGCAGTTGATGGCATTGATTGCGATTTTTTATTTTAATTTTTTTCCAATCGACTTTGAATGAAATTGACCGGAATAGTAGGGAGAATGGATATGTTCCCAAAGTTTCCTTTTCGGTTAGTTATTGTAATAAAAGTCATTTTCATTACTATTATCAGAGTCTTTTTCGCGAAATAATCCTATTTCAACATATTCCCAACACAAAACTTCAAAAAATGGTCCCCACTTGCTCAGAAAGTTTACGACAAACTCCACTAACGCAAGTAATGGCTACATTTCTGGATTGTTGAATAAAATTTTAATTTCGATTTAGCAAACATTCATCTGCTATTTCCTATGCGGATAAAAAATAATTTGGAAATATCGTCATATTTTCACAACTGGAATATTCTCAATGGAGGAAGTTTTCTCTTGAATGTCAGCAACTCACAAGTATCCACTTGTGAATGAAGCGCACTCCTGATATACATGTTTGAATAAACATTTGCTATTCGTGATCCGTCATTTACATGTCTGAGAGAGAGGATGAACTTGACAGCATCGTGGGTCACTATTCTAGGGCTCGAAACGGCCATGAAATGTTGGTTTTTTTAGCCAAAAACATTCCCTTTTGCGATTACATTAACAAACGACTACGGAACCTTCGAGATACCGGGCGACCTCTCACGGTAATGCGGAGCTCTGCCGTGATTGACCTTGTTTCCCTAGCTACTCGTGGGACTTTTATGGACACAGTTTACTCGTGGGACTTTTATGGACACAGTGAACTTGAAAATTCTTTCAGACGCTGAGTCTATTGAGGAAATGGATGTCGAACTTACGACTCCAACTGACCTCCCTTTGAACTCAGATCAGGAGCGAGTCTACAGAGGAGATGGATGTGGAGTTTACGACTACAACTGACCTTCCTGTAAATTTAGTTCAGGAGCGAGTCTACAGAGGAGCTGGATGTCGAGTTTACGACTCCAACGGACCTCTCTGTAAATTTAGTTCAGGAGCGAGTCTACAGAGGAGATGAATGTCGAGTTTACGACTCCAACTGACCTCCCTGTAAATTTAGTTCAGGAGCGAGAGCTGCGGCGTACGCAGAGTCTGTCTCAGGTGGGGGAACTAACCCCCCATGAGCAGGTTAGCAAACTCAAGTGCTCAAGTGAGGTTTCACTAAAACCAGAGGCGAAAAAGCCCTACACGGCTGAATCTAAGGCATCGTCAGAAGTAGCTGACAGGCAAAAACCCACACATGGGAAGGTTGTCGTGGGTATCAAGGTAGGAATTTAGCAACTTGGCTATCCGACTACCTCATTAACAGAGCATATACTTTGTGCCTGCTCCGCTGGGGATCGAATCAAGTCTTTAGAGTTCGACGGAGCCGTACTCCTACGATCCGACCTGAAAGACCACTCATCATACAAACTTATCGGCTTCGTTAATAAGCTGGGTTCGTTTGGCCGGGTGAGAATGGTTGTGAGCCACAATAAACCCTTGCGGGTTGCGGTGGAGGGTCCAATAGATCCACTCACTTTAGACCTAAGCTAACCTAACCTAACTGTTTGTAGTGAAACTACTTACGTTACCGACCACCGATTAACAATATATGCGCGGGAAAATCAAAAACTAGAAAGAAGTAGACTATAAGTTGAACTGCCGAGGTTGTAGTGTCGTTGGTTGGAGAATCGTCAGGTTGAATTGACAAGGTTGAACTGACGAAGTTGACAAAGTCGTGTCTCTATACTAATATAGATGTGAAAGTTGTGAGGACAGATATATGTATGTATATTTGTCGTTCTTTCATGGATTTAGATGAAAGTCAAAAAAACTCTTGCTTCCTAAGAACTACCTTGTCGTGCGCTGCATACACCGTTGAAGTTACATGCAGATACTGTACCGTAATATTGTTTATCTGAAATAGTTCTAAATGAAAGTCCGCGATAGATATCTACCTCTTATATGGTAGCCACTATATGCAACATACTTAGCCATATATACAATTAAGTTTGATATTTAAAAAAAATGCACGTTCCCCTTTGTTTCACCCGTGTTACCATGGGAAACTACCTTATGTGTTATTCCAGGTCATGATCTATCTATATACCAACTCATATTTGAATCTATTGAGCTGTTTAGGGGTGAAAAAATAAAAAACGTTATTAGATACATTACAATCATTCGACCTCACAACCTTCACGCATTAATGCACTGGTAAAATAGTTTGGAATTGCATATAATTGAAAACAAAATTCTGATAGTTTGCATCGTTTTAACTTTTTCAATTAACACACTTTTATCAGCTCCATTTGTATGTTCGTTTGTAACCATGGACTCGATTTTGACAAACATTAAATGGACGAATTTATTTCAAACTTTTTGCACTCATGTAGAATCGGTGACAATACAATAATTTTATAAATTTATCTCATTATATTTATCAGGATCGCCAGGATTGAATAATTCCCTCACACAGTCTCTGTGTGACAGCAAGTGAGACAACCACACTGTCTGCGCATGCGTTGATTTTTTATATTAAAACTAATGGGCTTGAAATACCAAGACGAAATAAAAAGTGGAAAATAAAAAATGGTTTGGAAAGATTAAAAAAACACACTTTGATAGAAACACGAACCAAAAAATGAAAAATAATTTCGAAACTAATTTATAATTTCATAAATGAAGGTTCATTTGAGATTATAATCAAAATCGATGACTTAATGTTACTAATGACTTTCAATAAGTCTGAAATCAGAATAAATCTTCTCACAAACAAAATAATTTTGTTGTAAAAAATCGTGAGGTGCTAACTATTCATTGTTGTGAATACTTGGTTAGGAGCTGTTTGCCAGATTGTGAATACATTCATTCTGAATTCAGTCATTAGTAGGATCGAATCATAGGACTTATTATCGATGCTGAACACTATCTTATATTAGTTTTGAATTATTTTTCATTTTTCAGTTTGTATTGCTATTAAAGCGTGTTCATTGTTTTTTTTTAAACTATTATGTATTGTTATATGATACATGGTTGGATTCAGAATCGAAAGATTACTTGAATGAGGTATCACTCGACTACCATTTCTATCTCTAGAATTTTTCACTTGTGAGTGGTCATGGAGAATGGAAGGAGCTGAGGGGGGGTTTATATTTATGTGAAAATTGAAGTTGACGTGTTTCACGATTTTTTCATTTAACAAATGATTCATTCAGGGTGCTAGCAATCGCATGTTGAAAGGTAGGACCTCGTTGATCCTCAGCTCGCACAAGTTCCGACTGTTAAAGGTTGTCATTCGTAGGACGGCGACATCTGTTCAACGGTAATAATAGACTTTCTCAAGTAGTTTTAATTGGAATACACTGTATGTCTAGTAGCATGTTATTTCCACAAGTTACTTAGGAAGTTATGTCAACACTGGTTTTGAAAATATTACCTAGTCTGTCAGAGAAGATCTCTGGTCCAGCATAGTTAGATAGTTATCAGAGAATAAAGTATTTTGAGCGCTACCACCAAATATAATGAATTGAAATAAATGGCGAAGGTTTCGGGTATATTTACGTATTGTGAACTTTTTGGCATGGAATTTGCTGTCGGTTTTTCTATGCAACATTTTAAAGAAAACTGTACATTTTTTGAATCATTAACATAATTATATGAGTACTTATAGAAGGAAATATTTCAGCACAGAAATACTCAATTGAAAAAAAAGTACAGCTCACTACATCGAAAATACAATGTTCCAATTTCAAAATTTGAGGATGGCTTCAATTCAAGACTCAATTTTATTTCAGAACAGTACGGGAATTTTAATTATTTTCGCAGATACGATAATAAAAAAATATATCTGATAGCAATACTTCAAAGAGTGCTATGGTGTAGTTCTCTGATCAAATTCTATGGAAGCTGCGAATACTTCTAAGATTCAAAAAAGAGGTAAAAGAATCATCAGTCCTCTAATTATAAAGAGCATTGCCAACATCTTTCATAGAATTCGAGATAATGTCATAACCTACATTATATTATGGTCTAATGACTTCGACAATTGCGGAACTAGCCAAACGTCACATCCTTGCTCAATCTCAATCAAAAGATGTAACCTTGCCAGGGTCGCCAAGGGTGATCCTGAATAAATATCTGGCGATGATCAGGAAAAATCTACGCTTATCAGTAGGATTTCTGACTGGCCACTGTCAACAGAACAGGAAAATGAATCTGTCAGGCATGTGCTATGCAGATGCCCGTAGTTATTGTCAATAAGAGAGTGTGTGTTCGGCGAGTCTTGGCCTACACCTGGCGATATAAAGCAGATGTCTCTCAGAGACCTGTCCACCTTCCTGGAAAGGACAGGGTGGACAATGACCTAGGAGGACAACTCCTTTTGAGGATGTACAATGTGTCACATGTGGCCTAAGTACTGTGGACCTACACATACCTACATTATACATATTTGCAGTTTTCTTTGTAGGTTGGTTTAGCTTTGTGTAGATATCTTTTTTGCTGCAGGAAATGTGGAGACATTTTTTTTATTCATTAGAATATGAAATGGGTTCAGATATATCATCGGAAAAATTAATATCCAGCAGAAAAATCAACACAGCCTTACATAATAATAATAATAAATGAATTTATTGACAGCTGAAATAAAATGATACAATATGGAGAAAAACAAAATACAAATTTGTCAATAGGATACAAGATTGAACAGAGTTCATTCTTCCTCTTGCACGTTACAAAAAAAAATGAAAAAGATGAAAAAAAAAATAAAAAAAATAAAATAAAATAAAAAAAAAAAAATAACAAAGGACCTAAAATAAAATTTGAATTGTGATAGCGGGTACAACATTCAGTTTTCAGAAGGTGTTTTTTCGAAACTGGAAACAGATTTCGACCGAAAGGAAGGTGGTAGGTTGTTATAGAATTCAGCTATCGTATATGTAAATGACCTTTTGAATAGTTCTATGGAGTGTCTAACAACATGGATCATTTTGTGCCTGATGTTCACATTATGAATATCAGTTCGATAAGTTATTTTGTTATAAAGGTAGGGAGGTGTTCTATTGACAATAACTTTATGAAATAATGTCGAAGAATGAAGAGTCCGCCTATCGTACATTTTCAGCCACCTAGCTTTTTTGAGTGTATGAGAAATCGGTTCCCTTTTCTTGATACCGTATGAAAATCTCAAACAAGAGTTTTGAACTTTTTGAATTCGTTGTTGCTCATTTTTATTCAGAAAATAATGATACACTACGTCACGATGATTGAAAATAGATAATATCAACGAATCACAAATGAGTAATTTGGTTTTTAGGCTCAAGACATGCCTATGAGGGTAAAATACTTTCATTTTCCCAAATGGTCTTTGAATCAATGTTGAAGTATGTTTTTTGAATTTGAGTTCATCATCGATACAAACTCCTAGATTTTTAACCTGATTTACAACTATTGAAACATGAGTTGAGCAACTATAAAACTGAAAAAAACAATCAGGAAGACTAAAAAATCGAAATTATACAGTTTAGAGATGAGAGCTAGCAGGAAAGGAGTACCATTTTAGTTCAATCAAAGATAAAACGGTATTCGAAAACCAAAAATAATGAAAAGTCGTACACAACTTCCATATCTTCTCCTTCCAAATTTGGTTGAAACAGAAGATGGAATTATATTGCGAAATAGTTTCGATCTGCAGAAAACCTCTCAATTTTTGCATCAGCGAGAAAGATGAAAAAAACTTCACAAATGAAATCCCCTATGAAAATGTTATCTATCTAGGTATACTTATAAATGTGGAAAGTCACTCACTTGACAGTAACTCATTCATCTCTGTTTCTCCTTACTGGTGAGTCCTTGCAAGCTAACATTTGGTAGTTAGGTGCTTCTCAGGTCTTAGATGCGCAGTTAGAAACGATTTCCGAATATTACAACTGGGACACCCCCGGTGAGGTAAAAGAAATGCGTTTACATAATATGAAAATTACTTTTCAACACTGTTTATCCATACCGGTATATGTTCGGAGGCTGAAATTTCGTATGTCGGTTTGTTTCATATTGTAGATGTGCAAAGAAAAATTTTTGAATTTTCCAATTGGAGCGCCAACCGCGAGGAAAAAGGCGCGTTCATGAAGTGAAGTTACTTTTTCACCACTGTTTGTCCATACGGATTATACAGTGTCATTCCCAAAGTATGCACCATATGGGAAACTTATTTATTAATGGTTTTTTGACAAAATGTTATTCGTGATAAAAGTTTTTACATTCTTCAAAACTGAAGATGCACCAACGAAATACAGTAAAACTCACGTAATATACGAGGAGCCTTCCAATATTTGATTTTGAGACAAGAGTAAACTACTCTTATTTTGGAAAATCTCGGGAAATATTAATTGAAAAAGTTCTTCAGAATTGAAAAATACATCTGAATTCGAAGTCATGGCCATCCAAGCGTAGTTTTATTATTTTACCCATTTTTTTAAAAGGACAACCAAAAAAAAATTGCTGAAACGATAAATAGACAGCATCCTGTATACGACGGTTTATTTCAGAAGCTTTTATTATTACGCATTACACAACTATGGTGTTAACCACAGTCAATTATTCTGAAGAGTAAAATTATTTTTAAAGTTTTTGGTGCAAAGTTATTTTTATTTTTTGTCAACACCGAAAATTACTTAAAAATATACTGTATTGTAACAAGACCTTGATATTCAATAATATCAAATCACAAAACGAAAAAATGAAATAGGTATTTCGGAACAAACTCATTGATTTTCTGAAGATTTTCTTGTCCAAAATAATTCTCCAAAATAATTTTTAGAAAATCAATGAGTTTGTTCCAAAATACCTATTTCAAATTGATGTTTTGTGATTTGATATTATTGAATATTGAGTTCTTGTTACAATACTGTATAATTCCGAGTAATTTTTGGTGTTAAGAAAATAAAAATAAGTTTGCCCCAAAACTTTGAAAATTATTTTACTCTTAAAAACAATTGACCGTGGTAAACACCATGATTGTGTAATTTGTTATATTGTAGGCTTCCAAAATGGATCGTCGTATACAGGACGTTTATCGTTTTAGCAAATTTTTTTTTTCGTAGTCCCCATTTAACAAAAAGGTAAAAAAATTAAACTTCACTTAGATGGTCATGACTCCAAATCTCGATGTATTTTTCAATGCTGAACAACTTTTTCAAATTACATTTCCCGAGATTTTTCAAAATAAGAGTACTTTACTCTTGTATCAAAATCAGATATTTGAAGGCTTCGTATATTACGTGTATAACTGTATTTTGTTGGTGCATGTTTATTTTTCGGAAATGCACAAACTTCCATCAATTATAACGTTTTGTCGAAAAAACCCTTAATAAATAAGTTTCTCATATGGTGCATACTTTGGGGATGACTCTGAATTTTCGGGGGAAAAGGCGTGTCCATAAAACAAAATTATGTTTTCATCACTGTTTCTATATTTTCACAGGCTGAAATTTCGTATGCCGAATTTTTAAAAAATGGAAATTTTGTATGTGGAAATTTATAAAATAATCTTCAATGAATCCTTTATCTTATCTGTCCATAAATACTCAATTTGTCTTTCTACAGCATGTAATTTGAATGAACATTTTCTAAGATATTACAGATTTGAAATGCTGGGACATTGCGGTTGTGGCGGTACCGGGCCAATTATATGTCGCTCTTTCAAGAGTAACCTTTAAAAACACATGTCTGTATTATCGTCTACTAACAAAAAAGCTGTG
Source organism: Leptinotarsa decemlineata (assembly GCF_025532065.1). Classification (NCBI taxonomy): domain Eukaryota; kingdom Metazoa; phylum Arthropoda; class Insecta; order Coleoptera; family Chrysomelidae; genus Leptinotarsa; species Leptinotarsa decemlineata. The sequence continues at coordinate 4,449,846 of NW_027412538.1, read as the reverse complement.
AACGTTGTATATAGAGACATTCTATAGTATACTTAGTATCAGCATTGCACCCGTGCGGAGCTGAGGCCACTCGCTAGTATTGTATATATAGTAACAACAACGAAATGCAGTAGATTTTTCGAAAATTTGAGAAATTCAGTATAGATACCAACTATATTATCGACTTCAATAATGCTAATTAGCCCGTTTTCTATTATTTTTTTTCAATGTCTCAAGTTTTATGATTATTCCATTGATTTTGACATCGTATATATCAAATTTTTGTTGAATTATGGGTACTATCAATTTTATAACCAACTCAATCACTGCAAAATAGAAAATAAGTATGCAATGTTCTCGGAAAACGCGAATTTTATCTGTCAAAAATTGGTTAATAAGTTTATAGTTGGAAAAGCAGAAATACTGATTTAATTTTCACATCAGAGCAAATATTTTTTAGTGGTTGCAGCGTCTATACGTGATATTCATAACAAATAACTTCACATTGAGTAGTAAGTAAATAGGATACTCATATGTTGAATGGAATACTGAATCGAAAAATGGAAAAATATACAATATGTTCCGTATGAAATTCCAAAGTTGAGATAATTTCCTCTGAGACTGAAAGCATAACGGAAACGATTTTTGATTCATCCAATCCAAATTGTGATATCCTTTCAGCCACCAAAACTTGATACGGGTGAAGATGAAAAAGTTATGAGGGCGAGCCTGACTAAGCAGGTATATTTTCAAATAAAAAAATTGGTTCCACTCTGATGATCGTGATATTTGAATTCTATTTTCTAGTAGAAACTTTTATAATTGGACCATTTTTCATATTTAATATTTTTTTAGATCATTCGTTTCTTCGAACTTTTTTCAATTTTCAACCTGTTTTCAAATTTTTAAAGTATTGAAGGTGAATTTTTCCAGCACCTACAATTCATATTCCAAAATTCAGTGTTTTTTAGGGGAAAACACAAGCACTACAGGAAAAAAATTCTTAAGGCGCTCTTAGAGCAGTACCTGTGCGAAAGTAGCGATTCACATTGGATTCAAATCGCTAGAGATCAAATCCATTCGGATAAACGTTTTCAGAAAGTTCATTCCACATAAAAGTAGTTCTCCAGATGAAAGAGTTCTTAAACAGTGTAGTTTGAGGTGTACGATGAGCAGCCATAGTCCGTCGCGTATTTCTGATATATCCTACCGCTCTTGGTGGAATCAAATATGCCAAATGACTTGAACACTTCCAGTGAAATTATCTATAGAAGAGACATGAATCTTCAACCTTTCTTCGATGTTCCAGACTATAAAGATTGCAAGTTATATTCACGTCTCCAATCAGGCGGATGACTCTTCTCTGGATCCAGCAGCTTCAGGATATGCTTAGGGACGGAGCTCCACACATATTCTTGTCCAATTCAACCCCCAGTAAACTCATCGAAAAAGAAAGCGGAATTGTCTGTTCTGATATTATTATATCCGGTTCGGAGATATTTATCTTCTTGAAGTAAACCGATGCCTGGGTTTTTGTGTCATTGAATTGAACCTGCTGTGTGAAACTGATACACACGTCATACATTCTTGAAATTGTAACAAAACAGGTTAAAATTTCTCTTTTGCATCCAACCTTGATGACATGTATGCATAAAATATTCAAAGTATCGAGAATCGATGTGATTTCTGCTTCGCAATTCTCCCTCTCGTTCTCCTCCCAATGTTTGGCATACTCAAAACTCAGTTCAAATAGTCGTAAACTGTTTTATGGATCAAGGCTTTCAGCATATCTGCTTTAATGCGCTCCTCAACCATCTCCATAATTATATTTTGTCTCTGAGGACGACCAAACTGCTCACAGTTGTGCGTCTGACTAGCGTGTAGTTTGAATTTGGTCTCTGGAAACGGAAGAGTTTTCTATTGTTGAAGTGAGGCAGTTCCCTAATCAAGTTATTCCGAAAGAACGACGGAAATAAGCGGAATGATGAAAACAGAAGTAACTGTGAATGTTTTCGAATCAAAGGTGAGGTTTTGGTATAGAGTTTTCTTCTGGCTAAAGATTCTCGATGACGAATACTGCCGAAGCATAAATTAGAAAGTCTGGTAACAAAGGAATGTTGGAAGTGAGATGCAGTTAGGAATTCAGTCATGATATGTCGAGATTTAAAAACTTCAATTCTATACAGTGAGTTTCAAAAAGTTTGTACCATATGGGAATTTTTTTTATTATTCATTTGTCAAAAAATTTGATTCTTGATAAAAATAGGTAAATTGCTGGAAACTTGGAATTGTGTTATCGAAAGTCTAAATTTCCGAAAGGTGAAGAGGGGAGAGTAAAATATAGAAATTTTGATCTAGAGTAAACTACTCTTATTTTCGACAAAATCAAAAAAGTTCATATAGAAAAGTTATTCAAATTTGAAAACAATATCTAGATTTGAAATCACAGCCACCTACGTAAAAAAACGGAGAATATAATTTTTTCATGGTTCTAGCCCCATAAAGAGTACTAGTACTACTTACAGATTTATATTTCTCAATTATTCAGTATTGATTATCTGAGGTTTGGTGAGAAGGGATTAAGTAAAAAATCTCGTTTGTTCAGAAATCGAGATTGAACATTCAAGGTTATGTCATACGTCGCGTTATTGAACCACAGAGACCAAATTATACTAGAATCTTGTATTCAAATAGTTGAACAAAATGCAATGAAGAATATTTTATTAGTGCAACCCCTCACCTGCAATATGAATGACTCAAGCCCTTGAGCATATTTGGTCGAGGGAAAAAAAGGTTCACAAGGCATAAGACTTCAATTGTAAGATTAACGACAAAGTGTACAAAAAGAACGAACTTTATTATTACTGGAATGTTGATTCTGGTATAAAAATTGAATAATTGAAATGATGTGACATTTTTGTTCCCCTAATCATCAAACAGAACTTCTTCAAGGTCTGGATCTTGATCAATATTGTTTGCTGAGGTTGGCAAGTTCAAATAAAATTCATGATAAACTGACGGAACCAAACGCAGTGAAGTAACCAAATTGTTTTTCTTTTCTGCTGAAATAGGAACCATGTCTTTATACTTCTGTTCCAATGGAATCTGCTTCAAGTTCGCATTTTTTCCACGTCGTAGAAAGCTCACAGAAATAAATGGATAGTCCAAATCCAATGAGGTAGTTCTATTCATCGTGCGTACAAAGAGCCCAGTATCCAGTGAATAAAGTCTTGCGGATGTCACAATTCAATGCTAGGTAACATTTTTTTCGACATTATCTCAATGGTCTTAATTTTCTTCCTCACAATTTCTTTTCGCTAATATTTGTATAACTCTGCCCTATGTGAAGCAACTCCGTTCTTTCATTTCGAATAGATCTTGACCTTTACCTTTCAGCCCTAGCTCTTTCTGCGACTTTTATTTCCCTCCTCATTATGTTCTGGTTCTTCCATATTTCCTTCAACTCCATTTTTATTTTCTTCCCCAGCATCTTCTTGTTCTTTCATATTCTTTCCTTCGACTTCATAATATTTTTCTCCCTCAGCATTTTCTTGCTCTTCCATATCTTCTTTTTTGATGCCTGATTGTGGAATAACTCAATTTACTATTGGGACTTTAGATTTTCGAGATGAATTCTTATGTTTAATTTGAGTGTGTGACATCTCTATTGGGGAAAATGCGGAAACAACTCTGTTGCAGCAAAATTTTTTTTTCTCTTTTCTCATCCCAGCTTTTTCTTGCTGGAATCGCTATAATGACTACTGTCATCAATATCACTAAAGTCATAATTGAAAAGAAAATTCTTAACACCAGGTAGCAAACTTCGTGGGCGCATGTTGACTGAAGCCCATAATATCAAACATAATTGTGCATTTCTGACTTAACTCTCAATTATCAGAGCAAATTGTGTGGTCAAAAACTGCCTAGACTTAAGCCGTTTATATCAATCGAGAGAGTATGAAATTTTGACTCAAGCTCCACAAAAAACCCAAAACGGTATAATATTGACTCAAGCCTTCTTTACCAAACTTCAAAGAATTGATTCAGTAAATTATTTTTTGTAATTATGGACATTATAATCGTTAATATGGACATACACACAGAGTGAAATATCAATTCTGTACCAAAAAACTGGTTAAAATCAAAACTATTTTTAACAAACATCGATATACGAGTTCCAAAAATGAATTGGGACAAATTCCGCATTGAAATATCATAATAGTAATATAAGGAAAACGCCTAAGGTGTATATGAGATGCAAGTACTCTTTATGACGGTAGAACCATAAAAAAATTGATTTTTTTGTTCTGTTACGTGAGTGACTTTGATTTTAAATATGAATATTATTTTTAAATTTGAACAACTTTTGTGAATGAACTTTTTTGATAATATCGAAAATAAGTGTACCTACCTAGTTTACTCATGATCAAAATTATTTTTTTTTGTTCTTCCCTGTATACCGTTCGAAAATTTAGAATTTTGACAACTCAAATCCAAGTTTCCTGCAATGCACAAATTTTTATCAGACATGAAGTTTTCTGACAGATGTATGATGAAAAAGTTTCCCATATGATGCACATCTTTTGAAACTCACTGTATATGTAATGAGAAAATACATATTTCGAAGCAAATTTTTAAAAAACATTCATATCTTTCAACTTAGTAAGTGAATGACTGTCCCGGAAAAAAACTATTTCACGGCTAATACCACGATGAATATTGAATTATATCCGACAGACATTCATGATACATACCAAAAAAGTTCAATCTTATAGATGTAATGAATCGATTAGATCTACTGCACTGATTCCAGTATGACTCTGCTAATGTATGAACGAGAAACATCTGTAAGACTTACTTCTGCGGGGTAACTTGCATGAATGTATGTTGAATATAATTCAATGTCCAACGTGGTATTTGCCGGGGAAGTAGTTGTTTCCTGGTAGACATGTATCAAAACCTACTCTGCAGGTTCGTTGGGAAAGATGAATGTTTCGAATTCCATTTCGTGATAATTATTTCCTTATACGTATGTATACAGTCTTCGGCATTATATACATTTGGCCAGTGAAACCGCATCATCGATATTTTTTGAGAAAAATTCTATTGGAAATTTGAGTCTGCCATCAATTTCTGCTTTTATCGAAATGAATATAAAAAAAATAATAGCATCATCCGGCATATTTTGATTTCATATGAAACAATTCAGTACTTTTCTGAAGAATAAAGACAGTTCATATAAAACATTTTGAAGGTGATTTTGATTACATGAAATTTTCGTGGATTATTTAACATTTACGCTGACCATTGTATGTATAACGTTCATCAACTACAATTTTTTTTTTTGAATTTCCACTCTGTAGTTGTACAGTAGAATCATTCAGTTCCAGTTAAGTTTTGAAAACTTTGATTCGAATATTATCAATTGTATTGTTCAATTCCTCCATGTAATATAGGTTAGGTTAGGTCCAAAATGAGTGGGTCCGTTCAACCCACCATCGCAACCCACTAGGGTGGTTCACATCTATTCACACTCGATCAAATAAAACCAGCTTCTTAACGAAGCTGATTAGTTTTTATGGTGAGTGGTCTTTCAGGTCGGATGGTAAGAGTACGGCTCTGCCGAACTCCAGAAACCTGATTCGGTCCCCAGCGGGGCAGGCACAAAGTATGTGCTCTGCTGTTTCATCATTTTCCAAAGAGAGGCAACACACACTGTCTTTCGACAGTCCGAATATCTGCATATGATGATTCAAATGACAGTGACATGTAAGAAGGACTGTAAGACATCGTAGTTCATCCCTACTGTAGTCCAACAACTGTTTGGTATCAAGTTCGAAAGGGTAAATGAACGTCTTGGAGTGAGCCAATCCTGGAAGTTTCTGCCAAAAATCCGCAAATATTCTTGTTTGGCAATGCCTAAAGCGGTGCCAATGACAGGTTATGGTTCGACAAAGCTGCTTGCCGCAGCTTTGTCGTTGAGTCTTCCTATCGACAAGCGTCATTTTTGTCAATTTGCTACCTATTTAGACGTTGCTCGGTATGAACCATGAGCTTCCAACGCCACTTGATTATCCACGAATATTTTTATTGACTTGTGTATGAGGTTGGATTCTTCCAATCTTTTTGCACTGTAACGAATCTGAAGCCGGCCCTGACCGATATCTCAGCCAGCAAACACATGACGTACCGCGAGCCGCTGCGAAAAGTTAGATGAGTGCCGAAACGACTAGAGAGATCTGGAGTGAGCGTTGCCGATATAAAAACCGGCTTCCCGTCCCGAGATAGCAGTCTGTATTCGGAAAGCGAATCGTGCGTTCAAATAAAGAATTCGAACAGTAAAGATAAATTAAGCGTTATTTGCTGAGTGTTGAATATAAATTAGTTGTGATAGTGAAATATTGTTGAAAATAAATAAGTTAATTCTTCAATTCGTTACACACGCACAATTTCCGCTGGAAATACAGTCGCATGGATTCCTAGGCAGGTTGATACCTCTGTCCTGAGTCTGCGACTGAAAACACTTGCACCTCATGATATGTAGCAGCAATGTTCTTCAATGTATGGTAGATGTTTTTGATATGATACGAGTAGTAGACTTGTTTGAAGTATATTCTGTATCATATACTCTGTATGATGCGAAGATAATTGGAATATCGTGAAAACTAATTTTTATTATGTCACATGATTTAATGATTTTATTCCGTAAATCCTCTTCACTTTGAATATCAGATGTCCTCAGATGAAATAATCTGAAGGATTCATTTCGGACGAGCGAAGTGGCCATGGGTGTGGGCCTGCTCTCCCAATCCAGCGATTATGATAATTTTCATCCAAAAATTGCCGTGCCACTACACTATAGTGTGGTGGAGCACCATCGTGCATGTACCCCTTACGGAATATTTCCATGACTGGAATTTCTTCTAAAAGTCCAGGTTGAACAAAGTCTAAAAACCTTCGGTATTCTTCTCCATTAGGTCTAGGTGGAAGGAAGTGAGGCTCAATGAGATGGTCACCGACAATTCCAACCCAAATATTGCAAGAAAACTGTTCTTGAAAATTATTTTCTATCAAGCCGTATGGATTGTTTTCGGCCCAAATGTGATTGTTGTGGAAGTTAATAATTGAATTGCGAGAAAAACAAGCTTCATCTGCAAACAATATTTGACATAGGAAACCAGGATTTCTTCTTATTTTACCGCGTTACCAATTAAAAAAAAAGCTAGTCTTACAGGCAAATCTCTGGGCAATAGAGCTTGCACACGTTGCATGTGAAAGGGATATAGCTGCTGGGCTCTTAAAATCTGCCACACTGTGACATGGGTATTATTCAGTTCTTCAGCTATTTTCCGAGTACTGGAATGATGATTTACTTCAATCTCATTTAGAACAGCTTCTGCGGCGGCTAGACGGTTGTATTGAAGCCGAAGAAGGCCATTTCCAACACTTAATTTAGTGCAATTCGTTAGTCTAGATGTTAATGTTATTCAATATTTGTTGTTATTGTTACATAATTAGCAATGAAAAATTGTAAAAATAATAATTTCCAAAAGAAACATTTAATTCCCCATATTATTCCTTGTATTATTCCTTGTGAGGTCCAGGGATATGCAATTAGGTCGAATTAGTTGTAATTCTAATTGCTCAATCCAAAGAAATAATAAAAATTGCACAAAAGTCAGTGGCGTACATTTTTAAGTCAAAAATATTCGTTCAAATCCCGCTCGAGACGCCACTGGACCTAATAAATTGAATCACGTTCAGTATAAATTAGCTGCTTGATGTTATAAATACTATTGCCAAATCACAACAGAATAATGTGGAGGATATTTAAGATATTTACGAATAACTTTTTTTTATTTTTATTTTAACACTTTGTATCTTGAGAACGAAGGATTTGCGGACCCATGATGAACATTTCGTCTTGAAATTACCTAAAGAATCGTCTGTTAAATTTATGGTATACTTAATCAACACCTTGTATTATCACGAAATTCAGGTATTTATCGCTTCTGCTACAATGATATGCAGATCAGGATTCTGGTTGTTTTTTTTCGAATGGTTGTCTTATACTTATTACACATTCATTACCCTCGAATTGCATAATAGTATATTATGCAACGATCATGTGATGATGGTTATTAAGACACGAGCATTAACCGGGATACGAAACGAGCCGAAGGCGAGTTTTGTATGGTATATGCGAGTGTAATAATAACCATTACATGAGAGTTGCATACGCTATTTTTTCTAAACCCGATAAATAATGAAAAACTATAAATATTATATTTGTATTGAACACATTTATAGTTATTTATGTATCAAGGGAATTGGAGGGCCTTAATTACCGATGGCAAAGTTTGCGTCCCGAGGGCCTCTGGCCCGAGGGACAGCAATTGCCTGAGGTTATTAAGGCTGATTAATTCCCGTGGTACATAGATAATTTCATTTCTGACCGATTTTAATAAAATTTTGTTCATTTTTGAAACGGAAAAATGTACCAATTCATTACCTTCCCGGTATATTTGAATCAGGTACCGTTGATTATAGTAGAGTTTTCTTGTTGCTAGGTTGTTGCTATGTTACTTGTTTATAAACAGAACTTTGTTATCAAGCTGTGTTTGCGGTGAAAACGTGTTTTCTACTCCAAATATAATGGAGGATATTTTGAAAAAAAGCTGAACAAGCAAGAGAATCATTAATTCCATCGAAAAGTGAAGCCGTATACCAAAAAGAATACAAGATATATCTGGACTGGCTGACACGGAAAAATGTTATGCCAAAAGATGTCACTGAAACTGTATTTCCGGCATATTTTCAAGAACTGGTAAGGAATTTTCTATGTTTTTCGGTAGATTTGGTAGTAATTGTGTTTATTCGTTTCAGTCAGAAACGTATAGTCCGAATTCTTTATGGACTAAATGGTCAATGCTGAAATCGATGGTGACTATACATGAGAAACGAGATATCACCAAGTTCAATGAACTACAGGCTTTTTTGAAACGGAAGAGTAAGAGTTATAAGCCGAAAAAGTCTGCTGTTTTATCTCCTAAAGATGTTATCAGATTCCTAAAGGACGCTCCTAATGATATTCATTTATTGCATAAGGTAATTTTTTTCGTATTTTCCTTTTTGTGTGTATTTATTTCCTTTTTTTTGTTATAGATTGTTTTGATTATGGGTTATTTTGGAGAATGCAGAAGTCAGGAACTTTTGAATATGAAGATATCGGATATAGAGGACCGGGATTCCGTTATGGTAGTGAACGTACCGGAAAGTAAAACTGGTGTATCGAAGAAATTTACAGTTGTAGATGAAAAAGAGTTCTCCGCTTTGCCTTTATTAAGACTTTATATGTCTTTGCGTCCTAAAGGTATTGAACGATTTTTTTTGAGCTTCCGACAAAATAAATGTACATCTCAGCCAATTGGAAAAAACATGTTTGGGAAAATCCCCAGCAAAATCGCAATGTATTTAGGATTGCCAAACTCATCTTTCTATACGGGACATTGCCTTCGTCGCACTTCTGCTACTGCTCTAGCCAATGCAGGAGCAACTATGACTAACTTAAAAAGACACGGAGGTTGGAAAAGTTCCACGGTGGCGGAGGGGTATTTGGAGGATAGCATCGAATTGAGAAATAAAACGGCGCGTATGTTGTCTACTTTGTCATCAGAAGAGGCAGGTATCTCGACTGTAGTGAACAGAAGCTCCAGCCATACAAAAGAAGAAATTGTTTCCAGTGGCGGAAGTAATTTTCAGGGAACATTTCAAAATTGTACATTTATTATTTGTAATGACGTGAATAAATAAAATATGGTTCAGTTTTCATTTCTATTTATTTTTACTTGTGAAAAGTAGAGGGAATTATAAAATCTATAATGTCCCAAGGGAGTTATGACCCTCTTTATTGATAGCGTAACTATGACGATATAAGCTTATAATATCCCGGTCAGAAATAATAGTAATTAACTCATATTTAAAAAAAACACAAACTTAATGGTATTATCATGGATATATGAAAACTATAAAAATTCTAATCATATTTATATTGAATATAACAACTGTAATTAATCTGATCTTTTAAAAATATTGGAGTCGATGGTATTCCTTTTATATCGCTGTTTTCAGACATTTTGATAATATAGGTAGGTAATATGAAAACTGATTTTGACAAATAAAGCAATTAGTTACTTAGGTTAGAATCTAGGACAAACAAAGGAACAGGATTCTTGATTGAAAAATTATGGGTTCTATTGGTTGATAATCTGTATCGTTATGAAAAATCTGTATCATAATGGATATCATTATGAAACGGATTATAGTCATATAAGTGTATTGTTAGAGTACGGGTGTAGAAAAAAAATTATAATATAAAAATTTAAAGTTATTGCACTCATCCTTGATTCCAATATTTTCGAAGATTCAAACAATTCTACCGACATTGTTCTATCAAATTCCAAATAGGATGGTTTTCAGTTACTGCGAAACTTTTACGAAAATACATCGTCGGCTTTCTAAGGCGCGGATAATCCATATGAATCACTCGCTTTGCGGTAAAACATAAATAATTCGGGGATAATTGCATTTTTGGAATTGTTGAACGTACTCCGGGAGTTTCAACAGTTCACCCTGAAAGGATTGGCGTAAATAGTTCTCTCTCTTTTCGGCGTGGGTTGAATGCTCTTCGGGAGTTAATTAGGTGGAGAACCATAAAAAAGATTACGCGGCTTCAACTTTGTTTCGAAAAGAATGAGTCGGTAGTTGAATTTGATACCGTAATGGTTTTGGAAAGTTGGAAAGTGAGGTCATGAAAGTACTCAGGTTTCCTTAATATAGATTAATATAAGGAATATTATGAATTAAAAAGTTGCAATACGACCCACTTAGAAATAATTTTGTGAAAATCTTCGCGGTTTACGACTTCTCCATCATTATATAAAGAAGTACTGATCCCGAAGACAGAAAGAAAGTAAATATCTTGTTTGAAAGCCCATATTCCTACAACTACCTTCATTTAATACTCAGAAAAATGTGTATGAATCATACACAGAAGTATCTTTCAGATATAAACTTGAAGAAGAAGTCCATCCAAAGTAACTTTCAGTGATAGGCACATTGAATTACACGAATTACTTTTCAGTTTTCAGATAATGCTCCGAAAATTCGAACTTCAAAGTAGAAAATAGTAAAAATTGAATTAGGGGATTGAATTTAGAAAAAAGATATTGTTGTGCTTTCTACTTCTTCTCCATTTCTATTCAAAGTTGTGGAAAATTTCCGAAAAATCAATTTTTGTGCATTTCAATGTTCATTTGAGAGTCATATGTTTTCTCTTCCAGTTTGTATCTGAAGGTAAGGTCTATGCACGGTCCACATATTTTTGAAAAAAATTATTTCGAACTGGATTTCTGCAGTTGCCGACATAAAATTCAAAGAGCGAAAAAGCGTTATTGTAAATAGCTGTTTGAGATACATATTTTCTTTCAGTTTGTATCTGAAAGAGAGTTTTGTGCATGATTTACACATATGTTTATCACTTCATCATTCAACCTTTATAATCTTCGTTCTCGCAGTCAACACATATATCACTGATGATGTCTGCCGCTGTAGTATATGAAACGTTTGTTACTCGAGGTTCCATTCGACTACGGCCACCAGCATGGATTTCGCTTTATTCAATCAAGATTCCGGCGGATGTGGAAGCCTATTTTCTTTAATTCTTGTAATTCCTTTGGATATACTTTTTTTTACAGTTTGTCTCTGAGAATTTTCTGTACATGATTCACATGCTATGTAGAGGCATTTTTTCTTCTTCCGGTAGTCGTTCATACTTTTTCATACTTTTTTTATATAATTATGTAGAAGTAGAACAAAATATCATTCTCCCAAAAATGTAATCTCGGCAAGAATTTTCCATTGTTGGTTCATTTTCAAAAATTTCTCCCTTCATGTTGTACCAGAATCCAACTCAACATAAATGACTTCGTAACGCCTGATACCGACAGCTCCGGATCTTCAGTTTTGTTAGACGGATCAAAAACTGAAAAATGTCGCCCCCGCCCAATAATATTTATTTTTACGTCATGATTTCAGCTATCAGATGTTTCACTGATTGATTGACATTTGGACATCCGCATTCCGCCTATTTATTCACAGATATATAGACTTAAACGTGTTGGATATATATTTTATACACAGCACAGGATAGGATTCAAAACAAAATTATGTATAATAAAAATGAAAATCAAATATACTATTGCATATTGTGAATTGGAATTACAATTTTACTCTTCGAGCTTTTTGTTCAGCATTTTTTCATTATGACCTACTTAGTAGTGGAGCCAACAAAAAAACAAAATACTTTTTGAAACAGTCCAATTAGGTTAATCTCTTCCTGGAATGATGAGGCAGGATGAACACCTACAAGATTTAAGGAGTGAGCCAAGCACGGTACGAACTCGGCTAGCTGATTCCTTTCTGCAATCCTATCTTGCTCTCCTTCATACATGTCGGCCAAATTGGACCCATTATCATAAGATTGCCCATGACACTGTCCAATATCTAAATCATCAACTGCCAATTTCTCCAAAATCTGTTGATGAATGTCCTTACTTGACTTTCCAGCAACATCTATGAAATGAACGAAACTTTATTTTCATCGAGAGTTCTTTTTACATATCAAATTACCTGGCTCATTTATTCCACATAGGACACATATGGACTGTACCGCACGCACGGTAACCAGACGCGTGCTGCCGCAATCTGTGATTCGTGAAGGGAGCGGGCGCGTATTTTGAACTCTGCCTACGCGCCTCGCTAATAAAAATGCCTAGTGAAGGTCAAAGTTGAGTAAATGATGATTTGTGTGAATTTGATCGCCATCTGAATTTACCGCCCGAGGCATAGGCTCCGGCTTGCCCCCCTCCGAGATCCGGGCCTGCCGAGTTAGGTATTTACCGGCAAGTTGGCTGTCCTTATTCACATTTCACTGTCTGAACCACTGTGCATGCTGTTTTTGGCGAGTGCATTGGCTTGGGATGTGGGGATTGAGCAAACCGGTCATCGGATACCTGCTTCAAAACAGCCCCGCTGGATACGGGGTAGTTCCGTTATTCCATAACTGAATGACATCCCAACGATGATTTGATTCTAAGGTGTGTGTCTGGGCCGGGAGGATGACTGACATTGAGCCTATCAGCTGTCTCTACGGAACCTTCGAAATACCGGGTGCCCCCTCGTCGTAGCATCGCCTTGTCACGGTAATGCGGGGCTTTGCCGTGACTGACCTTCTTTCCCTAGCTACTCGTGGGACTTCTAAGGACAGGGTGAACTGCGCTGACGCTGACGCGTCTATAGAGGAGATGGAAGTCGAGCTAATGACTCCAACTGACCTCCCTGTAAATTTAGATCATTGGCGAGTCTGCAGAGGACATGGATGTCGAGCTTACGATTCCAACTTACCTCCCTGTAAATTTTGATCAGGAGCGAGTCCACAGAGGACATGGATGTCGAGCTTACGACTCCAACTTACCTCCCTGTAAATTTTGATCAGGAGCGAGAGCTTCTCAACTTTCCATCTCCTGATCCAATAACTGCCTGGAAGCCAGGAAGGCGACTGAGTCGTCTCCTCAAGAGTTGTAGCTTACGTGCAAAAACCCTCATATGGGAAGGTTGTAGCGGGTATCAAGGTGGGTATCTTGCACCTTGATTATCCGACTACCTCATTAACACTGAAACAGCAGAGCATATACTTTGTGCCTGCCCCGCTGAACACCGAATCGGATTTTTAGAGTTTGGCAGAGCCGTACTCTCACCATCTGACCTGAAAGACCACTCACCATACAAACTAATCGGCTTCGTTGAAAAGCTGGGTTCATTTTGTCGAGTGTGAATAGGTGTGAGCCACAATAAACCCTTGCGGGTTGCGGTGGAGGGTCGAATAGACCCACTCACTTTGGACCTTACCTAACCTAACCTAACCTAGGTTCTTGTCTGTTAGTGACAAATGGCAGAAAAATTACGTGATTGGGGGGCAGATGGAGGACGAGTATGACTGATCACGAGTCTTAGTCCTATATCTTGGATTCATAGTTATTTTCAGAAATATAACGGACTACAAGTTGCAATGTCTTGCTTAGGTGATGGTTCTGTGATTTGGGGATGAGCCTTTGTATCGGGGATAAATTTAAGATTTGGGAGTGGGACCTCGAATCTAGAGAGAGATTTGGTAGGCTTTACGGTGAGTTTGGTCACTTTTAACAACGTAAGTACAGAAATTGTTCTCACATCAGTGTCAACACAAACTTTAGATGTTTTCTATGATGGAGACAGGTTTTTAAATCTCATAATTCAGTATAATTAAACATGAACTTTAACAAACATATATCACGCTCACTTTGGATTCTGTAGTCAGCTTTCAACATATGATTTGTTATGATAGCTGTGTCCATATTGTGAAAGAGTGTATCACACTTCTATGGTTCATACTGATCTCTAGATAAGTCTCAATTCGATCGACAGTTAAATGATTAGATGGTTTATTATATCACCACTTTGCTATTTGGAAGGTGATATGATACTGAAAGAAAATGTTTCGTGGCTTTCAATTCTGGAAGTCACTTAACAAAAATCTTCACTACCCATTGAAAATTTAAATAAATAATGAACATTATAGTCTGATCCATGTTGCGCTGCAGTCCTAGTGGAACTGAAAGAAGATAAAAAGTCATTTTCATCTCGTGATGATGATAATTTGAAGTTGGAAAGGACTCAGTCTTCTTCATTCCAATGACGATTCGATAAATTAGCAACTTGTGCGATAGAAAACATTTGAAACATTTTGAAATTGAATCTAGTATTTGCTCAGCAATATCTCTAGATATTGGAAACATGATGACACTGAGATGAATTTTCTCATCCAGAATGCTGCGTTCAGCTGGAGAATGAAAGTGATTCTAGAAACTGAAATTTAATTTCTATCTTTTTCACTTATCATCTGCTTCAATTTCCATATGGATGTTTGTCGAATTAACCGATGCTAAAGTATTCAGTATTCGTAATAGCAAGTAGTTATTTCGAATGGACTTTCTCTTCCAATTTGTATTTGAAAGAATCATCTGTAGATAGTCTACACATTTCGTTTTCATTTGTTAATTTTCTATTTCGTCTTCGGAATATGTCTGTTATACTGAAGAAGCAAAGAGCTCAAAAAGGTTATCATTTTAAAACAATAAACCCCTTCACAGAAAATATAATTATGTCATCTCAATTTACATGAGTGAGATCATAGAAATTATATAAACTTTTATAGTAATATAAATGATTTCCGTTGTGGAGAATGTTTTTGAGACAGAGCGGCTGTATTCCTGATGAAACTAAATAATTTATTTCCTCATTACTTGCCATGAGATCAAAACGAGAGTTTTCACCTGAAAACTGTGTGGAGGTTTGAAGTTGAAAATTATTGAATATGAAGAGATTTATGTCCTGTCTAACTGTGTAATTCAACATTCGTAGTGAGTAGCGGCTTTTTCAGATGGTCTTAGGGATTATAGGAATTCATTGAAAGACCCTGAAATACTTCTCAGTAATATTTTTCTATTTTAACAATCTTACACAGTGAAAGTATAGAAATTTCAAATTTCTGTGAAGGTAGGCTGAGAATAATTATTCACAGTTGATCAACTTCTCAAAACTGGGTTAAAATTACGGTTACCTTTATAAATTCACTTTTGTCATTGAAAAAATGAGAGGTAATACTTACCAATGGAAACGTTAGATTTTGTTACTTAGTAGGTCCAGTGTAGAACGCTATACTTTTATTTTGGCTACGTTAATGATTTTGAATTAACCAACATTGTTATTGTCGAAATTCTTTCTCGCCCCGTATCTTTGAAACAAAGCGCCCTATCAAAAATCATCAAAGGACAAAATATCCTTAGAATAGTCCAAGGAATGCTCTCTCAATTTTTTGCTGCATCTACAATAAACATCCTGTAAATTAGAAATGATTGTATTTCATATATTCACGTTCTATGTGAAGACATGATTATTTTCTCTCCTCATTCCGAAACTTTCCCAATAATTCTTTTATAATGAATAGTGGTATTTGTCTGTCTATTTTCACAATATGGATGTGTCAAACAGGATGTATTGACATATTTACGCAGGCGTCTTATCCCTTTCTGTGGAAGAGCTTCATAAAGCAAGAGTCGAATCGATCCCTCTACGAAACTTTTCATCACTTGGAAGGATCGATTGCAGCTTGAGAAATTGTTTTTATGCAAATTCTGTGAAACAGAATCACTAGAGAGTTGTACTGAAAATCTTAAGAAAAAAATTGGATTAGATAATTTAGGAAACAATTGCTACATGAAAAGCATTTTACAAGTGTTGTTCATGACAAAAAATTTCAAAAATGAGGTTTTAACGATGAACGTGAGCGAGAATGTTTCCCACTCATTCATCAAACTCAAACACCTGTTCATGCAGCTGCAGTTTCGTAAGAATGTATCTTTTCCTCCAACCGATTTCCTGGAGTCTTTGAAGTCCACTAGATACTCGTTAGGAGAAAAAGAGGATTGTTCCATATTCTTGAGGCTTTTGTTGAATACTCTTCGAGAGCATAAAAATAGCACAATCAATACTCCTGACTGCTCTGGATTGAATGATTCCGTACAGTCTATCTCGTCTTGTGTTTGTAAATCTTCTGCTGGAAAATCCTCACTTGTTTACTTTGTAGTAAATGTTCAAGAGGTAGCAAAAACGTTTGTGATTTTCTGGAACTTAGCGTTTCATGATATGACTAATAACCCGTCCGTGCAAAGCTTATTGTTGAATCATCTGAAAATGAAACTTTCAACAGGAGGCGATCGACCGTATTGCCAAACATGTACCAAACTAACTGACTATTATGAGAAAACGAGTATAGCTGAGGCTCCAGTCAATCTGATAATAACATTGATGATCTTCAAACAAAACTCAACCTTTGACGGAAGCACCAAACTCTTACGAAGGTTCGAAATTGATGAACACTTTAATCTAGAGACCACTATTATAATCTTCATGCAGCCATTGTTCACTGTGGTTCTGGTGTTGAATCTGGTCATTAGCCTTAGTCAAAGACGAATCGGACTGATTTAAGTTTGATGATAGTCATGTCACGAAGTGCTCAGGCGTAATATTGTATTCATTGGAGCCTCTGGAGACACTCTACATTTTGTTTTATGGAAGAAGAACATTGGCAGACCAACATCTTCAGATAATGTGGTGCTGCAGGTTTTTCTGGGGTTTCCTGCAGCTGAAAAAGCAAATGCGCCACTAGAGGCTATGAAGTTGCCCCGGAGGGCCAATTAATTTTGGTTGTTGTTTTATACTTTGATGATCCGTAAGTTTATTAACTAATAAGAGTCAATTAGCTAGAAATACTTATGGTTAACCATGTGATTATTGGAAATTTGCTTGTGTAGGAAAAAGGGTGTCACTTGATTATTCAAAGACCAAAGAGTACCTTTGAAACAAATTTGTACTCGAAAATGAAGTCAACTGAAATAGGCCGAAATGAATTGAAAAAATTGTTATTTGTGCACTGCGAATAATATATGAGGCAAATTGTGCACAGTTACTTCCCCCTCAATTTGCTCATATGCTTCCCTATCCATCAATAAAACATGAACCCACAAGTGCTGATTGTGCAGCCTACACGCGTGTGAAATGGATAAGAGCATCTATCAACAAGGGATGTTTTCCCAACTTATGATGCCATAAGGACGCATGTGTTACATCCCCGGAACCTTGAACATATCGCGAGTTTGTTCCCAAGTTGTAATATATCACTCATTATTTTTGACGTATAGTGTTTTTTATGTATCGCGTTTGCCGTGACAAATTATACAAAATAGAATGCAGGATGATGAATGGGTGTCTGCAGACGAGAGGAAAAGTATTGTGTAAATTGAGTTTTTTTTGTCTCCATTTTTCATTAAGGAGAATTTTGTTGATTTTCTCGGTTCAAGAATATTTATGTCATATATTATCTCAATCAGTATGAAATTGATATCGGAATGAATAAGCATTATATCGTACTGTTGGAATTGGAAGGATGAAGTTATGCCATGTGAAAACTGAATTAGAAAAATCGTAGCGATTTTCAGGCAATACCATGTCTGGAATTTACGAAATTGAATGTAAGGACTGCGATGCAAAATATTATGAACAGACAAAAAGATCTATTGAAGTGAGATATAAGGAACACATAGCACACTTAAAATATGAAAGACCTGAAAAATCAGCAGTCGCCCATCATATTTTGCAACAAAACCATTCCATAGACTTCAGTTCTTTAAGATTAGTTAGACCAGTTAATAACAACAGGCAACTAGATGCCTATGAGAGTATGGAAATAAGTAAACGTAATAATATTATGAATGAAGATAACGGACCAATACCAAATAGCATACTATATAGCTTGTTGAAATAATATTGTTGGGTTTACTGATTACTACAAAAAGACACATTGTAAATATATTTAGATAGGCAATATTGTGAAACTAATTTTATATAGCTGAAAATTGTTCTATATATAGCTGTAACATTCAAACATACATAAGGACATATTGTAAATAATAAAAAGGCCAATTGTAAAATTAATTCAGGGTGGTACACTTGTATGGGTGGTATTACTGATTACCTACCTGTATGATGTACCTGATTAGTATAAGTAGCTTTAGTTTCGAGTAGTTAATAGTTTTATCTTTCTCTTGAAGATGATCACTTGGTGATCGAAACACGTGTCGAGGTGTGAAAATAACGATTTGGTGTTGGGAAAAAACTCCGGTAATATTCATTACTACACCAAAGTTTCCAAACAGTATATCACAAATACCATGTTGTTTCAAAAGATCTTTCTCTTTTGATATAATGTGCTTTTACAGCTCTATATTTCAAAGAATATTTATTTTACTGTATTCAAGTATATATTGATCAATAGAGAATTTTGTTCTCTATAAACTTTGATGTACAGTGTGTAAAAGTCAAATGGAATACATTCATCAATTCGATTTCTGTACATATTTAAGAAAACTCCCGAAACACTCCAAATGTAAATTTCAATCTGACATTCTTCAACGTAATAATGTCACCCCTACCTTCAACCATCTTCGAAGTTACAACCTCCAATTTTCTAAATGGGAAGTATAGGTTTGAAAGGTTTCTTCATTCTCTATTCAAAAATTATATCGCTTTCAAGTTTATTGAAATATGTATACAGATATACAGATATATGTATACAGCCTAATCATTTAAACTTTTGAAAATGAGCGAATTCTACAGCAAACAGAACATACTCACGAGACGAGGAACAAATCCAAAGATATAGTGCAAACAAACTTTTGCAAGAAATCGATAGGACAAAGATCCTTTTCTTATCTCACCTGCAAAATATTCAATTCATTGCCCGATATATACAAAACTTATATATATCATATACAGTCCATAAATGTATTTAAAGAAATCTTAAAAAAATACTTACTTGTGACAGACAGACTTACGTTGCACTCACTAGTGGAAGTTTGAGTAGGCATTGAATATTATTGAATAATATTCCTGGACATTCAACACAGGTTAGAATTATAATCATACTCGAAGGTTTATAATATGATCAAGATAGTTTTACTTCATATCTAAATCAACTATTCTATATGAATTATTTTATTTATATCATTCAATTCATGTTATTTGATATATTTCATGTTACTCGTATAATTTTGATATTGTATGTTCTCATCTCATCTTATTTTATCTGTTTGTTAGTTGTCTTCATTCACTCACTCCATTATTTACTCGTATTCCATGTTATATATCAATATTATTAGCTTTACTTGATTTATTTCATCTGCGTATTTTTATTATTCTGTCTCTTGTATATGTTTGTCACTTATTATTTTATTCATATTTTTATATTTACATTACTATTTATATATATTTTTATATTCACAATGTTATTCATATTCATTTATTTTTTTATATAAGCTGTAGTTATAAAGCCGAAATGTTTACTACTATACTTTGTGTAACCAAATGACTAGGAAACCTATGCGCAACCTTAGAGTCATCAATGGGTTCTCCTGATTCGTTTGGTTACATTTTGTGCAAATGTTCAACATGTTGCTAATTCTATTCAATACTTTTGTTTACAAGGGACATTATGTGAATGATCTTTTAAGGAATAAAAATATTTATTTAAAAAAAAAATAAGATAAAATAAATCAAAATCCTGTGGTTACTGAAATCAGATAAAACACACTCTGAAACTAAGATGTAATGCAGAACGTAATGAAATGTAGCATACGAAAAAAGAACTATGGATATTAACGAAGTAGATGTTTGAAATATTCACCGTGAACGTCTTGGCAACATCTTAATCTCAAATAAAACTGTCTTCTATCATTATTTAACATATCAGGCGTGTCCAACCTAATCGCAAATGTTATTCGTTCTTTCAATGTGGCATACATTTTACTTATACATATATACACACAGCGAACGGCAGCTCTTCGTCTCCAGGCATTGGGCATGGGGTCAAGTTTGAACTAAGTATCGATTGATAGCGAGGTGAAAAAATGTTAGGTGCCACTAGAATTCGATTTTATGAAATCCAGAAAACAAAATATTGAGTTCAAGAGAGCCTTATGATAACAATAATTTATTACTACAATAATTTTTGTTTCTGGCTTAGAATGATTATAATATACAATGAGTTATATACAAAATCTTTACCCAAGATAATTATAAACAAATATGTTTTGTTCTATACATGGATGATGAATAAAATAATAGGATTGTATATCTTTTGAAGAGCTTCAGAATCAGCTCTGCCTTAGACGGTATATTGGTGGTGGTGAACGTGTATGGTGGATGTGCGTGATGGATTTACTTCCAGCTGAAGTAAAGACTAGATTCAAACGCATCAGCTGATATTGGTGGAATCAAATCTGCTTTGCAATGGAACCTGGATTCTGAACACTTCAATAGAACTTTACATCGGACCAGGGATACATCTACGGAGATTGGGATACTGCTACGGTTTGAGAGTACTGACACAGTTCGGTTACAACAGGAAGCTGCGGGACAAGGCTTCCTGGTACCAATGCTGGATTTCTTGAAAAAAAAGAACTCCAGGAATGGATTATTTTCTACTCAGAATATATCGTGAAATATTATCAAACACCAACGGAAAAACCCTGTGAAATAGGCTTAGTTACAATCAATTTCAACATACCAGAAAAAAGGCAAAATGGCGAAGGGAAGCTTGAAAGATTCAAATACTGAAATTACATACCTATCGGGATCAGAGGGTAAACTTGGTCTCAACAGAAGCAAACTCAACACCAAAATCACATTCTATGTGAGCATATCCTCATCGCAAAAGAAATATTTCACAAAGAAACCAGTGCTTATGACTCGCCTCTCTGAAGTCACGCCGGCCATCAAAAAAAAGGCCCTTTTCTTTCATAAAAAAAAACTCATTAAAAATCAACCTACAGCGCATTCTGACTGGTATACATTCTGTCAAAAGGACTACCAGAAGAAAAACGTAGTTGTTTCGACCCGCCAGATGGCATGCTAGGGATTCACGTTTCGTAGTGCCGACTAAACAACAAACGCACCTAGTGGGGAAGGATGGTGAGAACAGCACACATTAACCGATCTGCTCTCGGAACAAGAAAATATCCCTCAGCTGATTGAAAGTTGAAGAAATGCTTGTACCCATCACGTGAATTCGTCTCTTTCGATTTACAGGAATCCTACTAGTAGTGTAATCTACAGAAGACAGCATTTATGAAAGTTTTGTGTGCTCTACATGATATAGTACAATTATATGACATCTCTAAGGTAGGTAATGAACATAATAAATATTCTACAACACCACTGATTTTTTTTTCCTTTCCAGAGATTGGTGGAGCATTATTACGGTCCACATATGAAAAACATGAACAGCCGGTTATCTATATGATGTGAATGTATCATTTGAATAAAAAATACCAGTATAATTCGCTTCAGTTGATGATTAGGTACTGTTAGTTGAATATAGTTCAACTTGACTAAGTGAAACATAAGCTACACCTTGAAAGAAATAACATTTGATAAGGATGGAATAATGCATGATAAGAAAATGCTATATTTAGTAATTCAAATCTGAAAGTTACATATCCCCATAAAAAGAAATATAATGAAAGATCAGGTGATCGCGCTGGCCATTCAATTGATCCTCGCCTCCCTATCCACCGATTGGGAAATGTATCGAGGTATTGCCGGTAATGTCGTGGTGCTCCATCCTGCTGAAACCATATCGTATTCACTGGAACTTGAGGGTTTCCTGGATCAGGATATGAATTTGATAAACTTGGAATGACATCATTTTGAAGTAGTGCCAAATAATTATCGCCATTCAAGTTGCCCTCAATGCGAAAAGAAAATGATATGGGGTCCTACAATCCCTGCCCAATTATTAACCTTCCAAGGGTATTGCGTGTGTTCTTCTTTCATCCAGTGAGGATTTTCTGTTGACCATTTAGCGGCAATTTTGCCTATCTATATGACTGTTAAGAGACAAAGTATACTCATCAGAAAACATAACGTCTTCTACGTTATCATTGATCAACATGTCAATCATTAGCTCACAAAAAATGAGTTCTTCTATCAAAATCGTTTCCCATGAGCTCCTGAGTAGGTATCATTTCATAGTAGCAAGGGAGTCCACGATGCAAAATGGGGATTTACTCGAGCGTCATAGAGACCTATTAAGTTGTAAAGCTTAGATGATAAGAAGAAAAAAATGTTATATGATATATACTTTTTCATCGGTGGGGGAAGCTGCTATAGATTACTAAATATGTAAAAAAAAAACTCTTGCATGGACATACTAGAGCGCGTCAGATATTGATACCATCAATGTCCTACGTATTTTTAATAATGTTGGTATGTTAATTTGATCATTTGCATGATGTGGGTGGTTGTACGTCAGGGTTGAAAATGAAAAAAAAAATTAATCGAGCGCGTCAGATTTTCTAAGGGTGTGTTAAGGGCACCAAAAAAAGCTCTCATTCAATAATCTGACGATTTCAATCTGAGGCAAACTCGCGGCCATTATTATAATGTGAAAAAAAAAGTAATAGAAACGCGGAGAGGGAAATATAGGCATCACGCAGCTGCACGCATTAAACTTTCTCGACGAATTTTTGTCATTTCTGCTTGCGGAAATCGTCAGATTATATATTTTTCGATATCCTCGAATCATTTTCTTCAAAAAAAAATAAAATTTGCTACGCTCGAGAATGTCGAGATGACATTTTTTTCACAACTTTGCTGCCCTCCCCTTTCTTTACGTCACTCTCAAATTGTCAGATTAATGGAATATACACTTTTCAGTATGTAATCAACTCACCCTATCTCAATCTGATGCGCTCGAGAATTTCTGATGATCAAATTTTTTTTACTAATCTGATCCTTTATCCTTCACGGGCGGCCTTTTATATGGGGCTCATATTTGGTGGACGTACTTATCCAAGTACAAGGTATCCCCCTGTATATAAATCTGCCGCGCTCCAGTAAATCCCGAAATCCCCGCTTGGGCTCCCCTATTATAGGGATGTATTTTATTTCCTTTCAATATGCACAATTTTATTCTGTACATATTCTATTTGAAATTTTTCCCGATAGGACTTGCCACAAAGCTATATTTTCTCTCAAACCGTCGCGATGCAGAGTTTTCATCCCCCAACCCCCCGAGCAGCAACCTCATAATATTACACTTGAGTACAACTCAGGTGTACTATTAGGAGACCTATGTCTACCATTCCAACAAATTTCATTTCCTCCCGACCTTTTGCGAATAGGCCCCCCCGTATTTTCGACCCACGGCTTGGACTAGTGGTGAATATATTATAACTAATTCTGTCGCCCATTTATTTCATCGTCAGGTGAAAAGTATATGCAAAATCAATAAAGACATATACTATCATCATAACTGTTTTATTGAAGATATGTACGTCAACAGTCTAAACTAGTAGCTGTTTATTTTATGTGACGAAGCAAAAGTTGTTCTTGTTGAATGAATATACTGTTGTGAATTAGGGACACCATAGACCACTATTGGATTGAAACATTTTTTCTAATCTTCCTGAAATGGAAAATTCCAGGTGAAAGGAGAAAACTCATTAATCACTGAATATCTAGAAAATATTCGATTGGAAAGTCATCTCTTCTAGTTTTGAAATTGTTAAGTAATACGTTTCATAGGAAGCAGATTATTTCTTACTCTAAATTAATTTCCATCAGCTGAAAGAGTTGATCCGAGAAATCTTCGTGAAGTCCCCTTCATGAGTGGGCAGAAAATACGGAAAGACTGAATAATGATTTCGAAACCTTCTCACGATCTATCTTTCACTTCATTCTAAGTATTCTGCTGTTGATTTCATCATCAAATATTTCATTCTCATCTCACTCGTTTTGAAATAATATAACCTCTTGTGACTACCAAAGAACACCTTCGGAAATTTTAAATGAAAACATGCTCACGCACTTGTCGTTTTGCTCTAATGCCCGCTAATTACACCCAACATAATTACGACAGGCTTTAATTAGTGCTCCATCTGAAGCAGCCAGCCTGGCAGAATTCCTGTAACGTTGGATGGAGCAGTATTATGTGTTACATATAACCACTTACCTGCTTTATATAATGTATACTGATATTACATGGCGTCAGCGTCAGCTTGGGTAGAGTCTGTTTCAGAGGAAGCGAGTCGACATTTCATCGATGATAAAACAGAAATGAGCAATAAACTTGTTAGAATTTTATGAGGAGAGATATTCAGTTGGAAGATAAACAACACTAAGACTTGAATTGAAAAATATTATTGTGAGATCAACGTGTATTCTAGAACGAACACATGTTTTCATTATAGTTGTTTTCGATCAACCATGAGAAATATACTTTAGAATATTGATAACCCCTCCACTTTTTCGTGGACTGGGTGAAAAAAATTGAATGATTGTTACAGGATGAAAGTAACTCTTGTCGGCCTCTTTTTGCCTCTAACAAAATCCTAACTGTAGTCTCCCTATTTATATATGAGACCATCTGCCTTCTCTTCAAAAATAGGGACTTGTTTGACAATTTCGACTAGCTTTAAATTAGGTACTGCTGCCTTCTTCGACCCTAGTCAAAGAATCCATCATTTACAACGGTCTCAAAATGTTCAATCACCTTCCTCAAGCCTATAAGAACCATAAATGAGCTTAGCGCTCTCAAGAAAGAGATGAAAGACCTGCTTTCTTCAAGACTTCGGCAGAATTTTACGATGATAATTTTAATTGAGTATGAGTAACTGTAATATCTACGGTATTTTATTGATTTAATTAAATATAGTTTAAATTGATTCATTTCATTTCATTGACCATGTTCTCATATCCTGAACGTTTGTATTAGGTTATGTTATTCATATGTCTCTTTTCAGTTCATGTTATCACTTAATTTTAGTGATTTTACTTTTGTGATACTTTTTTTTTGGGACTCATCAAATTCAGAAGGAATTCGACCAGATCCACTTGAAGTCATCTTCCAATTTTTTGTGAACACATAAAAAACGTTGTTCCAAAACAATTGTTCGTCGAATTTCACCCATTTCCATTATAAATGAGGGTTTGGTTCCTGGGCGAGAAATCAATGGTGTCTTGCCCGATACCCTATGAGCCAGTTTGACACGTGGTTTGCTGAGTGGGTTCAACATGTATCGTCTGATCTGGGATAGAAATTTCACCTTGGAGAGTGAGATATTGTCGAATTTGGCTCTCTTGTCGACTAATAAAAGTTTATATTTGTAGGAAGACGAAACCAAAAGAAGAATGAAAGCGCGTACACAAATGGAATTGACTAGTGGCCGAAGGCTTTACAGAAAACGACCCTGGCCAAGCTATTTGGCTTACAGAGACAGGCTTGAATGGCCTTCGGTGGTGCTATCAGTACTACACCGTCAGGGGCCATGGAGATCCTTCTAGATCTACCTCCTCTCCATATTTTTCTGGAAAAAGAGGCTAGATAGACTGCATATAGACTTGTGCACATTGCCGATTGCACGAATCAATTCAATGCAGAGTGCAATGTGGACAGAGTGGACTGTTGGTTGACACTGAAAGTCACAGCATCCTTGAAATGACCTCTGACTTCATGCTTCTAACTGTCAACTACGAACTGCCTTATAAAATACTGTTCCCGATGAGAGAGGACTGGATACTTCAGGAGAAGGGAATATCAAGAGCAGATAGCTGTTGGTTCACAGATGGATCAAAAACAAATTTCGGTTCTCGTCACAGACCAAGGACAGAGATAACAACCTGCCTAGGAACCTACGCTACTGTATTTCAAATGGAAATTTACGCTTTCGAATTGTTTGTGGAGAGATTGGAAGAGTCGAACCTCATACACAAGTCAATGAAAATATTCTTGGACAGTCAAGCGGCGTTGGAAACTCTTGGTTCCTACCGAGCAACGTCTCAATTTATAGCAAATTGTCAAAAACGACTCTCCTAGATAGAAAGACTAAACAGATTGTCTCTGGTCTGGATTTCTAGCCATACTGGCCTCGAAGGCAATGAGGCTGCCGACTAACTTGCAAAGGAGAGTGCTGCAAGCAGCTTCATCGGACCAGAACCTGTCATTGGCATCGCTTTAGGTTTTTCTGAACAAATAGTGAATATGGATAGCAAGAAGATTTATGGACTTCTGGCACCCTTCGAAGATTGATACCAAACAGTTGTTTGGACTACAGTGGGGATGAACTACGATGTCTAATAGGCCTTCTTATAGGTCACTGTCATTTGAATCATTATATGCAGAGACTTGGACTGTCGGACAATGTGTTGCGGAAAATGACGAAACAACATAGCACATACTTTGTGCCTGCCTTGCTGGGGACCAAATCAGGTTTTTAGAGTTCGGCAGCGCCGTAGTCTTACCATCTGACTTAAAATACCACTCACTATACAAATAAATCGGCTTCGTTAAGAAGTTGGGTTTATTTTGTGGAGTGTGAATAGGTGTTAGTCACCATAAACCCTTGCGGGTTGTGGTGGAATGTCGAATAGGCCCTTTCACTTTGGATCTAACCTAACCTAATCAGGCCTTTTTCTACTGACTTAATTTTCGAAATGGCTGATACTTGTTAAAAATCCATATTGAAACTAATACATTTTATTGTACGATTTTCACTATAAAGGATTGTACAAAAATCTCGACAAGTGTTTCATCAATAGCTTCCTCGAGCTCGAGGAAGCTTTTGACTAATATGAGGATATGAGAAAACTGATAATCTTCTCATATCCTCGGAATAAGTCGCTGGTTCCGGGTCCGTACCGGGTGTGTTTTTGTTCAACTTCTGTGCTTGATCCATGAAGAAGTTTGATTGTAGTTAACTTCTCTCTGTTTTCCATCGGAGATTTCCCATGTTCATTGGTGAAGTAGGAAGCTTCAAACTTTTCTTCTTGAAGAAAACTTCCTCCTTAAACTATCTTCCTTCAATTAAGAAAGGAATATTGGCTTGGTTCACTTCTGAGAATTATAAAGATCGAAGTGCTAGGACTCGTGTTGTGATTTCCTTTCTTCAATCAATTGCATTTGTATCTTTAATACTTCAGATTCACTCATTTGTCAGGTTCATGCGACATTAACAGTATGAAACATATCCAATACATCATTATGACAAACATAATCATGATTTTGGTAATAATGGCTACACATTCTATTACTCCCTTTCTTTCAGATTTTTATTATTATTAAAAATATAATAGAAGTGACCGATACTTGATGAAAATTCATTTCAACATATTCAAAAACACAATTTAATGTGAGACTTATACTGGAATGTTTACAAAACCGCGACACGTGTTCCGTTATACGGTGGCATCTTCGGGCGTCACAATACATTTGTATTTAGGGAGTCTCAATACATTCGTGTTTCGAGCCCCACAATACATTTGTGTATTGTGACGCCCGAAAGATACCACTGTATAACGAAACAGGTGTCGCAGATTCGTTAACTTCCAAAGGAAGTTTCACATTAAAGTGTGTTTTCCAAACATATTATTCTGAATAACAATGTGCATTTCACATAAAACCCAATACCAGAATTTTTCTACGATGATACTAATTATTTGTTCAAAATCAGTTGACATACCATAATTCCAAAATAGTAGGCACTTACTTCTCAGAAATAACTGACGCTTTTGCTTTATTCTGTCACTTGGAGTGACTTACGGAAATTTTACTAAGCAGACGAGAAAAATGATGATGAAATTTATAGAATCACAACCTTAACAACAATGTTTTCTTTCTATTTCAATAATATTTTCGAGAATACAATGCCTACTATTATGGAATTGTACTATAGTAGGTAATATAATATTCTTGTGAAATATTTTGATGATGAAAATTAGTTCTATGAAGTCCCAGAAACAAATATTATCTGGGTGGTAACTTCTGATGAATTAGTTTTGAAATTATAACTTCTCATGAAAGACTCTCAGTGTATAGTGTGCGTTAGATATATATTATTGACATTATTATGAAAATCTAACCTACAAGCACATACAATTCATTTAATATGCGATACGCGGCTTAAAAATGCCAATAATAATTTAGTATATGTACATCATTATTTAGTCCTACAAAAGTAACAAATAAAATAATCAATGAAAAATTCAATGATGATCAACCTTATTATAAATATAAATTATTTTGACAGACGGTGCGTTTCGTGAAAATACTCGCAATGCTTGAAAGAATCTAAAATGATGCAGCAGTAGATTGTTTTGAATTTCAAAATCATAGATGCTTCATTTATTGGTCTCGTATGACATATACTTGATAATCTAATCATCGAGAATCATACATTGATACCGAAAACTATTACTTCTCATTGAAATAAATCTTGAATGACAGTGCGAGTGACTAGTCATGACAGATGAATATCACAACGAAGCGTGTATTCTTGCACAGAAATGTCTTCCAAATGAAAAACACAACAAAGCGCTGCGTATAATGTCACGTGTGCTTTTTACGTTCGTTCCGAAATGCGCTCTCTCATTTGATAATATGAGCTTTGATTTTCCCGTGAATGCCGTTCTGGACGGGAAATGAAAGGATGAAGATTTCATAGTCAGCTCGTTCCTAATACGTAACGACGTGCAGCTTTTATTTCCGGATTCTCTTTCTACTATGAACTTTTTTTAACAAGGAGTGACTGCTGAATTTTTTGAAGTATGAAATCATATCGACTGAATTCCAAACAGAAGAGAGTTTTTACAAGCCTTCATTCGATATGTAATGCTTTCATGTATATTTGTATTCATGTAGTATGTTAGGGTAATTATCTAGGTATGTATGGTTCAAGTAAACGATATAGTGCAACCTACCTTCCAACAGTTCTCCTTCAATGATAAAGTTAGAGAGCTAACTATATTGTCATTCAATAATCATTTCTGATTATATAAGAATCACAATAACGGGTGTTAACGGGTGATTATTAAAGGAATGTAACTAACAACAAAATTTATTAAATTGTCAAAAATACTGAGTGCGCATATAAGCAAAACTAAAAAAAAATATGGCTCTTCTTTGGCACCCCGAAAAAAATCATAATACAAAAAAAATTGGAATCAGTACAAAGTATGGCCTCCACGCTGGTTTATTACGGCCCTACATCTATCGTGCATCGACAAAATGAGATTGTCAATGTCTTGTTGAGGTACATTTGCCCATTCAGCGATTAAAAGCTCTCTCAATTGAAACGTTCTGTGAATGTTCCCCATATGCGGAGTAATTCTTCGTTGAAGCATGTCTCACACATGCTCGATGGGATTCAGGTCCGGTGATTGTGCTGGCCATGGCAATACAGCAACTCCTTCGTTGGTGAGCCAGTCAGTCACTAGACGCGCGACATGTGGACGAGCATTATCGTGCATTAGGTGGAAGTTTTCACCAACAGCACTAGCAAACGGACGGACGATAGGTAGAAGAATGGTGTCGAGGTACTGTCGAGCTGTGAGGGAGCGATTTGGAAAAACGAGATCGGTTCTGCCGACGATCATGATTCCGCCCCAAAGCATTACTGTACCACCTCTGTATGTGTGGACTTCCTGGACGTGTCTCAAACGTTCATTATTTCCAGGTCGTCTCCACAGTCTTACTCGACGAGAATCTGGATGAAATCCAAATCTGGATTCGTCTGTAAACAAAACTGTGGCCCAATCATTTGCATCCCAGTTTTGATGTTCTTGACACCACTCTAATCTTCTACCGCGATTGCCTCTCGACAAAGGTGGACATCTAAGTGGCCTTCTGTTGTGGAGATCTGCTTCATGCAGTCGATTTCTGACAGTATCACGACCAATGGTTACCTGGTGCGTCTGCTGCAAAACGTTAACCAACTCAGGTGCTGTGATTGTCGGTTGTCTTCTTGCGGTTAAGACCAAAAATCGGTCTTGAACTGCAGTTGTAGCGCGTCCTCGCCCTGGATGTTGTTCGGCTGGACTGTCAGTTTCACGGAAACGCCGCCAGAATCGACTGATAACACTTTGGGAGACCCTTAAACGAAGAGCTACATCATTTTGTCGCATGCCACCTTGAAGAAGCCCTACAGCTCTATTCATCTCAACCAATGGTAAGTGATGGCGTTCCATGTTAAAGCACAATATTTCCAGTTTAATTGCTGAGCAAGAACTGCATAGAATGTACAAACTCGACACTTTCAGATTATTCATTTTAGCCGAAAACCTACAGTTTGTAAACAACTTGATAAAAGATTAGTTACCGTCTCTGCAGGCTTTGTTCAACCCATAGAAATCTACAGGGTGGTCGAGTGTACAAATTCATATATATATATATATATATATATATATATATATATCTCAGTTAAAAAATCAAACTCTGCTTTACTTTGCCAAGCTTTCGCTTCTAATGGGAAGCTTCTTCAGAACCTATAATTTAATGAATTGTGAATATTATCGCCATTGGATAACATTACAAATCATACTTACAGTAAAAATGAGCGAAAAACAATAAATTGAATATATAAATTGACAAATGTCATACCGTCACATAAATGTAATTTTTCAATGGGTATGATGATTTCATAATTTTTGACTCTAAAGAAAGAGTTATTGATTGATACAATTTTCATTATTATTATGTTTTTGATGTAATTCCAGTAAGTTATTGTATATACTGCTGAGATTATCAATGTCAGTTTTCTTATTCATACAATCAGAAGACTCATTAATTTCAACCCTTTTAAGAAAAAGGCGTTTGGAAATATTTTTTTCTATATGTCAAACTTTGATATTGGAGTAATTTGATTTATGTCCTATTTGTGTTGTGCTATTTGTATTATTTCCTCCATTGATGCTCCAAATAGTGAAATTACTCAAATGGTCACTAAAATTCTCACTGATGCTTATAATTATGGAAATGAATTCCATATTAAGGATTCTTTCGATTTTTCCAATTTTATAAATGAAAAATCACTACCTCCAGGTTAAATTCTGATCATCCTTGATGTGATTTCACTTTTTAGCAATATACCTATGCATCTAGTGGAAAACAGTATTATCAAAAGATGGAATGATATAAATAAAAAATGTTCAATCAACCAAAAAAAGTTTTTGAAATAATTGGTTTCATCTTCAACTAAAGTTATTTCTATTTCGAAGGTGAATACTATAAACAAATTCTTGGTACACCAATGGGAGCTATTATTTCTCCTATTATAGCTCAATACGTAATGGACGATTTTTTTGAAAACATACTTCCTAAATTGAGTTTTGAAATTCCTTTTTTAAAGAAATATGTTGACGAAATTCAACGAAAGTCATTTTTTGTGGAGGAAAAAATCAGTTTTTTATCGACCTTTTTTGGGTAATTGTTACGTTCCACAATCTGAAAAATATAAAAATTATAATGGAGAACTTTATACAAGTGTAGAAGGGCAAACTTTTTAGTTTGCCCCGATAAGTTACTGCGTAAAAATCAAAGTATTTTTCACAAAGACAAATCTTCTATTTATCAGTAACTTGTCGTATCTAACAATTTTGCCTATCAAAAAAATTATTAAGAAATAATACTTATCTTTTACGTTTCGGATGCCAAAATCTGCCTCCGTCTTCAGAAATGTTGACGATGTTATCTGTGCAATATCTTATGACAAATCTAATGGAATTCTTGATGTTGTCAATAGATATGATAAAAAGTTACAATTCACTATCGAAATGGAAAATAATCAGACCCTTCCTTTTCTTGATACAAGAGTTATCGGTAAAACTGATAATTCGTTGATTACAGATTGGTATGTCAAACCTACTCATTCAGGAAGATATATCAACCACTATTCCTTTCATAAAAAATCTGCTAAAATTAACTTAACCCATTAGTGCTCATTGGCAACATGGGTTGCCACTGTTTTCAAATCAACGACATGTCTAATTTTGTTAGATTAAGTTTGAAATTTCATCGAGAACGTGTTGTACAAGTCTCACTCCGAAATTTTGTGAAGAAAAGTATTGTATATTCCATCTGAGATTTTCTAAAGTTTACTTTGATTTTTGTGAAGTTCAGAGCTCACGAACATTCCTATAAAAATGTAAGTATAATTTGTTGTTCTCACTAAAATATTCTTATGAATCTGTTAGAATCAGTTACTAAGATATATATTTCTGAGGTTTTGTGGCAAGAAGATGAATTTTGTTCTCGGTATTGTTGTACCAAGTATGTAAATTCAGATGGCAACAACAACGAAGAGTATTATGGTGAACGAATTCCTTGTATCAGATCTATTAGTATCATTCCTCCGCATGAGCTTCCGAATGCTGATACAGATGAAGACTCTGATTTGTCTGATGATGGAGTGGAAGGAAAGCCAGCACATTTGCCTGGCCGTATACTTCGAAGTAAGGCTGTGCTCATTCTGCTCTTCCTTTGAATCACAGGAAGAGCAGAATGAATATACTCAATCTGAGCAGAATCTATATGATGACATTCATATGGAGGAAAATGAGGATCCCGAACCTTCTACTTCAAAGCGCGTTCGTCTGCAGAAGAAGAAAAAGTCCTGCCATCAAAATCAACTTGGTCTTCAAACAAACAACATGTCTGGAAACTGCCATCTATAGAGAAATCTTGCGAACCACTCATTATAGACTTTCTGAAGAACACTGTTGCTTCGCCTTTAGATGCCTTCAGGTGTTTTTTCACTGACCAATTGGTGAACCATATCGTTACACAAAGTAATCTTTATGCCGGTCAAAAAGGAGAGCATCACATGAATATCTCTTCTGAAGAGATTTATACAGTGTTGTGCATTATGTTATTGAGTGGATATCATAAGTTACCTAACAAGCGTATGTACTGGCAAGAAGATCCGGACTGCAACGTAACCATCGTTTCGGAGGCAATGCGCAGACGCAGGTTCGAAGAAATCTTACGATATATTCACCTGAATGATAACACAAATATTGACACGGATAGTTTTTATGAAGTAAGATCTTTTTTTGATTATTTGAATGAGTCATTCAAGCAAGTTCCATGTGAAGGTTCTCTTTCAATTGACGAAAGTATCATACCATATCATGGCCGTCATCACGCGAAACAGTTTATTCGCGGAAAACCTATAAGCTTTGGGTTTAAGATGTGGGTGATAGCTAAGCCGAATGGATATATAATGCATGTAGAACCTTACTGTTGATCAAACACCAAGTTGCCTGATTTTGATCTTGGTCAGGGAGGTGATGTGGTAATTGGTTTGGTGGATCACTGCAATGTTCCCAAAGGAACAAAACTATATTTCGACAATTTGTTCACTTCAGTTTCTCTTCTGGAAGAGTTATGTAAAAGGGAATTGGGAGGAACCGATACTCTACGAGAAAACAGAATAGGCAAAGCTATGAATTTACCACC
Organism: Leptinotarsa decemlineata; assembly: GCF_025532065.1. Lineage (NCBI taxonomy): Eukaryota > Metazoa > Arthropoda > Insecta > Coleoptera > Chrysomelidae > Leptinotarsa > Leptinotarsa decemlineata. The sequence continues at coordinate 4,415,864 of NW_027412538.1, read as the reverse complement.
CAAGAAAGAATTCAAGAAGGTTGAAAGAGGAAAATTTGTAACTGTTGGAAATGGAAAACTGATCGCAGTTTCCTGGAATGACAATTCTGTGGTTACCGTTCTGTCTAACTGTGATGAAGTAAATCCACTCAGGAGTATTCAGAGATATAGTCGTACTGAAAAAAAAAGATAACTGTGAAAATACCTAACCCAATATCTCAATACAATTCAAATATGGGAGGGGTTGATCTCAATGATCAATTCACAAGTACCTACAGGACAAGAATGAGAATCAAGAAATGGTGGTGGCCTATGTTTGCTTGGAGTGTGGATGAATGTTGCGTACAGGGATAGCTCCTCTATAGACAGCTAGGACACGATATGCCACTTTTGCAGTTCAGAAGACAGGTTGTTCTGCAATTATTGAATTTATATGGTACTCCTGCTATCAGACCTGGACCATCATCATCTTATTCAAGATCTGTTTCCCTTCATGACATAAGAAGAGATGGAAGGAATCACCTTATTGTGAAAGGAGAGCCAAAGTACATGCGGTGTAAGATGTGTCACAACCATACTGTATACCTCTGCTCAAAATGCAAAGTGCCACTCCATTCGGAATGTTTTGAACCATTCCATAATATGTAATATGCTAGAGTGTAGTTTTGTATAATGAATAAAATGAATGATCAAACTTTTTGTTTATATGAATCGTCAAATAATATTCTTTATAATATCATCACCTGTTGACATACTTCAAATGCCCTAAAGGCTCAGTGGCAACTCAGATTGCCAAGCGTTTCTGGAGTCCTTGAAAAGGAAATATTTTTTTATATATAGCAGAAAAGACATTGCAATATCAATAAATTCGACATTTTTAGTTCTGAGCACTAATGAGTTGAAAAAAAGAATGGAAAAATTAGTACACCCTTCCCTTAAGCAAAAAAATCTCAGACTTTTTGGAGACATAATAATCAAAAATTCTTATCCCAGAAAACTTCTCAATAAAATAATTTCCAATACTGGCAGTAATACAAATTCCAATGTAATTAACAGAAATGTATGAAATGATAGTTCGCCTATCAATATTGCTTATAAATGAATATACCTAACCTTGGAAATTTATCTTCAAATATCATAAAACTTTTTTAAAATGAACAAAATATCAAAATATGCCAAAAAAAAATTGATACTATGAAGAATTTGGATACTAATTGAAAGATAAAACGAATACTACAAAAAAGTCAAATGTGATTTATAACATTCCTTGTAACAATTGTAACTTGAATTATATTGAAAAAACATCAAAAATTCTTAATGATAAAGTAAATTCACAAATGTTGGGAAAACTTGAACATCCATGAATTTAACTGTCATAAATCAAATCAAAACACAACAAGACCTCTCACATTCAATATATCAAACTAAACCATACACATTCCTAGAGAAGATCTAACACAAAGAATAGTACCTGGCAAATTTACCTAAAGTACCTGAAATACCTGAGTTGAGACGATCGGACCGTATGAAGAGGCAGACGACAGGATGACAAGTTGAGTTTGAGGAGTGCCTAGAAGATGACAGAACGACCAGCTGTCGAAAGCGCTCGCAGATAATCAATAGAAGATATGAAGCTTAAAATCCTTTTTGTGAAATTTAATATTGAAACATGAGCACGTTCTATTTTTTCAAGATGAACTCCTGATACACTACGCTACGGTAATTGAAAAAATCAGGCACAAATTTGACATTCGATCGTGCTTTTTTTGGTTTTGGCTCTCCTAGGCACTTTCATCCAACAGACGATATCTTCAACCTAGTACTGAGATTACTTAAGTTGGAATGAGTGTACTGAAGAGACTTGAGAAGTGTTCAACAAATCTTTAGGAGTAATATCTTGCAATAAATATATGTTATATATCATTTCGCGTAAGAATTCAATTCAGTTGTATATATTTCAGTGATATTGATGTTGAAAAACTGCCACTTAGCTACACTTGCCCTATATTCGATAGATTGGTTCAGAACCATATCACATCTCTTCTAATATAGCGAAATATTATCATAAAGTTTGTCTACACCCCGGATAACGTCGATAGCGGAATATGAAATCATTAAATGGGGTATTGTTGAGTGCTTGTGCACCCATATGCACCATAAAATATGAGAATAACTGTAACATGAGTTGTAACAGAATCTAGGAATAAAGTTCATAAGACCCCTGAAGTTGAGTTCCAAATGAAATTGCCCTGTGTAATATTATTGAACTGAGAAACATAATTGGGACACTGAAATATATGTAACAGGTCCATTGTTACAGAAATACGAAAATTGAATTTTGTATTAGTGTTATAAGTGGGTGGTTTAGTTTTATATATTGAGTAACTTAGGAAATTTTGACGGTATTTGCACACCATTATAGATATATGTTGTGTAAAATTCCGTTTTTTTTTTGAATAACTGAAATATATGTCTTCGTAACACAATTATTTCCAGAGATGTGCTACTTCGTGATTATGTATAACTAACTGTATATAACAAATGCCATTTGCGTAGAGATAGAGGAAGCTCAATGCAAATTTAACCATCTAAAATATGGAAAACAATTATTGTTTGGATATTTTTATTCTGGATACACTCTATTTATTGAACACTTGACCTTTTTTTGTGATTGACAAAATTATTGTACAAGACAATTAAATGATGAACATCATCTTTTTTGTGAAAAATATATTTAGTTCACGCAATAACCCATCGGAATGCATTAGAAGCCCTTTCTGCTCATCATACAGTTCACCATTACAATCAAATGTGTATTTTTTAATTTATGTGATCCATTTAACTTTCCCATTGAAAGGCTCAATTTGTTTAATTACAATGTACATTCTTCATCTCTATTTTTGGATAAAGTTAATCGAAATCATTCTTTCTCCCGATGATTTTTCTGAATCCACTATAACTCTGGAATAGCATTTCATTGAAGGTTTGAAACAAGGCTTAGATAATAATAATAGAAATATTTTCAAAATGGAAACACGACTGGACCTTAATTGGGAATTATTTTCACTAATGATGCTAGTTACGTTAAATGAAACCCTATATGAAGCAAGTGTGGTATACCACAGATATTATATTTTGTCGTTTTATCAATATTCGTAATGAAAGAGACAGGCCTATATTTGGAACAAAATGATGATGGCAGTATTTACACGAAACGTTTGAGAAAATATTCATTGTTAGATCGTTGTAATACATTACTAATATGATGAAACTTCACTTTTGAATATTTTGATATTTTCTGAATGAAACATGCCTTCTCACATGTCACTGTCGAACGAATCATCATATGCAGAGAGTGAATGACATCCCAACGATGGCTTAATCCTAATGTGTGTGTATCCATGCCAAAATAATGAATGACACTGAGCCTATCAGCTGTCTCTACGGAACCTTCGAGATACCGGGCACCCTCTCGTCGTAGCATCGCCTTGTCACGGTGATGCGGGGCTCTGCCGTAATTGACCTTCTTTCCCTAACTACTCATGGGACTTTTATGGACAGAGTAAACTCGAAAATTCTTTCTGACGCTGAGTCTATAGAGGAGATGGATGTCAAGCTTATGACTTCAACTGACCTTTCTGTAAATTAAGATCAGGAGCGAGTCTACAGAGGAGATGGATGTCGAGTTAACGACTCCAACTGACACCCCCTGTAAATTTACTTCAGGAGCAAAAGCTTCTCAACTCCCCAACTCCTTATTCAAAAACTGAACCTGAAATAAGGTTTGGTGGTGCAGCCAGGAAACGACTAAGTTGTCTTCTCAAGAGCGAGGTACCTTATAAAACCGCCTTGCACCAATTTCTTGAGCGGAGTACGCAAAATTTGTTTCAGGTGAAGGAACAAACCCCCCATGAGCAGGTCAGCAAACGTTTGCGCTCAAGTGATGATCCTCATATGGAAAGGTTGTCGAGGGTATCAAGGTGGGAATCTTGCACCTTGACTATACGACTACCTCATTAACGATGAAATAGCTGAGCATATACTTTGTGCCTGCCCCGCTGAGGACTGAATCAGGTTTATAGAGTTCAGCAGAGTCGTACGCCTACCATCTGACCTGAAAGACCACTCACCATACAAACTAATCTGTTTCGTTAAGAAGCTGGGTTTATTTGATCGAGTGTGAATATGTGTGAGCCACAATAAACCCTTGCGGGTTGTGATGGGGGGTCGAATAGACCCACTCACTTTGGACCTAACCTAACCTATAAAGAGACTCGGACTGTCGGAAGACAGTGTATGTCGCCCCTGTTCGAAAAATGATGGAACAGCAGAGCACATACTCTGTGCCTGCCTCGCTGCAAACTGAATCAGGTTTCAGAGTTTGGCAGAGCCACACTCTTACTATTTGAGCCGGAAGACCACTCACCATACAAACCATTCGGCTTCGTTAAGAAGCTGGGTTTATTTGGTCGAGTGTGAATAGGTGTGGGCCACAATAAACCCTTGCGGGTTGCGGTTCAAATAGATCGAATGGATCGAATACTTCTGATCTAACCTCACCTGATCCTGTGAATAGTCTGTGACCATTTCACTTTGCCCTATGATAGTACCTTTTTTCCCAGTTAATCGTCTTTATATCTGTTACGGTTCAGAAAATAGCAATGTTACCAGATGATAAAAGAAACGGGTATATATTGTATTCGATTCTCGTAGCATTGCTCACTAGCCTCGTGTTCTAGGTAGATTGTATAAGATAACTTGTACATCAATCTATTGCTTCACGACGACATCGATTATCGAATGAGAAATCGCTTTCTGTATTTCCTCAAGATGTTGGATGACGACTGCTTCGTTTTTTTTTCCCTTTCACCTCCAAAAGTATTGGCTGGGTGCTTTCTCATCTCTTCATAACATGACAAGAGTTTTTTATTTAATCGATTTATTAAATTAATTTTCATTTCAATTCATTTCTTCATGAGTTATCCTTCTTCCGTTTTCATTTTCTGTTTTATTTTTCCATTTTTTTTTCTTGATTTAACCTGTCGACACCGTCTCAGATGACGATAGTCTGAATCGTTAACTTTCACCAAGAAAATTTGCCTATTAGTTTCAAATAAACATTTTGATTCCATGTGATTATTTCAATATTTGAATGAAGACATAGACACGATGTTGCCACGCATATGTATGTATCAAATTTAATAGAGAAACTAAAACCAATTCTGATGAAACTACCAGAAATGTTCCATCCTGATTTGAAGATAATTGAGTACAATCAGGACATCGTGTTGTGTAGCCTTGCCAACAATGTTTCTGTATAATACAATCAGTACCATTAAATCATAATTTGGTCAGACACTCGCAGTTTTTTATCACGTCCACCAAACTTTGAGAGTGCACTAACCCTTTAGGAAGCAGATTAAAAATATTCTGTAGTGATTAATGCCCTGCAGCGACCAGCGGCGACGCAATTTATGTACTTACACCCAACCCCTAGTTTGTTATGAAATTGAAAATGTTCAGGTTTAATCTGATAATCGTTGTCGTACTTTGTAGGCATATTTTTCTATTTCTGGATTCACCCAGAGATGGCTAGCAGATGTGATTTAAAGTTATATAGGGTGTTTCAGAATTCTTTTGACAAACTCATAAGGCACCTTTCTCCCTTGAAATGTTGAAGGGAGAGTTAGACATGTGTATCTAAAAATGAGCAGTTTCGAATGACAGGGCGTTTTACTTATGAAACAAAAATACCGTTTTCATCATAGCGGACTTATTTCCTTATATGAGGTTTTGGACCATTCGTATAGGCGGTTGGTTATCACCTCTTCGACAGGTAGAGGGGGCGATGACAGATATGTTGCTTGTCGTTCGCTTCAGTTTTGTTCGAGTTATGATACTCTGAATGAATTCGATTATCAATAATGGAAAGTCATCGACTTTGTGTTGATGTAGGACACTACTTTGCACTGGCGAGAAGACAACTGGCACGAAACCGATCTGCAAGTGTGCTCGTTCCATTAAGTGAAAATCGATTTTGGTAGTGGTATTGCCAAAATCTCATGCAGGAATTACTTCTGTGAAGAATCCTGCAATGGCACCTGTCGGATATAGCCGAACGGCCTCCGTGGTATCAGCCAGTGGAGTAGTTGTTTTCTGGTAGGTGTCAGTGCATGAACCTACTGTGTAGGTAAGGAAAGACTGGCATGAATGACCGGGTAAGGACAGGAAAGGAAGATAAGGGAAGATAAGTTCCTTCAGATGATTTGATTTATTTTCACGAACAAGCTATAGAACTCTATGTGTAACAGAACGGTAATAGTAATAGTAGGGACTGTATACCGTTATGCTATTTAACAAAAATGGTAAATGAAATCCCTCAAAGACGATTTACCTTCACTGAATTGCGGCTGTCTCATCAGAGTCCTGAGATTGGTACTAGTTGTTGGAATCGAAGCTAATCAGTGTATCGAGAAGCACGATATTATGCGGTGTGATAACACAAAAATATTATTATCAAAATAGCAAATGATTCACAAGTTGAACTGGGTAGTCAAGAATGGCGGACAATCAACCACACAGAGAAGTATGCAACATGTTCGTCGTTTCTCATCACTCCAACACACCACAGAGGGCGCGATCATATTGAAGTCGTTTTGAGGGTACAGGGTGCGACAAAATTAAATAAATGAAAATAAATATGTTAGCCGTTCCGCAACACTATGGCTTCTGTGATTATTATCCTGTTATTTTTTTTTATTTCACTGCATGTGACTTGCATTTAATTATAAAGTTTTTGTGAATATATTCATTCTGATATCAGTCAGCCATTAGTTACATCAAGCCATAGAACTCATTATCGATGATGAACGCAATTCTAAATTAGTTTCGAATAATTTGCTTATTTTTTAGTTTGTGTTTTTTTAGTTATATTGAACTATTATTTATTCTTTGTACTTTGTATACCTGTTATATTGGTTAGAGTTATTCCTCGTGGTCGATAATACAATATCGATATTACTCACAAGTTTTCCTATATCATGCAGTTTCTAACGAAAAATCTGAATAGGAATTTCATAGTTGCATTGAGCTTTCTGAAAATCATATTAGATTATGAAATTACATAGAAAAATTATATAAATTAATCAACCACCAAGTTGAGTTTTGTAATAAGGCAACTGAAAAATACTGAAACCCTGAAATTGGCATACTATGGATTGGTTTAGTCAACACTCAGTCTGGGGTAGCTCAAGCTACCTAAATCAGATATTCATTATCTGGAAAAAATCATTAGAAGCATGGTTGGAGTCAAGCCTTTTACAACTTGTTGATGAATTTTCAAAAGGTAGGTATTCTTACAGTGCATTTACAACTGCATAAATATGATAAAACAAAAGAATTTCATTTTTGAAAATAGCAGTTTACACAAGTACGATACAAGAGAATGTGATAACCTACATCAACCATACTCAAAATCAACCATTGGGCAATTGCTCATATACGTAAAAAAGTATTTTTGTTTCAATAGATTCATAGATTTGTTCATTAACAAAACTGATCTTGCAGATCTGAATATTTTCAAAAACTTCCTATACAAATATTTAGAATTCAGAGCATTTTATGCGTGAGATGAATTTCTAGAGAAATAAACAAATCGTTGTGTTTAAGTTTATTTATATGTATATAGGCTGATTCACGGTGGATGGCACATTAGACGTTTCTGGTGAACCAGACAACGGATCATTTTGAAAATTCAATGGAGGGCATATTCGGACATTCTCTAGCCAACTAAAATATTTTCGACAATGCGGTGTTGCCGCTTCTATTAGAAAGCAGTAGCAACTTTGATTTTTCAAATGGAACACTCTATATATAATATTATTTTTGGAATCTCCAACAATTGCCCGACAACTTTTCTTGATATTTCCCTATACCTATCTGTTACCGTTTTCGAAATAAAAATTAATTTCAATTTTTTTCTTCGAAAATCATGACTTCTAAAAATGCCGATATCTTTTAGTTAAGAAGTACTATGATATCGATTGTTCTGAATTCGTATAAATTTCTTGAGGTTCATTGGCGGTAGATTCGGATACATTTCATTGAACTTCCTACATGTTCTGCTGATAATTTTGTCACACTGTCCAAAAATAATAAACAAATTCATAAGAACTTCGTTTGAATAGTTTTGTTCCATCGTTTTGAAGGTATTTGCAACTTCTGAAGTGACGAAAATGTCGATATTATTAGGAGAATGTCACAACGCTACTGTCAAATAGTAATCATGGCCTGCTTACGAAATACCGAATGGAAATACCATTCTGAAGGGACATTTTCACAAATAAATGTTCATAAGTCCGAAACTTGACTAGTTAGGTATAGGTATCATATACATAGAAAGAAAGCAAATTTCAGCAGCTTTCCAAATTTTCAATAATATACAGGGTGTTCTATTTAAAATAATCAAATTTCAGCAACTTTTTCAAGCAAACGAAAAATCTGTATTTTTTTACCACCCTGTATTGAAGTAACGGAGATTAGGCTGACGTGTGGGAAGTGTCCAAGTATCACCTAACTCTAAACCAAATTTCGATATCATAGTACTTCTTAACTAAAAGATATCGGCCTTTTTAGAAGTCATGATTTTCGAAGAAAAAAATTGAAATTAATTTTTATTTCGAAAACGGTAACAGATAGGTATAGGGAAATATCAAGAAAAGTGGTCGGGCAATTGTTGGAGATTTCAAAAATAATATTATATACAGAGTGTTCCATTTGAAAAATCAAAGTTGCTACTGCTTTCTAATAGAAGCGGCAACACCTCATTGTCGAAAAAATTTTAGTTGGCTAGAGAATATCCGAATATGCCCTCCATTAAATTTTCAAAGTGATCCGTTGTCTGGTTCACCAGAAACGTCTAATGTGCCATCCACCGTGAATCAGCCTGTATATGTGATAACCTACATCAACGATACTCAAGATGAACCATTGGGCAAAATTGCTCATATATAAAAGTATTTTTTATTTCAATAGACTCATAGATTTGGTCATCAACAAAATTGATCTTGGAGATCTGTGGATTTTTTAAAACTTCTTGTACAAATATTCAGAATCCAGGGCATTTTATTTGGGAAATAAATTTCTAGGGGAATCAACTAATACGTTGTCAAATTATCTAAGAACAATTCGTTCAGGCCAGTCTCAACTCCCTATACAATATTTAAATGGACTGACACCCCTGGATAATACTACGAAGGGCGTTGGATCATATCCGACAGGTGTCAGTGCAGGAATCTTCACAAAAGTTATTCCTGCATATGCTGTTGGCGATACAACTGCCGCAATAGATTTTCAATTATTGGAACACACTTGCAGACCGGTTTCGGGCTGTTTAGCCACTCGTCAGTGCAAGGTAGTGTATATCATCAACACAAGTCGATGATTTCCGATAATTGAAAATCGAGTTCCGTCAGAGTATCATTCCTCGAACTAAGCTGAAGCATACAACAAACAACAGGTTTGTCGCGCCCCATCTGCCTGTGAACGAGGTAACCAACTGTATAGTCGAATTTGCCCAATTCCTCGTATAAGGAAAGAAAACTTTCGCATATAGTCAGTGGGCATACTTGAAGACTGGCTAATAAATCAAATAATCTAAGAACAATTCGTTCAGGCCAGTCTCAACTCCCTACAAAGTAGGTTAATGAACTGACACCTATCAGAAAACAACTACTCCCCTGGCTAATACCACGAAGGGTGTTGTATTATATCCGACAGGTGTCACTGCAGTGCGTTGTGTTTGTGTTTATTTATATGTATATATGTGATAACCTACATTAACTATACTCAATATCCATCACTAGGCAAAATTGCTCATATATGAAAGTATTTTCATTTCAATAGACTCATAGATTTGTTCATCAATGAAATTGATTTTACAGATCTGAGGATTTTTCAAAACTTCCTGTACGAATATTCAGAATCCAGGGCAACTTATACGTTTTGTTCAGATTTATTCATATGTATATATGTTTATATATGTACAAATACCTAATTCAATATTTTGTAACGAGTCCTATAAGTTATACATTCTGTACTCCTTTTTGTAATGACCTCACTTACGAATAAAGTCCTATTCTATTGTATTCTATTCTATTGTGAAACTCAATGTTCATTTTATAAAATCCGTATTGGGGAGACTGTATCTCAGTAGGTATAGCTGTTTTCATTTTCACACCCGTAAATGACGTCATTTTGAAATCCGCAAAGTGAACAAAGGGGTTTAAGGCGAATATCATAATTTGTTAATTTCTCAATGCAATTTGTGTATCTTGATAACTTCTCACCAGTTGAATTCATTATGTGATGCACGTGAATCACAAATTTTGAAATTCGAATATCTTTCAAGTTTTTCAAACCTTAAACCATCTTACTGCTGATTGGTAATTATTCAAAACAGCCTTTACGTTTTTTAAAACGTTTTGCATATCACTCATCAGGTCATACATTATTTTTATTTTTAATTCAAACTCAGTTCGACTCACAATACCTACAAATGTTTCATGATCATTATGCAGGCATACACTTCTGATTATGACCTTATATGAGTCGGTATTTTCAAGATGAATAATTGATGACGAAGAACTTGAACGCCCCCATATCTGTCAAGATAACTGACAAGACACTCATCAAGATATCTTGTTTATTATTTCTTCGATTACCGCTGCAGGTAATTGAGTATCAGCACCTGCTGTTTTATTCATTATAGTTATCAACCACATTCTGAATGAATACTGTAATAATTTTTCACCTAACTCATAGTCATGATATATTTCCATAATGATATTCTCTCATCACCAGAATGAAATAGGAACTTCTTGATCCAACACAAATATAAAATTGTGGAATTATTCAGAAAGTTAAGGTACAACGTGGAATTCTGTCATTTGAAAAACAAGGAATAATTTCAGATGATGGATGTTTCCATCGATAGATTATTCTCTTAGCGTCGTGAATTTCCCCAGCTTATTTTAAACATTCCACAGATTTTATATAAAAAACAGGTATAGAGCACCATCAATTTATATGGTTGCTCAAATTGAATCAAAAACTTATCAATTACCCGTAACGATGAACAATAACAACTGAAACAAAAATAATAATACAAAAAACTAGTTCTTTATACTCAGATACGAAATTTGCCAGAAAATTTAACCCAATTTCAAATAACATTCAATGAACTTCAGTATGATTACAATACTGGGTACTATACATAACTAGCGAACCACCCCGGCCCGCACGGGTGCAATGCTGATACTGATTATGAATTTACCTACCTGAAATTCAAGGGCATGGAAAAACAGTGATGAAGTAACTTCATTTCATCAACGCGTCTGTTTCCCCCACAGCTGATGAAATATTCGGATATTTTTTCTTGTTGTACATCTACAACATGAAACGAACCTACTTACAGAATGTCTGAATATTTTAACTGGCTCCCCAGTTAAAATATTCAGAAATATTTCCTCATTACACATCCACAACTTTAACTACATACAAAATTTGAAAAATTCAACCATACTTTTTACTGAAAGGGAAAAGTTCAAATTAACATTGATGAACCCCCAAATGCCTAAATTGTATTCACTCATAGAACTGTACAAACAGAGTTATCCAATTAGACCAGTGGTTTCCTTTGTCACTGCCCCATCAGTGAAATATCATTTCGAACCAGTGTCACTTCCAACCAAAATTCAGTCTACGGAATTCATATGACTAAATCAATGAAATAGAGAACTTACCTCTACCAGACAACGAAAAACTATTATCCTTTCATGTGCAGAATCTATTTCCTAGCATACCTCCTGATGATACTATTACTTTAATGATAAAATTATTAGATAAAAATAGAGTGAACCCAGTCATAAAACGGGAAATAATTGACCTTCTGTCGTTATATCTCAAACAATTTTTTTTTCAATTCAACAACAATATTTATTCCTACTCAAAAGGTTTAATTATGGGAAATTCATTATGCCCCTTACTTGCAGAAATTTTCATGGATAATCTAGTGAAGTCGATCTTTGAACATCCTTTGTTTAAGAATTTCTTGTATTGGCATAGATATGTGGATGACGTTTTAGTATATTTTACAGGTACTAGGAGGCAATTAGATACTTTTCATAGGGATAATAACAAAATTCCTGAAAACATTGAATTCACTATTGAAATGGAAGCAGACAACTCAATCAATTTTTTGGACTCAACAATTAGGAGAATGAACAACAGACATGATTTTTCAATTTATCACAAACCGCTATATACTTACGGATATTACTATACATTACGATTCTGCCCATCCTTATCGACACAAAGTAGCAGTTTATGATAGATGATTCACAGACTAGTCAATATTCCTCTTTCAATAGATAATTTCAATGAAGAACTTAATATCATCAAGCAAATTGCGGTTAATAATGGGTTTAAAGCCGAATTAATAAACAAAATACTTGCCAAGAAAGTTTACGCAAAAGCGATTCGAGACGTTTTTCCTATTGATGAGGTAGATAATCGAAATTATACAGCTTCAACGTATTTTAGACAACCAACGGAAAAAGTGGCTTCATTTTTGAGGAAACGAGATATTAAAATTTCCTGTAGAACAAGTAATACGTTCGGAAAGTTAGTAAAAAATAATAAAAACAAAACATCCAAATTCGAGAAATCAGGAGTATATAAATCGAAGTGTGAAACGTGTCCTAAGGTATATATTGGTCAAACTGGCAGAACATTAAGGAATCGAATCCAGGAACATTATACGAGCTATGTAAATAAGAAAACAAATTCAACATATTCAAATAATTTTCTAGAAAAAAATCATATCTTCAACGAAGAGTTCGAAATTTTGCACATAAATATAAAGGTTTGAAAGTGAATCATTTGGAAGCAATTGAAATTAATAAACTTCAAAATTCAAACATTTTAATGAATGACCAACTTGATTTGAATAGATCACCATTATTGAACTTGTTTTCCTAAAAACCGAGAAAGAATTATTATTTATGTAGATGTGAGGTATTCATAATTGAACAGGTACCTCAGGTAGAGGTTTAGGTGATTTTTTGGAGGTAGTCTCAATTATGGTTACATGTAGTAAGTATATAAAAACTAGTGTAAGAAACAACTTGAAGTATTCAAATCACTTGACAAAACTACTGTTCCAGCGTAACATATTGTGATATATTTTTCAAATACAGTTTGTGGAGATCAAATCGTGAGGTGTAGTTTTTGAAATATCAGGTATGAATTTATATCAGGCATATTTCCTGTCACATTCCAGTTGGCACATGAAATGTTTGAAAACTTGTTGATTTTGATTTCATAATAGTGATCGTCTTATTCCATTACATAACACATGTTGATATGAGTTTACAACCAGTTTCATTCCTGACATACATTTGCATTTTTGGTAACTTCATTTCGACCCCACTTCCGTAACATTAACATGTTTCTATCCATATTCTATCCACTTAAATAATAACTGAAGGTTCAAAAAGCCCTTCGAATGCTCCAAAAAAGGGTCCCGCAATCTTTCTTCTTTTATGTCATCATATTCATAATTTTTTCGTTCACAAAAACTCCCAACACATAAATCACTTTATTCGGCGATTATTGGCAGTGGAACAGAAAGTTGCTCCAGATTATGCATGGCGGAGTTTAAACCCACTGCCTGGAAGCTATAGTAACGAAGCAAATATCTACAAATAGTCCTTGCGACCGAATTTGACCTTCCTCCCGTGCGGTTTGCCTAGCTTAAAGGCCTTGTAAATAACAATGTTGAGCCAGGGGACAGACAGAACGAAGATTATATTATCTGAGACTGAAACCATCTTGACATCCGCTTACAAGTGGTGTCGGAATTTGCTTCAAATTCAGTTGCAAGATTGATTCGATCTGAACAACCATAAATGCATACACATTGCAAAATTGAAGTGAAAGCTTGTTATGTTAAATAAGGATGCATAGAAAACTGGTGTTTTAACCGAATCGCTTTAATTTTATGAAAATCTGTTGACGAGAGAAATGGAGCATGTGGACATATTATGGAACAATAATCGTTTCCAAAATATAAATATTGGTGCATTAGGAATCATGAGTGACGTATTTTCGTCAAAATATTTCACACAAATTCTTTTTTTAGGAAAATTTGTAGTATTTTTCCAGAAATGTATTCTCGTGAATCATTTCAAAAAGTATACATGTAACTGTGAACAAGGACTGAATTGAATCATTCAATAATAGGTAGGAAGTGTTGAATCATAGTAACAAAAAAACTATTAATGAAATAAAACTTGATAACATGTATATATGGATAACATGTATGAAAAGAGAGGAATAAATTTTACATTTTTCATAAATATGACACAGTGGAGAGAAAATGTTTTATTTTCTTTTTAAAAAAAATTGATCAATTTTTTCGCAAATCTAATTAAATTTTCTGCACATCAAATCAATTGAAGATTTCAATAATATATTCGTTCATGGAGTAGGTGGATGAAAACACAGTGATCTTCTGCTGTTCAAACAGCGTATGTTGAAGTTCAGTTGAGATACTAACTCTGGACAAATAGTCAGGTAACTTGTGAGTTTATATATGAACATGCAAGAGTGGTAGGTTCTACGGTCTTTCAGAGATAACGACGAAAACAATTGCAGTGATAAGTTATTATCTGAACCTTGTTCGGAATAAATTCATTCAATTCTGTATACAATATACTTTGAGTATTTTCGGTGAATCAATTTCAGCAGATGGATGTGACTGAAGTAAATAGAAGACCAAATCCGCAAGCCATATTCCTAGCGCGTTCTTACATGCGAGGTGAAGATACCAGAGAGGTTTGTTTGAAGGTGTTTGACAAAGTTTCATGATGAATTTCACTAGTTCGGACTTCCATTGTCTATATAAAATGATTTAAAATCCCTGAAACAACTAAAAAAAAAGAATTGAAAATGAATAGCTGAAAATAACAATTATATTAACCAAAATAAATCTGAAATGATATGTTGACGATACCTTCATAATATGGAACCATGGGAATACTGAACTAGACGCCTTCCTGAAACACATCAACAGCGTGAGACCTTCCATCATGTTCACAATGGAGAAGAAAATCCACATCGAATTGCCATTCTTAGATGTTTTAGTGAAGAGGAAACATCTGTATACCGAAAACCCACTCATACGTGACAGTATCTGAACCACGAATCCAACCACCATCAATCGACTAAAAGATGAATCATCAAGACCCTATTAGACCGTGCTTTTGGGCTCTGTGATAGGAAGGAAGGTCTCGAGAAGGAACTAGACATCATCAAAAATGATCTTCAACGAAATGGCTATTCCAAAGCTATGGTAGAAAAGACTTTAGCTAAAAGATAGCAGGAGCCTCGCAAGGAAGAGAAGCCGTCACAACCAGTGCTTGCACTTCCCTACATCAGAGAATTATCGGAGAGGTTAAGAAGAATTGGTTCCAAGTACAACATCAGAACCTGCTTCACATCCGGTAACACTATCCGTAGTAGCCTCACGAAAACCAGGCCACCAAACGCGGACTGCAATTTCAAGAATTGCATTTACCGGATTCCCCGTGAGTGCGGAAAATCCTATATTGGTGAAACTGAGAGGCCATTGAATGTTCGTATTGCCGAGCACAAGAAACACACACAGCGAGGGGAAACCAGCAAATTAGGAATAGCAGACCATGTTTGGATCCATCAACACAACATCGAGTGGTCCCAAGCTAAGATCTTGCAGAGAGAGGAATATTGGTTTAGGAGAAAATTTAAGGAAGCCGCATACATGTTTTCCAACAACGTATTCAGCCAAGCCAGCGTAGAAATACGCAACATATGGAATCCCATCATCAAGCGAAAAATGGCCAACTCCCGCCAAAACGGTCATCTCCCACAGAACCAGTGAAGCGGAAAATGAAGAGCGGGAATAACTGAAAGTACTCGAACGACCTATAACTCGGAGGAATCAGTCCAGTCATCACCCGAAGATGATTGTAGATACTAACAATTGAAACGTCGTGAACTAACGTGACTTGGAATCTCTCCACTTTTTATTTTTATTTTTTTTTTTTCCATTTCTTCATTTTTATTTATTCAATTGTTTTATTTTTTAGTTGTATTTTATTTCACTATTATTTTATTTCAGGTTTATTTTGGTTGATATAATTGTTGATATATATATATATATATATATATATATATATATATATATATATATATATATATATATATATATATATATATATATATATATATATATATATATATATATATATATATATATATATATATATATTTCGTACAATATAGAAGGACATTTTCAAACTTATACGATATATAAGTTTGAAAATGTCCTTATAGGACGAAACTGCGTAACGGCTCTATCCATCAATTAATTGATTAATCAATCATCACCTCCATCTTCATCACGAACGAGTCTCTGTGATGAGATGTGATGGCGTCATGGCAACAGAATTCAGAGTGGGAACGGAGTGAGAGAGTAATAGATAGAGAAGAAGTGAATAGAGAATAGAGGAATAGAAACTTGCAGAGGGAAATATAGGTATCACACAGCTGCACGCATTAAACTTTATCGACGAATTTTTGTTATTTCGGCTTGCGGAAATCATCAAATTATATATTTTTCGTTATCCTTTCTGATGATCATTTTTTTTTACTAATCTGATCCTTTATCCCTCACAGGCGGCCTTATATATGGGGCTCATATTTGGTGGAGGTATTTAAACGGGTACAAGGTATCCCCCTGTATATTAATCTGATGCGCTTCAGTAAATCCAGAAATTCTTGCTTGGCCTTTCCTATTATGACAACATATCGAATAAATGAATAGATCTCAACTCAATTTTTTTCATAATAGTTTTTGAAAAACCTCTGTATAGTATTTTTATATTTTGAAAAGGGGTGGTGAGTGTCTACTTTTGGGAAGTGCCTCATCGGTGGCTCATCGGTGCACAATGACTATACAGAACGTCCTCTGTTGTCGCAGAATATCCACTTTTCACCACACTTGGCGATCTCATCCAAAAAAAGATCGTTTTGGTTGCGGAAAAGCAGAAAAGAACGGATATCGAAACGTAACAATTTCTGTCGATCGTTCAAATCGTGTGGCACCCTCTTTCAAACTTAATTACTCTTTCAATACGTTGGAAACCATCAAAAGCCTCATGGGAGCTAAAGCTCAGGTCATCTGCATCCCACTCACCATTTGTGATGGGTCAAAATCCACCAGGCACCTCAAATCCTCTTCCTGGATTAATGCAGGTCGACTACTTCAAAGCTTATCTTCGAGGCAATTTGAATTCGTAGAGAAAAATTAGCCAAAAATCGCTTCACGACACCATATAGTTATTAGATGCAAAAAAAAATTTGAGAAAAATGAAGAGCATGAATTATAGAGAAGGTAGGTAGGTCTATAGTGAGTGGGTCAATTCGACCCTCCACCGCAACCCATAAGGGTTTATTGTGGCTCACACCTATTCACACTCGGCCAAATAAACCCAGCTTCTTAACGAAGCCAATCTAGACCTATCCCCAGCGGGGCAGGCATAAAGTATATGCTCTGCTGTTTCATCATTATCCAGACAGAGGCGACACACACTGTCTTCCGACAGTCCAAGTCTCTGCATGTGATGATTCAAATGACAGTGACCTGTAAGAAGGCCTGTTAGACATCGTAGTTCATCCCTACTGTAGTCCAACAACCGTTTGGAATCAAGCTTCGAAGGATGAATAAACGCCTTGGAGTGAGCCAATCCTGGAAGATTCTGCCAGAAGTCTATAACTCTTCTTGCCATCCAGGTGTTCGGTGTTTGTTTGAAAAAGCTCAAAGCGATGCCAATGACAGGTTTTGGTCCAATGAAGCCGCTTGCAGCGCCCTCCATTGCGAGAGAGTCAGCAGCTTCATTGCCTTCCAGGCTAGTATGGCCAGCAATCCAGACCAGAGACAATCTGTTAAGTATTTTTATCGAGGAGAGTCTTTTTTGACAGTTTGTTACCAATTTAGACGTTGCTTGGTAGGAGCCAAGAGCTTCCAACGCCGCTTGATTGTCCGAGAATATTTTTATTGACTTGTGAGTGAGGTTGGATTCATCCAATCTCTCCGCACGCAATTCAATAGCGTAAATTTCCGCTTGAAATACACTCGCATGAGTTCCTAAGCAGGTAGATAACTCTGTCCTGGGCCTGCGACTGAAAACACCTGCACCTGAACCGCAAGGAATTATATAGTACAAAATTCTATATCAAAAAGTGTATAACACTACTCAGTAGACTGAATATCTATTGAGATATGGAGCTAGATAACCACATGACATTGAAACGAACAAAACTTGTAAAACAGTTTCTTAATTAGAATTGACATATTTTCAATGTGATTTGTGTATTACGGGCGACCGTCACGGATTGACACGGATATCATCCTATAAAAGAAATCTACAATATCGCTGTAGTGAGAGTATATTCTTGCTGACCAAGACAACTCAATTTTTCGGGGTCAGTTATTATTTTTCGACAATGATTCGGAAGGTGAGTATTTCGTAGTTTTTACAGCCTTCAGAATGGGTGAGATAGTATGTTGAACTCAACACAATGTCAAGTAGACCGCCATTGTCTCATAAACATCCTATATTTGTATGTTCGTTTCATACAAAACGGCATGATTTATCTTCGGTATACCAAGTGAGACTCAGTTACCGGCCGCAATTAGTTAGCTCCTTGACTTTCCGAGATAACTTTCAGCCTTCGGTGAAGTTTGCGGTAATCTGGGACATTTCCTTAACTAACGACCTACCTGACGCTCAACCAGAATGTTAAATTAGCACTTGCCAGTAGTTTATTTTGTTTGACTTCTCGGGAAATGTTGGAAAATATTTTGGATTTACTCTGTTGAATAAGTGATGGGGTTCGACATTGGTTTGTCGTGAGATCACGTCAAGTATGCAGTCTGCAGTCAGTCTACAACAAAAAAAAGTATAATTTGGATTGCTGAATCTGGTTAATTTCGATCCTGTAACAAATATTTCGTTCCATTCTTATATTCATAATACCAATTATAATACTAACTGACAAATTAGTCACCAAAATTTCGATCATCTGCAATATTGAAGTAATAATTTCATATAGTTTTCACTTTTTCATGTGATTGAATTTCTAGTGGAATTCTCATCTTGTATTCAGTGTAATTTTTGTTCAATAAAATTCATAATATCGTATTTAAGTTCTAAGGATATCCTCGTTCCCTTATTATTGTAAACTTCATCTGATTTACTTCATTTTTTCGTATGATATCGAGAGACCTGCATACTGGGTGAAGGACTGATACTATAAGCAGGTAGGTCCCATATCTAAGAGAGTCAATGAGTCACCCTCACATGAGCTATAGATCCATCCCTATCCAGATCAGATAGTTACAAGTATCTGCAGTCCTCCAGTACAGCTTAGCCCTTCGTAAAGATCATCTATGAAGCATCAGCCATCCCAGGTATTCCCAACAACAAACTGAAATTGAAATTCGTACATGGTGGAACAGCTATTCTCTGTAAGCCAAATTCGAATGTAATATGTCTGGATTATTTGAGCCCATTTTGTACCGAAAAAAGTTTTAAAATTCGTGCTGATCTCATAGAAAACTATAATATATTCATTCTTTCCATTTACAGATCCCCAAATGGAGATTTTTACATCTTTTTGAACTCACTAGAAAATATTTTCAAAAAATTAGATTGCACAAAACATATCATATTGGCTGGAGACTTCAATGTACTCTTTGGCACAAAACAAAAGGAAAATATAGCCCTATGTAATCTGCTTGAGTATTTAGGTTCTCAGAAAATGATTATCTGTCCTACTAGAGTAAAAAATTGTATTGATAATACATTCATAAATTTTACATGTTATCCCTACGAAACAACAATAATAGAAACAGATCTATCTGACCATCACGGACAAATCTTGAAATTGGAAATACGTCAGAACAAATTGAAAATAAATAAAAAGATAAGTCGAGCCTATAACAGATTCAGGTAAATTTCTATTCTACAACAGCATTGAAAACACAGATTGGTCATTTATTGACGACAACATAAAAACTGACGATAAAATGAAAATTCTCATCGGTGTATTAGAAAAAGCATTCATGGACTCATATCCTCATGATATTAGAAACAAAAAAGTAAATAATACATGGTTTAATGGCGAAATAAGAAACATGCGAGAGCAGCTACACCTCTTGCACGAAATATATACAGAGCATCCTTTTGATAATCTCAAACAACAACTAATAAGTTTGAAAAAAATATACAAAAAAAATATTGCATGTGCTAAAAGGGAATGTTATGATAATCAAATAAAAATATTGGAAAATGAAAATGAATGCATGTGGAATATCATAAAGGAAAACAAAAACAGGGAACAACAATTTGAAGACCCACCAGTCTCACGAAACACCTTCAATGCCTACTTTGTGGATAATGCAAAAAACCTAATCAAAGAAATGGATAGTTCAAACTTGGACCCTCTCAAAAAACTAAACAATTTGAATTTTGAAAATTTTACTCTAATAGGATTCACCTACAATGAAGTTAGAGATGTGATAAAATCATTAAAAATAATGAATGTTGAAGTGATCAAATGCATATTGAATTTAATCCTAATCCCTCTAACTAAACTGAGGAAGACAAAATAGAAATTGATGGAGAAGTAAACATTTCCTAAGAAAAATGATACTTTACCAAATTTTTTGAACAGACAACGTATAATATGAATGTATCAAGGAGTGGTGACCCGAGTTCAACAACAATTCTCCATGCACATCTCTTGTAAAGTTCACATGACACTATTTATTCATGCGGCTGGTTCATTATCTAGTTGTCTGATTTCAGTGAAAGCTACAGAGAGAAGAAATTCGTACAGTAGTCGATGTCAATTTAAATCAGCAACAAACCGTATCTTTTGTCGGTTCCATAAATTACATCCTCAAAACGAAAGGTGTCACTCCTTTTTCTAATTCAAAGCTTGTCCTTTGAGAACATTCAACAATACAATCGTTTTTTAAGACTCACTAACACACTTAAGTGTGAGATTTTCAATGCAATGACAGATATTCATAATGGTTTTATTGCTTTTTGTCACATATGCGAAGATTTTCCAGACTTCATTAGCTACCACTGCATAATTCATCAACAAGTACTGGCTAGTAAGAGACTAAACACAATCCATGTGATGGATATTTCTTTCAAGATTGTAAATTCCATGAAAGCAAAATCTTCCCAAAGGCGACTCTTTGAACAGCAATCAGATGAGAAGGAACTAGATTTGGCATCCACATTGACGTTAGGTGGTTGAATCGAAGCAAATTTGCGCAAAGATTTCGAGATCTATTGGACGAAATAATAAAATTGTTTCAAAAAATGGAATGATGATTATCAGCAATTGCGTGATATAGATTGGCAGTGTGATTCAACATTTCGAACAGATTTTACAAGAAAAAATTGAACAGTTACAGAAATGATTTCAAAGTCCAACAGCGTCTCTGATAGTTGAAAAATTCAACAATTTGTAAACATCAAGGATCATATGGAAAAACATACTACCTATAATTTCATTCCTGGCAAGTACTAGGTAGAAATTGAGGCAGTGGTATCAGACTTCGAAATTCGCTTCAGTGATTTGAAAAAAAATGGAAGTTGGTAGAATTCATCAGTTACCCGTTCAATAATTTCATTAATCATAGTGGTAGCTATGGAATGGCCACAAAATTTACAGATACATTTCAAATAAACCAAATGATGCGTTGCGATATATTTCTAAAAGCAAGGCCATTCTCAGGTCTAGATTTCTGGGTATTGGTTTCAACAACGAATATTCAAATTTGAAGGAATTTGTTGAATAATTCAAATAATAAATTCGGGTTTCGATTCATTTTACTACTAAGAACAAACAAATGAAAACTGTTCTCGCTTGATAGACGCTCATACATTGGATACTTTAAGTTTGGCAATCTAGCGGAAGATGCTCAGACGCAATACTCACATTACTATAGATGAGTTTCCAGTTTTGTATTTTTCCTCTTGATAAAATAAAAAGTACTACAAAATTGTGAACTGAACTATTCTGTTTCATTTAGGATTTTACGAAGTATGTAATTGGTAGATCGCATGTGGTTTCGTCAGTGAATAGTAGATCTTGGAATATTACTGAAGTTTTTTTCCAACACGAAACCGTTATTTTAACACCTCGACACGAAGGCTCAGGATGTGGAGTGTACTTCAGATCACCAAGCCTGAGGATTAAGTGAGGAATGGGAAAAAATACCAGCGTGGTCCAAACAAAACTGACTGGCATCTCAATTACCACAAAAGAAATAACCAGGAAAGGAATTTCTGGCAAAAACATTACAATATGTACTGACCCTATTAGCCTTGAACAGACAACGTGTTACCTCAGGGCTTGTACTAGAGTGCCACCAAGATTTAGCCAAAGCCTCGGTAGATAATAATATCATCCTGAGGTTGGTTAAAGGGCACGACAGGAATAAAAGTAATCGCATTGCCGACTCTTCAGTCACGAAAGCGGCTGGACTAAGAAATTCATCGACGCCGAGAAGCTATTATTCCAGCATTTGATCCTGATAAGAAGACTTCAACTGTTACAGGGTGGTTACAAAAAATTGGCCAACTTGAAGAAATTCACAACTGGACCGAATATCAGAAGTCATTTACGCAGCAGAAGTTGAGAGAGTCAGCAAGAAACTGGTTTAATCGTTTGGACGATTACAGAAAAACTTGGGCAGAATGGAAAACTACCCTAACTCGAGCATTCCCCAGATGCGTCGATTATGCAACGGTTTCAGAAGAATTGGTGGCTCGTAAAAAAAACAAGGTGAGTCTATGACCCATTATTACCACAAAAAATTGGCACTTATACAACAATGTTGACTTGACAAAGGAGCGACTATTTCTTGCTTGATAAGGGGACTACCACTCGACCTCCACGTATGCACGTGCTTTCCAGTGTTCATCTCCAGATGAACTTTATGCTGGGATCTTTGCACCTTTCGAGAACTATCAAAGTCCTAGGGACGAATGTGGAGTGTTGATGGTCGGGCAGGACGACCTTAAAGGTAACCTGTGGAGTACTGCACATCAAATTGCTATGGGAGAGTCACAGCAGAAGGCTCTGGCCAAGCCCAAGCAGTCTGCTAAAAAACAAAAAGAAGGAAAGAGGATGATGTAGTTGTTGTCCAACCTAAAACGGTTTGTTTTGAACTACTTAGTGCCGTTGATTTCCGCTTCAGGTCACAAATGTGAAGAGCTGACCAAGGCACAGAAAATTACCGAGGACGGAATTATACAGGATGGTCAAATTGTTATGGCATCGCTCCTTGCCATCTGAATCACCAGGAGTTATGATTCCTTCTTAATACTATTCATTGTCTGATGTTTCAGTTTATTACGAAAGGAATTATTCATTAATAAAATGTCGTTGTACAGATCAGTCATTTCCTTAGTGTTGTGCGATAGTGCCTTTCAGTCTCTTTTATATTTCAACATAATAATGTGAGAAAGCTAGCACCTTTGATGTAACGGAACTATTGTCAGCATTAATACATTATTTGAAAAAAATAATTGCCATATTTTCACTCTGGACTAACTGGTACACGTTTCAAAGATGGCACTTTTGTTGATTTCAGACTTCAATCTCAAAACTTCAACTTTTGTGAAGTGTGACTTCACTCGGAACTTCGTTAAATTTCGACTCGAAATTCTATTAAATTCCAACTTCAGGCACGAAAGTATTTTTTTTACTCATTTGTGGCCCTTCTGTGTCTTCGTACCAAGAAATTTTCATTTAGTGGAAGAATCCTTCGGTTCACACAGAGTCTCATTTTTTTACCTGAACAATTCCCAACACATTGAATAATTCATGAGATGGTAGCCGAAGCCTATTAGGTGGTTGGCAAATATTTGGGTCCAATATTTGCTATTTGTTCTCGTCTTGCTTCACTAATAGGGCAATAAATTGCTCCATTCGTCGCTGATTTATCACAAGATATTATCACACGTGGTAATGAAACCTGGGCAGCGCAGCATACTCGTCTCGAACGAAGCTAGTCGAGGGATTAAGTGCGATTTACGCGTTTGTGGGCAGTTAATGTGTTATCAAATACAATAAACGAAGGTGCGAGATAGTGATTCGTCATTTTTATGGGCATGAAAATATCCGGAATGGCTATAATAACAGTTTTAAAACCCAAGTCGATAGTGTGCCATACGGCTTAGAGATTATTAAAAGAAATATGGATTTTTTGAGATGGCTGGTCACTGGTCACACCACTCTACTATACAGAACATCTAAATTATATACAGTGCGGACCCGTTCTTCAAACTCTGATGAAATTTGCATGAAAATGCATAACTTTTTTTGAAAAGGAACATATCTTTTCATTTTCTCTTCAACACTGGTTTATTTTCGGAAATCTATCAATCTGTTCATGACAGTTTGATATTTGTTTGAAGAATCTGCAAATTAACGATAATTATTAAATTATGTGAGAAATTATATCCCAATTATTTCCTTTATGATTAAAATGTTGAATATCTACTTCCTAATGAAGATAAAGTTATTCAATGGATCAATTCCATATATTTTGGAATGTTTCTGGATTAATTATTTAGAACATACTATCTGAAGTTGATTCTTGAAATGTATGGCTGATTACCGAATAAAATAATTCTGTTGTTTGTAGAGTGTCGGGGGGGGGGAATTGAAGCAAAAATTCGAAGTTTCAATTTAGAGACTGAGAAAGACTTAATTTGAAAAATCAGGTTTTCCAAATTCAACTTTGGTAAAAACTACAATTATGTCTAGTTAAACAAAAAATTAAACGAGAGAAATCAATCGAAAAACATAAATGAGAAACGAGAAGGATTTTCAGTCGCAAAAACAACAATTCGAAAGTTATGAAAACATCTGAATTCAAGAAAGTAGTAAACATTTAGTAAGTTGTTAGTGGTTAGGAAATATTTTCAGGAGAAATCATTTTTTTTTGAAAACAAAACAGTCTAGCTTTCTACTTTTTCACATTGTCTATTCAATGAGATGACAGAAGTAAGTCAAAACATTTTTCCAAAATTATTTCATTGATAGACTCTGGAAAATATCGATAAATTGGACATTTTAGGCAAACTTTTACAACTTTGAAGGCGGTCATTTCAAATGATTATGGATATTAATTCAAAATAACGACTTATCTGAATATCTGCTGAATTATCCTGTTTCTCATCATCTGTATTGAGAACTACAGAATCGTAACTGATAAGTTCACGTATATCATTTATGAATAACAAAAAAAAGAGGACCCATCATAGATCTCTGAGGAACTCCTAGGTCCATCTCATAATATTCGGATTCATGCTTTCCGATTTTAATTGATATTTTTCATAAGCGCATGTATGACATCAGCCATGTCAAGAAATTGCCACGAAAACCACGAGAAAACAAATTTTATTTCGATTTTCGGTTTTCATTTGGAGAATAAGTATGAGTATGGAGCATGAAATTGCTTGACGGCGCCATTGAATAGCGATTCACTTGTTGCGGTTTTGTAAACTGTCCAGTGAGAATATCACAATGAAGTGGTATCTGAATGATTCATTTAACTCATTCACTATTACGTGAACTATGTTAGGTTAGGGTAGGTCCAACGTGACTGGGTCTATTCGACCCTCCGCAAGGGTTTATTGTGGCTCACACCTATTCCAGTGGAAATATCACAAAAAAGTGTTACCTATATGATTTATTCAACTTGTTCACTATGAACTAAGTTAGGTTAGATTGGGCCGAACGTGACTGGGTCTATTCAACACATCGCACTCCGCAAGGGTTTATTGTGGCTCACACCTATTTACAATCGACCAAATAACCCGGCTTTTTATTGAAGCCAATTAGTTTGTATGGTGGGTGTTATTTCAGGTCAGATGGTAAGAGTATTGCTCTGCGAAACTCTGAAAACCTGATTCGATTCCCAGCGGGGAGGCACAGAGTCTGTGCTCTGCTGTTCTATCATTTTCCAAATAGAGGCGAGACACACTGTCTTCCGACAGTCCGAATCTCTGCATATGATGGTTCACATGACCGTGACATGTGAGAAAGTCTGTTCGACATTGTGATTCATCCCTTCTGTAGTCCAACAACTGTTTGGTATCAAATTTCGGAGGGTAAATAAACGCATCGGAGTGAGCGAATCCTGTCAAATTTTACCAGATGCATAAGAGTAATTTTTGGTAATTTGCTACCAATGTAGACGTTGCTTGGGTAGGAGCCAAGAGCTATCAACGCCGCTTGACTGTCCGAGAATATGTTTCTTGACTAGTGTATGAGGTTGAGTTCTTCCAATATCTCTGCACACAATTCAATAGCGTACATTTCTACTTGAAATACCGTCGCATATGTTCCTAGGCAGGTTGATATCTCTGTCTAAGGTCTGCGACTAAAAACCCCGGTACCAGAACCTGAAGGTGTTTTTGATCCATCTGTGAACCAAAAACTATCTCCTCTTGATATTTCCTTCTCCCGGAGGATCCAGTCCACCCTACTCGGGAACAGTATTTTGTAAGGCAGTTCGTAGTTGACAGTTGAAGGCAAAAAGTCAGAGGTCATTCACAGAATGCTGACTTTCAGTGTCAACCAGCAGTCTGTTGTACTCTGCATCAGATTGATTTGTGCAATTGGCAATGTGCACCAATATATATGCCGTTCATCTACCCCTCTCTCATGTGATAGCTGAGAATGAAAAACCTAATGAATATTAGTGATAATCATTAACATGGACGAAATACATAACAAATTAGAGGTATTGAAAACAAGTAGCTCAGCATAGGATCAATAACACGTACCGAATAGTTGGGCCTCTAGCATATGGAAACTCTAAAATAGTAGTGAAATTTAGTCATGATGATCTTCTGAGGACGCAAGTTGGTTAGCGAAACACGTGTCGAGCGACCGTAATTTCTGTTCGGTGTTGGAAAAGTATTTTCAATACATTTAATTTACTCCAGAGGTTCCAGTGCAAATTACCATTCTCTTGTGTCTGATATAATAACTGGAATAATAAAAAAATTCTTAGCTAATTTTATTTTGAAATCTAAGTTACTTTTGAGGGACTGAATAAAACTCGACGAAGTATATATTATATATCATAATATATATTATATCATTGAAAAAACACTCCGTATCTGAACATTCCTGCCATCAAGCCTTAGGCCTCAGTCTTCAAAGATTAAAGAAAATTGGTTGTTCACCCGGGGACAATGGTTATCTTTATAATTTCATTAGATATCAACAACTCCTCTCACATTGCTCTAATCTTTCTCTCCCTGATTACCAGCCATTCAGGACCCACCTGCATCCAATATAAATGTATATTAACTTGTTCAGGTGCATAATGGGATGGATTGATGCGACAGAGAGATATGATTCAAAGAACCAATTCATGGATATTACAGAACTTGCTTCTCGTTTAGGAGAAGTCTTGCTTCATACAACGTAAGAAGTACGAGTGAATAATATTTTAATGTCCAATTTGATTAGACGTGATTGTTGTTATGTTCATTAAAATTTATGTGGCTGCTTTGGGACTGCCTTGTGTTGTAAGGATTATCAAGACTTATCTCAATTTGATACACTCGACTCATAACATCAAATAATTTTTTGATGTCTCTTTTAATATGAGAGTTGCATTGGATGCTTGATTCCATCATATGTGTTGTAAGGATTACGATAACTACTCTTTGAATTGATCATTTCAGGGGGGAATTTGTACGACTTTGAACCATAATAATTCCAAACAAAATAAAGGAAATTTGAAAATGACTCAAAACTTTAATATAACATTCGATGTTAAACAACTTCTCTGGATACCATTTTGATTGACTTCCAAAGGAACTTCGTTACTGAACTAATTCAAAATTTGTTGACCTGCATTGCCTAATAATAAAGTTGGAATTCGAAAAACTCAAAAGTACAACAAAAATTTTCAAAATGTACACGAAATTCTTGAGAATAGAAAACAAAAAAATAATTTTAGAGATTATATATTTTGGAAAAATTGATAGGAAAGGTAAACATTTTTTTCTGCAGTCAAGTCAGTGGAAGTACATGAATCCTTCGAGAATTATTTTTGATTTTCGTGTCTTCATCGTTCGATAAATATCAGAAACCAATGAAAATATGAATAACCAAAAAAACGCTCGAGGGATGATATCTGAATATTCATCTTTGTTAAGTTCAGTGACTGGGAAACTACTATACAAAGCCTGATAAGGCATTCAATGAATTCTATGATATACTTAGAAGTAACTTCGAGAAAATATTTCCGTTTCAAAATATCAATATTGAAAGAGAAGAAACATGGATGACACTCGGCATTAAAACATCACTGATTAACATTCGCAAGCACACAAATGAGCCATTCTTTCCCGATCATTATCATAAATAATAGAAGCACATACCACCGCGTCTTCAAACTAGCAAAAGATAGTTCTTACCGGGATAGATTAGAGGATCGAATAATAAAAGTAAAGAATTCTGGAAGCCAATGGAAGGCAAAACAAAAACAGATCAGCCTATATCAGTAGATCCCGACCAACTAAATATGTTACAGTTTCATCTCGACGAGGTATCTAATAGTGCTAATCAGAGGTTGCTATCCAATAAGCTGGAACTGAATGGTCAGAGGATACAATGCATACAGAATTCTGCTAATAATCAAATTATATCTAATTATGAAACTATTGAAGTTGAATTACTGGGCATTACATAAGAGACTCAACTGGTCTGCACATATTTCTCAACTGAAAAGAAAATTAAAGTACATCACTAGTGCAAATATATCAAAAACCTTATATTTTTTACTGTTTCACTCCCATCTCAGTTATGGTGTACAACTTTGGGGAAATTCATGTCATTCTATTCAAATATTTAGGATGCAAAAGAAGGCATTGAGAGTGCTGGCTAATATTTGTTTCAGGGATCACTATCAAGAATATTTTTAAAAAATCGGAATAATGCCATTGCCCACTTCATTTCTTCATTTTGTTTCGATTGAAATTCATAAGAAAAAACCATTCTTGGCAAAACAATGTCAAATCCACGAATATAACACACGAAACGCTCACCACATTGAATTAAATCGATTTTTTCTTTACTGTCGCAAAAAAAATCCTATTGATTACTCTCTATAAAATATTTTGTCACATGATTTCAAAGAGTTCAGTCTGAAAACTTACAAGAGAAAATTGAAAAATTATTTGTGACTTGATTTGTGATTGATGACTTCAGAACACATTTTTGTGGTAACACACAAGTCACTACCTCTTTTTGATTTTCAAAGTTTTTACATATGTGATTGTTGTTATTTCCTTCTGAACTTAAAATGTAAAGCCTAACATGACTTGCTACAAACATATTGTATCATGTAACGTAGTCAATTGATAATAATAATAATTATCATTTTAAAAAATACATTTTTTTGCAATATTGTACATACACTAACCAAAAGTATCTCAGCTTTCAACTCATCTATGAAATATATGGAAAATATTAACTGTGTTAACGAATTTTAACCTACTGATACCAACCTCAGTGAACTCAAAGAGATCCCGAGAGATAATCAGAACAACAATTGTTCAGGGATAGATGATATGTCAATTAATATAAATCTCAATCTTCCGGATGTAGCACTGAGTGCTCTGGTTGGATTATCTAACATTTCGTTCATATCTGGAACTTTCCCATACTTCTCGAAAACTTCTGTAGTTATCCCTATTCATAAGGGTGCCAATGAAGTTGATACATCCATGTCGCTAATATCTAGTTTAGCGGAAATAATAGAGAAAAGAGTGAAGATACGCTTTCAAAACTTTCTAATCATGGATAACATAACCTGCTCGAAACAATTCAGTTTTCAGCCAAACAAAGGGACCAGTTTTTTCTGAAGGACTCAATTTTTCCACGACTGAAAAAAGAATGTTTTTTTTAAGAATTCAGTTGGCGTTTATGATTGTGGAATCTGTATTTGTTGTGTATTGCTTCTATCACCTTCCAGGAAGGTGAACAAGTCACTAGGAGACATCTCCTTCATATTGCCAGGTGTAGGCCAAGACTCGCCGAAAATACACTCTCTTTGGCAACCTTGAGATGTCTCACGGTGACCTTCGTGAAGGTTTTGGAAGGTGCAGCGACATTACTGTCGTTGCGCGGATTTTTCAAACTTCTTGGGGTTCCCTTCGTATAGGTGCATAAGTGATGAAGCTTTCCTGCAAGGGCAGCCGGTTCCTGGCCTTTATTCAAGACGTGGCCCTTGGCGCCCGCCAAGTGGTAGATTGGGGTGTACATTTTTGTGCATCCCCCCCTTAAATTGAGGTTAGCACTCCTGCCCAGCCTCGGGATTGGTTTTTGTTTTTGTTGTTTCTGTCGTTTCAATCACGTGTGTTTCCACAAGTAGCAAGGGAAGCGTTGGTCACATCTGGCAGAGTCCCGCTTACCATAGGTAGGCTGATTACAATGAAGTTTCGTCCAGTTCCCCGAGGGAATTGATCGTGACTGCATATCACCCTGCGGCCACTAAACTGTCGGCACGATTCCTTACATCTTAGCTTGGGTAGGCTGGTCCATGGTGGCATGTTTTGCAAAGGCTTTTAGAGGGTTTTAGTTCCCCTCAACCTACTCATTTCTTCCATTGACCAGGAGAGTCCGAAGACCCCTTCCGTAAGGCCACAATGGCTTCCCGGTCAGGGAGGGCCTCCAGTCAGGGCCCGTTTCCCTATCGGCCACCTGGGGACGCGCCCGATAGGTAGCTCATCCCACGGGTTGATGATAGTTATTTCCTATTCCAGATTACGAAATGAATCACAAAGTGTCTCTTCCCTATCATACAAACAGCTGACGAAACCTTTTTTGACGCTAGCGTGATGTCTGGATCATAGTGGAGATATCTATTGGTATGAGTTTTCCTTCAATATAAACACTCATATCAAAATTATTCATCAGTTTTAGGATCATGACATCGAGAAAAAAAAATTTGATTATGGCCTCCTCATTCTTGTATCTAATTGAGTCAAGAAAACGTTGATGACATCTGGGTTATGGTCCCAGATAGCAAATGCATCTTCAACATATACCTTCATATCTCTGGGCCATTATGATGAGTTACGATATATGTTTGTTCAGATTGTTTTATGAAAATGTTACTCAGAATCAATGTCAAGAATGGGGTCATCGCCATTTCAAATTCATGTTTATAAAAATCCTCTCTGAACTGGAAAAAGTAATATCGGTTCATGATTTTAGAAGCTCCAAAATAGTTTTCACATTAAATTCTCTTTTATTTTCCAGATTTCTATCTTTTTCTATGGCATATTTAACATGAACGTTTTTTTCAGACGTACGTTGGAAAAAATATAGCTATTTACAGTTTGTTTGATTGTTTTGTGAGAAGTTGAATACCAAAGAAAGTTGAGTATTGAAGTTTCATTTTTCTCAATTGAGAATCCAAAATTCATGTACTTATGCAAAATTCATGAATACGACAACTGATCCATATTCACTATCCATGATGAAACAATTTCAACACTATCAACTACCTAGAGCACAAATTACCTCTTCATCAATAATAATATGTTCACAAAGACTAGGATGGCAGCGGTTTTTAAGAAATTCTAAATCTCCGTTGAAGATATGAATTTCTTATGAAAGACAATTTAACTATGTTGAACTCATTTTCTTATTCACATAGCTCAAATAATGTTCTTAGTTGCGATTTCTAAATGTTGTGCTGGTTTGACCAATAGATATTTCGGAACAAATTCCACAATTCAAGTCATATACTCCTGATTTCTGGAATTTGGATGTTTTGGTTTTATGTTTTTTTTTTCAACTTTCGCAACCTATTACCTGTTATTTATGCAATTTCAATTTTGTTTTATAATGGTGGTAATTTTTTTATTGTTCGTTCAAAATATCGTGAGCCCTATAATTTTGATTTTGATCATCTCACTTATCAGTAGATCTGTTTGAATCTGTTTAAAATCTGTTTAAAACGTCTCAAATTGCTTTGGCTTAGACTTTTTGGAAAGTATTTTGTTTATCGATTCAGCTTCAAAGCCGTCGTTTACCGCAATTTGCATATTGATTTCGAATTCTTCATTGAAGTTATCTATTGAACGAGGAACATGTGCCAAATTAATATGTTAATCAATTTTTTCCTTTCATTTTGTCACTCACAATGAAGAATGTATTTAAATTAATTCAATACTGTTAAGACAATTCACAGACAATGGAATATAATGAAAATATGAGATAGCGATGATCAAAAACAGCTACGAAATTTGGTTATTTTTTTTTTGTTTACTCAAATTCTCATAATTCCCTGGAATGTTTTCTACTTTGTCAATTTCTTCAACTCAAATCATTAGTTACAGACAATTTTATAAATTAAGCCGTCAGCACTATGTTGAAATCAAGCCAAGAAGACTCCTTGGAAATGGTCTCATTAAAAATGGTAACTACCCACTGAATTATCCTATTACCTGGAGTTAAACACCGCCTCAGAGAAAAATACTGCGAAAGGCACAGCGACAAAGCACTTTTCCCAGTCTTTTCCATCAAGACTAATTTGTAATTACAATCGTTATTTTCCACTCAAACTTCACTAATGAACTACTGAGAGTAAGTCGATCAACGGGTGCTGATAATAAATGAAAATCAGACAGCTCAGGTTGACGATGAATGTGCGTGATAAATATATATATATTTGGCAAAAACATTATTTTGGTGAGAAAACCTTCATGCCTATCAGCTTTATCATCAATATGTAATAAGTAGGAAATTTCTTACAGGTATGTTGATCATACTCGGAAGCTTTTTTAGTTACAAACAGATGTAAAAAATCATCCGAAACACCTGCTTTAAATATTCATGATATTGAAAGGAACTAAAATAACTTTGTTTCATTCACTTGATACTCTCAACATATGTGAATGTATTGAAACGAATATTATACAAGAGACCGATACAAAACGTAATACAGGAAAGAAAATTGATATACCTACATTTTCAATAAAAAATATATTGTAGTTCTGCAGTATGTTTTAGTTTTCTATGGAATATTTTTTCATTTATTAATTGAATAGAACTGGCCGATACTTGATGAAAATCCATATTGAAAAAACTAATCAATACAGTTTATTGTATGATTTTCACTAGAAGGGTTTTACAAAAACCGCGACACGTGTTTGGCTAGACAATAGCTTCTTCAAGCATAACTCGTCTAATAAGCATAACTCGTCTAATTTTTTATGTTATGCTTGAAGAGGCTATTGTATAGAGAAACACGTGTCGCGGTTTTTGTGAAACCGTTATAGTGAAAATCATACAATAAACTGTATTGATTAGTTTTTTCCATTTATCATTTATCCAGTACCTATATTTATTTGCCAAAGCCAGTATTAAAATGGAAAATGAAATTTGGAAAGTAGAAAAAACATGTACTTGTATGCACAGCATCGATTCATTAAACATGAGTATCATCCATACCTGACGCTGTGAAACACATCTGTTCTGTTTCTGTTTTTCCGTTGATCAGCAACATATTTTCAAATATCGCTGTTGATGTGAACTAGACGCCTTTCTGAAACACATCAACAGCGTAAGACCTTCCATCACTTTCACAATGGAGAAGGAAATCCACAATGAATTGCCATTCTTAGACGTTTTGGTGAGGAGGACCGACACTAAGTGGGAAACATCTGTTTACCGAAAACCCACTCATACGGGACAGTATCTGAACCACGAATCCAACCACCATCAATCGACAAAAAGAGGAATCATCAAGACTCTATTAGACCGTGCTTTTGGGCTCTGTAATACAAAGGAAGGTCTCGAGAAGGAACTAGACATCATCAAAAATGATCTTCAGCGGAATGGATACTCCAAAGCGATGGTAGAAAAGACTTTGGCTAAAAGACAGCAGGAGCCTCGCAAGGAAGAGAAGCCGTCACAACCAGTGCTTGCACTTCCCTACATCAGAGGATTATCGGAAAGGATAAGAAGAATTGGTTCCAAGTACAACATTAGAACCTGTTTCAGATCCGGTAACACTATCCGTAGCAGCCTCACGAAAACCAGGCCCCCAAACGCGGACTGCGATTCCAAGAATTGCATTTACCGGATACCCTGTGAGTGCGGAAAATCCTATATTGGTGAAACTAAGAGGCCATTGAATGTTCGCATTGCCGAGCACAAAAAGCACACACAGCGAGGAGAAACCAGCAAATCAGGAATAGCAGACCATGTTTAGACCCATCAACACAACATCGAGTGGTCCCAAGCTGAGATCTTACACAGAGAGGAACATTGGTTCAGGAGAAAATTTAAGGAAGCCGCATACATGTTGTCCAACAACGTATTCAGCCAGGCCAGCGTAGATATACGAAACATATGGAAACCCATCATCGAACGAAAAATGACCAACTCCCGCCAAATCGGTCATCTCTCACGGAATCAGTGAAGCGGAAAAGTGAAGTGGAAAGTAGAGGAAGTGAAAGTATTTCAACGACCTATAAAATAGTCATCTCTCGGAGGAATCAGTCCAGTCATCACCAGAAGACGATTGTAGATACCAACAATCGAAACGTCGTGAACTAACGTGACTTGGAATCTCTACACTTTTTTATTTTTTTATTTTATTATTTTCTTTTTGCATTCCTTTAATTTTTATTTATTCAATTATTATATTTTTTACTTGTAGGTTATTTCACTATCATTTCATTTCAGGTTTATTGTTGCTTAATCTAATTTTTTATGTTATGCTTGAAGAAACTATTGTATAGCGAAACACGTGTCACGGTTTTTGTAAAACCCTTATAGTGAAAATCATATAATAAACTGTATTGATTTGTTTTTTTTTCATTTATTATTTATCCAGTACCTATATTTATTTGCCAAAGCCAGTATTAAAATGGAAAATAAAATTTGAAAAGTGGAAAAAACATGTACTTGATTAGAATCGCTGGAGATTAAATCCATTTGGAAAAACGTTCTCAGGAAGTTTACTCCACATTAACTCAGTTCTCCAAATAAAAGAGTTCTTAAACAGTGAAGTCCAAGAAGAACTGAGTTGAACCTCAAATATTTACCGCTCTTGGTGGAATCAAATGTGCCAAGTCACTTGAACACCTCCCGTGAAAGTATCTATAGAAGAGAAACAAATCTCCAACCTTTCTTCGATGTTCCAGGCCATCTAGGTTGTACGTGATATTCGCGTCTCCAATCAGGCGTATGGCTCTTTTCTGGATGCAATCCAGCAACTTCATACATGGTCACTGGTTCGGAACAGTGTTCCAAGGTTTCGAGAAGCAACCTTTGCAATTCAAATATAAACGGTTCATTGCGAACTCCGAACAAAACCTGAAAAAAACTCCCTCTGGTTTTTGGAGCCATGTGAACTCAAAGAATGATAAATCTCGAATTCCAGGACATATGTATTTTAATGATCAAATATGGTCATCACCTAACGCAATAGTAAATGCATTTGCAACGAACTTTCAAAGCGTGTATATTTCTAATAATAATCTAATAAATTCTAACTGTAGTAATGGAGAATGTTTCGACACCAGTGATTACTCACATCTTAGTGAAATCTCGGAAAATGACATCATCTTGGCTTCCATTAAGTTGAAAAATAAATTGACAGTTGGACCAGATGGCATTTCAGTCAAACTTGTTAAGAATCATATTGCTCTTTTTGCGAAGCCTCTCTGTATCATTTACAACCTCATGCTGAAAAATTATCACTTTCCGAATATATGGAAGCTGTCGAGGGTATGCCCTATCTTCAAAACTGGCAAGAATTTGGAAATAGTAAATTATAGACCGATTACCTTAATATCAGTGTACTCGAAATTAGTTGAAATAATTTCATCGGACCTCATTTATAAGCACGTAAAAAACACAATTTCTGAATTCCAACATTGTTTTGTGAAGTGTCATGGCACTGCATCAAATATTTGTATTTTTACACTATATGTTTCTGACAAACTGGACCAACGTAAACAAGTATACGATCAAAGCATTTGATCGGGTTTCACATCATCAGTTGCTCATGAAATTATCAAGCTTTGGCATTTTGAGGAGCCTTCAATATCTGCTGAAATCATATCTTAGTGATAGAAAAGTATTTGTAGAATCCGAAGGAATTGATTCGTTTATATTTAATGCAACTTCCGGGGTTCCTCAAGGTTTAAACTTGAGTTCACTATTATATCTTCTGTTTGTTAATGACATTTCTGATAATATCAACTCTGAAAAACTACTTTTTGCAGATGAAGATTTTCAGGGAGATTGAAGACTACTCTGACTGTATATCATTACAAAACGATATTACTGAGTTACATGATTGGTGTCAGGAAAATGAACTATCATTAAACATAGGCAAATGCAAAATTATGACTTTTGCAAGAAAATCCTCAGTACAAATATATAAATACAAATTGGATAATATAACATTGGCAAGAATTACCGAATCGAGAGATCTGGGCAATATCTTCAATGAAAAACTAACGTTCTCGTCACATATCGAAAAAATAACATCCCGTGCAATGAAAATGCTAGGATTTGTTATGCGTAGTAGCAAAGAATTCTCATCATTAGAGGCAATTAGATCTATATATTATTCATTAGTCAGAAGCAAATATTGTAGCTCCATATGGAATCCTTGTCAGGGAAAAAATATATATTGTATTGAAGCTGTACAGAAAAAGTTTCTGAAATTTCTTTACCTAAAAAAGCATGGTTCTCACCCCATAAGAGAGTATATCTATGATTTACTCTTGGAAGAGTTCAACTATACATCGCTTAAAAAACGAACGAACTTTTATCATTGAATTTCAACGTTCCTCGTATAACTACCAGGTCACATATAACTTTTTACATAGACATACCTAACTCACAACACCACTTTCACTGTCCTTTGACATCTATATGTAGAAGCTACAATAGTCTATAAAACATCGATATATTCTTCTTACCCTTATCTCAGTTTGGGAAAGCAATATATAATGCACTACATAACTGATATGTTACATGGTATGTAAGGTTAATATAGATTACGTTTTATGTTTAATTTTTGTTTTTCAGGACTAATATAAGCTTTCCATTTTGTATTATATACAACAGGTCTCATGACCTGTTGGATATATTTTCTCAATAATTAAATAAATAAATTTCAGCGACATGATCGTACCAAGACATATTGGTGTCCATTTTAACCCCCAACTCACTTATCGAAGCAAAAAACGGAATTATCTCATGACATGACATATTACATTCACTTATGAAAATTACCTTTTTATCACTGTTTTTTTATTCCGCTATATTTTCGTACGCTGAAATTTTGTATAAGGGTTTGTTTTATTTGTAGTCATGCAATAAAAAAAAATTTTTGAAGATTTCCCCACTGGGGATAAAAGGGGAGCGTTTACATATGAAAATTAATTCTTTCATCATTTAGAGACAAGACCTTCACTGAAATTTTCATCCACTGAACCCTAAAAATGCTGCCTTCATTTTATAAACTCCATTTTTTATTTTTTCATTCTCCCTAATAGACCACATAGGTCTAAGTACGAGGATGACCGCATTACACACAATATTTTACATTTAAAAAAAATCACATAACAAAATAAGTCATTTACTGACGGGGTTAACTAATAAGTGTGATGATCCTACAAATAGATTGCCACTAGCTGTATAATAACTCTTTTCCCTAAATTTTCTAGAGAATCTGTCCAATCTATATCGATTATAACATTCAGTTCATTTGCGAGATAACATACCTGCATGTGGGGCACCTATAGAGCAGAAATTTAGTGTATAAAACATCGTATGGAACGTGAAAATCAACTAACAATAATAAATGAGGTGGGTTTATTTTATTATTGAGCAGCCAGTGGAGAAGTGATATTACACATATTTTGCGCCTATTTTGGACAGACAGTATCTTGAATTCATTCATCAAATGAGATGTTCTCATCATATCCTTACATATCATTTCACATTAAAGTTTATATAGAAAAAAAAACAGAAATAGAAAATACAGTTGAGATTGTCTTGAAAGATATTTCTAGTAGTTTGATTTGAATTTTGTGAAAGATATACCATATACCAAGGTATATGGTGCATATTTGATGTTATAAACAATAACGTTTGAATTTGAATTTTGGTAGCGTTAGTGTTCCTCTAAATCTTACATATTAAATAATGAATATCACAGCGAAATGTGATGTTATGGTAAATTTTTCATATCATTCAAACTTAAACACAAGTATATAATTTGTCTTGTCCAAACTTTGATTATGGACGAAATTCTGGAAAAATTTCAATCTCGAGCACAAAATAAAACAAGTCAGGTGATTCGTCGCTTCCAACAGAAATGAAAAATGAAAGAATTCTTTCACTATATTAGTTTGACGTCTGGCTTGTCTTTGTACAGCTTTATTACTAACGAAATAGTCACAATATGTCCTAAGCAAATAGTTACCAGTTTTGTGGCCGTAAACATATCTATTTTTAAACAATACCCCAGGCACCATGAATCTCAGTGAAGTTAAACCAAACTGATCGCTCGGATACATGGCTGAGACTGTTGGTATTAACGAGTTTGTTTTCTATCGGAAACTAACAAGGAGGAACAGAAATATATAAATCCCCTAGGGTGACACCCTAATTCTTTCTTTTCAACTTTTCACTGTCGACACTTCTATAATTGTTCGAAGTGGAATAAGGGGAACCTCACATTTTATATTGTGATTGTATTGCAACATTCCGTTCAATTTTTATTCATATAATTATATTCATGAAAAATATTTTTGGCGGGAAATTCACCGAAATGAATTATTCAATGTTTTATTTTTCCCATGTAAAATATCTGTTGACAGGTCTGTTTATATGTAACATTTCAAAATGGATTTTGAAACATTTGAATGAGACTGATCGTTGTTGATAGAAATTGAAACAGACATGATGACAGATTTTGAAATAATAATAATAATAATAATAATAATCGGCTTTATTCAGTATTCAATATTACATAATAGGCGAAGTTTAGCTATTAGCTACTCTTACACTTAACCTAATATTCATCATAAGAAAAAATTAAAAATAACTGGACCAAATAAAAATAGATTGTGTGATGAAACAAATTGTTTATATTCTATATTGTTTGCAAATATATTATAATTACAACGTATATCATATCCCCGCAAAAAAAAGATAATAAAATGAATTCATTTTTATTCAATAGTTCAAAATTTGCAACAAAACACTTCACAAAGTGTCATATATCGTCGCTTGTTACGTCACGTTCGAGTATACTTCATATAAACACTAGTAGCTTTTCCATGAATTAAGTGATAACTATTAATGAATATGAATTCAAAAGTGTATCCTCAGTGTGCAGTCCATCAGTGTATTGATACTTCATTAGAAACTCTGAACAAGTTATTTGTGTTCATCCCTTACAAAAAAAAACAAAACGACATAAATGGTTTCAACTTACAAGGCGAAATTCAACGGGAATATTGCCTAGTATTCAACTTTGGCGAGGGCCAACTGGACCCCGTTATGCAATAAGGAACCAACTGACATTTTCAGGTAAAATGAGATATGCCGTGTTTCAGAACTCAAATATCGTTCTTAAGGTTTTGCAATAGAGAATCAATTGTTAGGAGTGTATCGGCACCAATAGTTATATAATCTGAACCACCTGAAAATTGTAAGAAGTCCTTATCACATTTTTCAATACAGAACCAGGTTAACTTGGTGCCTTGTTGCAGAATACTGAACAGAACTATTGTGTCGAAATGGATCCAACGTTGCTTGGAACTCTTTTGCAAAATACAACTGTCAGACTTCATCGAAATCATTTTGTTGTTTGTTGACAACTAGTGACGAAAAATATTCGTTTTTCAATTAAAATGTACTCCCAAAGAATAAGATTCATGGTAGAGAGAGGAAAAGCATTAGCCATTTCGCCAGAGGATAATACACATACGGTAATACATACTAAAATAATGTTTATGTAGTTTTATATTATTCTAACCTCAAATTTAAAAAAACTTTGCTACAACTGGGCTTATTTTCGAGCATCTTATTATTAACCTGTGTAGAAAACGAGAGTTGCATGTTATTTAATATTATTCTCGAGTTCCGTTACTTATCAGATACCTATTATTTATTAAGTCTATTTCTGTGTGACACAGTTGGTTCTTTATTGAAAATTTCTGTTCTTATAGATCTCAGAACAAGATGTAACGAATGACAATAATGAGTATATAACTACTCATATTGCGACTACGACTGAAACTACTGGAAAAAAGCCTATTGAAAAATGTCCGAGTGTGGAAACGGCAGAATCTTTTCAGAAATGTAAAAATATTGAAAGTTCAAGTGAACTTTTTCAAAAAAAATATTTCCAGGAATCTGAAGATGTTGCACATTTTTTTGCTTTACCGAGGCTAACTACTAACATAATATTTTATAAAAAAAATATGTGGCTCTACAACTGCGGGATTTATGGGGGAAAGGAATTAAAGTCAGTTTTCAACTTGAGGGTGGAAGGACAGTCAGGTCGAGGGTCACAAGAAGTTGGTTCTTGTGTGATGCTTTACATTGAGAACAATAGAAAAAAATCTTATATTGTGGAGTGATTTATGCGGCGGCTAAAACCGTAACATAAAAATGGTTCTAATGCTGAAATGCATACCCGAACGTTCCACACATTTAGAAACCATCAGATTGCGTTTTTTAGTTTCAGGGCACATTTTCTTGCCAAACGATAGCGATTTTGGCGACGTGGAATGTGCCCTCAAAAAACCGCCCAAATTATTCTCTTCCCAAGACTACGTGGAGGTAATGGAAACCTGCCGAAAAAAAATCCAATCAAAGTAATTTCTATGAAGAGTGAAGACTTTGTGAGCACGGAAATACTGGAAAAGCAAGTAACAAAAAGGAAAATAAGCTGCGAAAAAGAAAAGATTAACTGGCTGAAAATGAAAGAATTAAAGATTTCGAAAAAAAAACCTACAGTATATTTACAAAAACGAAATACGATGATGGCGATGGGTATACAGAGATCAATGTCAAAAAAGAGAAGGAAGGCAACCAGGAACATTATTTTCTAGACATCTGACTCCGCTATGGCCCAATGGTAAACCAGTAGCAGAAGCAAAACTTCAAGACATCAAAAGCTATTTGCATTTGATTCCTTTTGCGGACCATCCGTTTTATCTCAACCTTATA
Organism: Leptinotarsa decemlineata; assembly: GCF_025532065.1. Taxonomy (NCBI): domain Eukaryota; kingdom Metazoa; phylum Arthropoda; class Insecta; order Coleoptera; family Chrysomelidae; genus Leptinotarsa; species Leptinotarsa decemlineata. The sequence continues at coordinate 4,374,440 of NW_027412538.1, read as the reverse complement.
GGCGATAAAACAATCGAGGAAGACGTAGAAGGTTACAATACAAACTTGGATTTTCAAGTGGAAGATGAATGAATTTTTAAAATTAATTTTTGCAAAAAAAGCCTAAGTGATATATCCAAGTTCTTCTTGGAGTTTGTATTCAATTTGTTTAGAGTATGTTTCCTAAGGTTATATTTCAATAAAAAAAAATCGAACAATTTTAAATATCCTCTTTTGAATACAATATTATTTTCAATAATCACCAGACTACTAACTTCTAATTTTACTCCAAGTTCATCTTCTTGTCAGTTGGTTCCTTATTGCATAAAGGGGTCCAATTGGACGTAGGTATTTAGCTAAATTCGCTGGATTCCATTCAGAAAAGAGCCATCCGCCTGATTGGAGAGTGGAACATCACTTGCAACCTTGATAGTCTGCAATATTGAAAAAAGGTTAAAGATTTGTCTCTCTTTAAAAGATAACGGGTAATTTTTTGAGAGGTATAGGATTTTATTTTCGAAACAACACAAAATTTTGAAAAAAGTTATGAAATCTTTATTGGAATCGATAGAACGATCAATATAATTTAATGTTTGAAGATGATTTCATGCAAATGTTGTCCGCGGCTTCGCTTTAGATGCGCAAGGTCCAATTTTGGCACACTCTCTCTAACATATCGACCGGTATTTCAGGTATAAATGCTTCAATATTGCCGTGCCGTGTGACATATGGCACCGTCTTGTTGAAACCACATATCACACATCTGCAATTCTTTCATTTTGGGCAACAAAAAGTCGTCAATCATCACACGGTAACGCTCGCTCTCCACAGTAACGTACGGGCCGATGATGCAACCGACTCATAATCCACACCAAGCAGTGACGTTTTCGGGATGCATCGGTAGCTGTTGCAATGCTTATGGCTGATCAAAAATGAGCCTCGTCGCTGAACACAATTTTTCTATAGAAATGTGGATCTGCCTCCAACTTTGCCAGCACCCATTCACCAAATGTTAGACGTTGTGAGGGGTCGTGTGGCTTCAATTTTTGCACCAGCTGTATTTTATAAGGTTTCACACCCAAATCCTCTCGCAAAATTTTCCACGTAGTGGAGTAAGAGAGGCCCGATTGCTGCGAACGGCGGCGAATCGACATTTCACGGTCATTACGAACACTGGCGAATACAGCCGCAATATTTTCTTTGATCCTCACTCTACGTACGCGTGTTGGTGGTTTAATTTCTAATAATTTAAACTGGGTTCGAAATTTAGTCACAAGCTTCCGAATAGCTCCCTCAGTAGGCCGACGAAACTGCCCATAAATTGGAAAGAGTGCACGATGCACTTTCTTCACCGAGCATAAATTTTGATAATAAAATGCAATAATTTGCATGCGTTTTTCATTCGTAATTCGATTCATGGTTGTATTATAGACCAAACTGAACAAGTTTGACAATGACACAAGACACGATTCACGCATGATGTGTCAAAAACAGTGTTGCCAAAAAGATACTGGCAAAAAAATCACTCTTCAATTTCACACATTTGATTTCAACAAGAGCCGTACATATCAGAAATACGTGACGGACTGTGGCTGCTCTTCGTTTTGAAGTTCAACTCATTACTTCTCGAACTTCACTGCTTGGGATCTATGGTGCTCCTGCGGTTCAAATCCAACGTGAATAGCTACTTCCGTAGCGAGACGCTCTAAGATTTTTCTGTAGTGCTTGCGTTCTGTCCTTAAAAAAAAGCTCATGAACCAGTATTATCTACGCGAGGATAAACTTCGATAACGAACACATTTTTTGGGGTTTACTTTCATCTCTTATATCTTTCACCCTTGTTATGTGCACATATTTTTTCTCGTTTCAACTACACGTGACTTACTGCTAGTATATGCCATGAAGGACCTGAAATGGATATCAGTAAATCAATGTGTGAGTGTGTAGTAAGTACGTAGCTTTAGAAATAAAATTTCAATAGCATTACCTCTACTATCAAACTACAATTATTTTTCAAAGGCTTCAGACTCATTTTTATTATTTGTTTTCGAAATACTATTGTTCTATTTGAATGGAAGTTTCAACATTTCTGAGCTCTGCGAACAAAAGTCTTTGTTTGATGCCAGAAACTCTCCCAGCATCAACGCTAATGTGCATAGAATCACACATAACGCTGTTTGCCTTTGTCAATTCTTGTTCCATGACTCACTTTATATCATTTTTGAGTTAACAACACAACAAAAGAAACCAGTCACTGTAAACAATTTTAAGTCGTGAAGAAAATCAGATAAAACTAGCGTCGAGTACTACTGTCGTATTACACAAAATGTCATGTTCGTTCGTTTACTATAATGGAACATAATTCGCTGTAATTGGCAGGCGAAATATCATAGTGGTTTGTTAATTTCGTCAATCTCGCTCCTAATGGAACAATAATTTTTCCCATCAATGGGGTTTCATTGAATAAATCCATCCTTTTAGTGCCTATTGAACAGGTTTTTCCAAAAGGGGGCGAATGAATCTTGCTCGAGAAAGAGAACTACATACAACAGCACTGACCCTTATCACTGATGATATTTTCAAGTCATACGATAAAGAAAATCACTTGTCTCATTCTGCTTGATTACAGTAAGGCTTTTGACACAGTGGGGCTTTTGACACAGTAGATTTGTCTGTCTTATGTGAAAAACTTCAAAAAACTAATCAATACAGTTTATTGTATGATTTTCACTATAAAAGGGTTTTACAAAAACCGCGGTTTTTGAATTTTGAAGTAGTGAAAACCATACAATAAACTGTATTGATTGGTTTTTTAATATGGATTTTCATCAAGTATCGGCCAGTTCTATTCAATTAATGAAAAACTTCAGTTTTTTCGTTTTTCTCGGAGAGCAGTATCTCGTTCAGACAGCTATTTATCAGGAAGGTTTCAAAGTGTCGTACTGAATAGTGCACAATCTACTTCCCTAGTCAGAAGATTTTTAGTTCCACAGGGTTCTGTATTGGGACCATTTCTTTTCGCCGTCCATATAGGTGATTTTCATAAATACATACAGACATGCGAAATCAGGTATGTAAGATTTCTTGGGCGTAGTTATATCCTAACAGACTTAAATTTCCTGAAATTTTGAAACTGAGCCTTTGTGAGGCTCTGCTACTCTCTATTGTGATTGCATTCCGAACCAGCTTTACAATAAACTGATGCTCGGCGTCTTCAGAAAATACAAATTAGTTGCATTCGATTTTCATATGGAATCCGTGAAAATGATCACATAAGTTCATCTTCTGAAAATTCCGATTGGCTGAAACTTAATGCTCTTAGAGAGCTGCACGTGCTTACCTAAAATTTTGCAAACCGGAACTTACCCCTATCTGCGTGATAAACTCATTTCACTCTCTCAAGAATACTAGTGGCAATCGACACCTCCTGTTCAAATCACAGTTACTCATATATGGCAGCTAGATTGTATAACAACTGTAGATTTCAAACAGTTACCTTTCATTTTTATCATTTTGTGTAATTATGATGCACTGTTTGGAACTTTAGGTATAGTAATGATTATTACTGGAGTTTTTCCAACACCCAATGGTTATTTTTAACATCTCGACACGTGTTTCAATCACCAAGTGATCATCTTCAAAGAGGAAGACCAAAACTAGGAACTGATGCGAGCTAACCCTATTTATGCTATATAGGTAACCCATACAGGTAAACCATTCAGGCGCACCAACCATACAGGTATACCAACCTAAATTAATTTTACAATTTTGCCTTATCTATTATTTTACAATATTTGTTTATATTTTTCGCTATATAAAAATTAATTTCATAATATTATTATTATACTGTTAACTGTTGTCTAATCAACCCAAAATTTAATCTCAGATTATGTGACTATGTGACAATTTTCGCCTTCAGCGTAACTGCAATAGCTGTTTACTCTTCTATTCTGATATCGAAATCGTAGTGATCGGACTTCTACACTCTTATATGTTGTCCAACAACGCTAGTGAAGCTAGCGTAGAGATACGCAACATATGGAAACCTATAATCAGGTGGAACACTACCACCTCCTGCCAAACGGTCAGCTCCCGCTAAAACCGATGAAGCGGAGAAAAAAGAGAGGAGTTAAGTGAAAGCACTCAAATGTCCTATAAATAGTCAGATCTTGGAGAAATGAGTCCAGTTATTACACCGATAAAATTCTGGCGATTATTGAATTCATTGGAGCCTCTGGAGACACCCTACATTTTGTTTTATGAGAGAAAGGACATTGGCAGGGCAAGATCTTCAGATGATGTGGTGCTGCAGGCTTTTTCCGGGTTTTCCTGCAGCTGAAAAAGCAAATGCGTCACTGAAATCAATGAAGTCGCCCTGGAGCGCCAATTAATTTTCAATTTTTATTTTCATTTTTATATTCGACAATATATATTATATATATCATAGTAGACAATGGAATTCCGAACTAATAAAATGCACCACGAAACATTGTCAACTACCTTCAAACTAACTAAGATGCACTGTATGCCACATTCTTACAGAACTTCAGATGAATGATTTTGAAAACAATCATATGGCAATTTTTTAATTAATGCATCGCACAGCATGGTATCTCTGATTTGCAAAATACTTTGATTTTTGTCACTAATGTTTGTGACGAAACGAATTACAATGATCCACTATAACCAGAGTTTCATGAAGCTTTTCATGATTTTTATATTTCAGAACAAACACACATGTTTTGAGTAATGTAGAATCAATATTTTCTTTCACCAAAAAGTTACAAGCCAATTCCTTATGAAATATTTGACAGTTGGATAATATTGTAAAGAAATAGTACGATGATTATAATGAAAGGCACCGTAAATATGTTTCAATCGGTACATATTTCAAATAGAGATATATGAAGTAATTATACACACTCCTTACTAACACGCTCAAGTAATCACATCTAGTGCTAGAATTTCAATAATAATAAATCACGGTCTTCACCTGAATCATACTGTTTTCTGAAGATGACAGTAACCGAAGTGCATATCAAGCAATATGACCTCTACTGCGTTGTATACATAATATAATATAGCTTGCAGATAACTGTTTCGATATCATAAAACTGTGAAAGGAGTTTAATAATAGAAATGTTTAGGGTCATGGCAACTTCCTTCACCCACACATACCCACTTCAGGTTTCTATCGAAAGATATCTATTATTTGAATAATGTAATTGTGAATAATTTTGCATTGATTTTTACATTTTGATGTGAATGGTTAAAGAAGAGCAGGAAGCATTATGCAAGTGGATTTTATCCTAATTACTTATATCCAGTTAATCACAGAACAATGTTTAGACTGTAACTGCAGTAACGTTAGTTACAAATACAAGTGGTAAATAACAGAAAGTTTCATTTCTCATTCTTCTTGATGATCTTCTACCAGGTACATCCATCAATTCAATAAAAAATCAGTAATGCAGAACTCCATACAAATGTAAAAGGGGGAATTTTCTAATTCATCTCGATAGGTTACTACGTGAAATGAATGAATTTATTGAAAAAAAAAATGTTCATCAGTAAATTGTCGTATTTTGTAATCATGTGTTAGGAATCACACGTTAGAATGTAAGACCCCGTTAGTTCTTAGCTCGCACAAGTTTCTCAACTTCTGAGAGTTGTCGTTCGTATGGGGGCCACAGCTGATTAACGGAAAAAAGATTTTAAACAGATTTTTTCAAACAGAATTTCATACGGTTCTCATATACAAGTTTCGAAGACCCCAATCTGGCACCGTGTCATCTGCATAGAGAATGGACTTATAGGGAGACATGAAATTACATATGTCATTAACATAAATAAAATAGAGCAGGGGCCCAAGTATTGAACCCTGTGGAACATTCAAAATCAACAGGATCAATATTGTTGAAACTCTAAGGTAATCATCGCGTGAAATGGAATAATGTTCTACATGCCGATAGGTGCAGACTAGAAGACTAGAATATTTCGAGGAAACTGCGTATCATACTGAAAATTTTCTTTTACATACATCAAATAGATTAGAATAATACATCAACTTCCATCAAGATAAGTAACTTATGAAATTCTTAGCTTTTTCAATGGGCAAATTTATTGTGAATGATGGACAGAGTGCTTTCCAATATCCAAAGTGTAAATCAATACAGTAAGTAGAGTTTGACATTCAACAACCTAGTGAGATTTTTTTGATTCAATTCGTAAATGAAAACACTGATAACTTATGTTGAAACCCCTAAAAAAATTACATTAATGTTATCTAAGATGAACTTGTGATCCAACACCAGACAGCATCTTTTTTTTCAAAAACAAAACAGAAGGACTACCGAAAAATACTTGAGACACTCTAAGAGCGGTGCCTGTGCGAAAGTAGCGATTCTTATTGGATTTGAATCACTGCAGATCAAATCCATTTGAAAAATCGTCCTCTGGAAGTTTATTTTGCATAAACGCAGTTCTACAAATAAAAGAGTTATCCAATAGTAAAGTTCCAGGTGTACTCTGTTGAACCTCAAAACGATGAGCAGCCACAGTTCGTCGCGTATTTCTGATGTGTACCGCTCTTGGAGAGATCAAATGTGCCAAGTGATTTGAACTCTTCCCGTGAAATCATCTACAGGAGAAAGGCAAATCCTCAACCTGTCTTCGATATTGCAGACTATCAAGGTTGCAAGTGATGCTCGCGTCTCTAATCGAACTTGGAACAGTGTTCCAAGCTTCTGAAAGGCAGCCTTTGCAATTCCAGCGATATGATTGTGTCAAGACATATTGGTGTCCATTTCTACCCCCAGCAAACTCATAGAAGCAGAAGGCGAAATTTTCTGATCTAACATTATTATATCCGGTTCGGAAACATTCATCTTTTTGTAAAAAAACCGATGCCTGGGTTTATGAGGCTTCCAATTGAACCAGGACAGTTTCATCCCAATGCGAAATCACTTCTAGGATCATCATTAAGATATGCAACCTCCAGCTGCAGGTGGAAATGTGCATCCGCAGCAAATGTCCTGAAATCCAAATGGAATGACGTGACGAGTGTGATGTTGTCAGCAAAGCAATATATGTAATTCTTCGTTATTTCCAATAAGTCGTTGATTTATAATAAAAATAGGGTTGTAGACGATATGAAACCCTGGGGAACACCAGCGTTGATGATAAAAGTATTCGAGAGATATCCATCGAAGGCATGTGGCCAGCAAACCATCATGCTGCAAAGATCTCATTAGCGGTGCTACAATAAACCACTCAACTGTCCTAACAGAACAGTCCTGGAAAAGAAGCAATGACATCTCTTCCCACGAAGACGTCATCTATGAGATCGACAGAAGTTTCAATCGACGAATATCAAGGTTAAGCAAGGCTTTCCAAGGTGGTTGTCCAAGCCAATCTTGGATATCGACCGCCGAAAGAGATGCGTTCTGTTTGAGAACAATTGCGTGTTTCAACTCAGCACCACTGATTGGTGTTGAATCGCGAGTTCATCTAATTACCTTGGAGTAAATGAAAGAGGACTGATCTCGTTGGATGTAGAAGCTTGGCCATACAACGATTTGCCTATGAAAGTAATTATTCGTAGTTCGCCAGAATGATGTAGTACATGTTTACAGTACTAACCAATGACCACGAAAAAATCCATTAGGCTATATGGCCAACATATTATAGTTACTTCTAAATAACTGCTTTTAGTTCAAATTAGTCAATCATAATATGGATGGAATCGAATGTTTTATAATCAACGTTGATTATGTACTTGTGGATTTCTTTCTGAATTATTCGAATTGGACCACACGTTCACCAGAATTGTGTTAGTTGTTTCAAAATTTGTTCCGTTTTCAAGAGTCTATTATGAATTATAATATGTAGGTAGGAAGGTAGGTAGGTCTGAAGTGATGTGAGTGGGTCTATTCGACCCACCACCGCAACCCATAATGGTTTATTGTGGCTCACACCTATTACACTCGGCTAAATAAACCCAGCTTCCTAACGAAGCCGATTAGTTTGTATTGTATATTGTATTTCATGTCAGATGGTGAGAGTATGGATCTGCCGAAACCAAAGAACCTGATTCAGTCCCCAGCGGGGCAGGCACAAAGAATATGCTCTGCAGTTTCATCATTTTCCAGACAGAGGCGACACACACTGTCTTCCGACAGTCCAAGTCTCTGCATGTGATGATTCAATGACAGTGACCTGTAAGAAGGCCTGTTAGACATCGTAGTTCATCCCTAATGCAGTCCAACAACTGTTTGGAATCAAGCTTCGAAGGGTCAATAAACGCCTTGGAGTGAGTCAATCCTGGAAGATTCTGCCACAAGTCCATAACCCTTCTTGCCATCCAGGTGTTAAGTGTTTGTTTGGCAAAGCCCAAAGTGATGCCAATGACTGGTTCTGGTCCGAAGAAGCCGCTTACTTTAATATGTTAGTAAATACTAATTGAATTCTAAGGAAATCAGCGCCATCTGAATCAGTACACTTTTGCCAACGTAACACAAGTCGAATAATTCCGTCAGTAATGAAATTGCGTACTTGGGATTCAATGAAGTCGACGAAGGCCGTTTTTGCCTGGTCCCGATTAGCGAAGGTTCTACCGATGAGAAAATTATCGAAGTGCCTAGCAAGATGGTAGTTGGTTGGCATGAGGTTAGGGAAATATGGCGGGTGAGGCCGAATTTTAATACTTAATTCGTTCAATTTTCGGAGAGTTATTTTTCAAACGTGCGCACAATAGGGCTTTGTTGTGATGGTAATCATGGTATTTTTAGTGGGTTTTTACATTCAGAAAGTGCCTGGGTGGCCCATTGGTGTCGTAGCACTGTCCTGAACGTTTCTTTTTAATTAATTTAATTTTTTAATTAATTATGTATGTATGTTTGTTTAACCCTTCTTTGCGTGCCTGCTGCATTGGGCTTGAAAGCTGATTTTCCGACTCCCTCTCCGGAATCGGAAAATATCAATGGTCATTTTTCTTCCAAAGTGTAGATAAAATAAATATACTTTAAAAATACTGAAAAACACGCTTTTATAGCATACGAAACAGAAAAATGAAAAATATATATAGTTTGAAAATCTAAAAAACACACTTTTAAAGAACATCGAACTCAATAGTTAAAAATAATATCTTTTTGAATGAGCTTAAAATAATAACGAACGAAAAATACTAGTACTATTGTACAAAAAGCGTGGGCGCTTTGTGCCATATTTTTTGTATATCAAGCGCCCGCTGCTTTTTTCACAATAATGTTCGTTATTGTTTTGAGCTCATTTGAAAAAAAGAATTTTCAACTTCTTAGTTAGATGTTCTTTAAAAGCGTGTTTTTCAGTTTTTGAACTCAATTTATCATCAAAGAGGATCCAATTTTCATCACACGTGGCACGCCGATCAAAAAAGTATCGTTTTTGTTCCACAAAAGCAAAGAAGAGAAGTAAGAATTTCTATCGTTGTTCAAATCATGTGGTATCCAATTTTTGAGCTTTCTGATGATTGCAATACGTTTTTAACCATCAAAACCCGCGGATGGGTCGGTATCCACCAGGTTCCTCAAATTCTCGTCTTGAATTATTGTAGGTCGATCTCCGGAACGAAATTTCGCAAACAATCGTCAAAAAATGCATTATTCAACATATTTGCCAAATGCCTGGTTAATTTTGCGGTACGTTCCGGCAGCGCCTCGTCTCAATTTGAATCCGAAGAGAAAAATTGGCCAAAAATCGAATAACGACTCCATATAGTAATGAGCTGAAATGAAGCAAAAATTAAAACTTGTAAAGAAATGTATAGAATATAAAATTCTGAATTGAAGGGGTTATATTTTTAGGAGTGATTAATGAAAGTTTTTGGCTTTCTACCACTCCATCTTGATACAAAAAACAAGGATAAGGGAATCTTCCAAGAAAAGGAAGGATGTAATCAATTTTAAAATAAGTAACTCTATACATGGATGTGTAGATCATGCAAAGAAGTAACTTTCAGACACAAACTGAAAGAAAGTCCTCCTGAAACAGCTACTTTCATATAAACATTGAATTATACGAATGAAAAAATTCTTTCGAAACAAATACTTCTATATGAACACTGAATTATATAGAAGATACTTTTCTCTACTCAGTTTGTATTTCAAACATTCGTTGTGGAATAAAAATCAGATATCATTCACATGAGTTCTACTTTAAATGAATGGTAATAAATTGCACTTACATGGAACACTGTCACCCTCACTGGTATACACCGATGTTTCACCTTAAGACACTTGCCACAAGGCTCTTCAGTACCAAATTGGATAACATTATAGAAAATACACACAGTTCATTCATGAATTACGATTTTTAATGTCACGTAATAAGCTTGATCTGCTTATGTCATCGATGACATCGTAATGGCATTCATTCACCTTTCCTTGGAAGATTCCCTCATTCTTGTTTTTTGTATAAAATTCTCTACTGTATATACCAGTATATACCATGACACAGTAAAATTGAGATTTACTGAGACTATAGCTCCAAAAAACACATGGCATTGAAACAGACCAAACCATATATCAGTGACGTACCTTTCTGGAAAAAATATAAAAATCTTTGTGATATTATTTGAACACTTCACAATATATCCACAAACCTTGAAGCCCCTTCCTCGATTTCAATTTCCCTCTATCATATATGCCATGCGAAGTGGCGGTCTGAAACTACAAATTACATATAACTGATGTCTGTCGGGCGGGATAAAAATGCAAAGAACACAATTATGAAAATATCGTTGAAACACAAGTACTCACACGCTCTGCTCATAGCGCGTCTCTTCGGTGACAGATTACGTTTTTGCGTGCGAGGTAGCTACTGTTTCCACATGCAAATTTGTTTTCGAATATTATATATAATACCGGCTCCATTATTCACATTTGAATTTCGGCTGGGAACTCGCCGTGTTATTAGAAAAGTATGTAAATGTCTCTAATGATAAGTTGTGGTGAACGAGATACCTGCGAATAATATAGCAATTTTCTTACTGGGTGTTTTACACTGAAGGCTTCGCTATTAATTTTTCCAGAAATTTCAAGGGTTGATGATGCTGATGTGTTCCGGAAGTTGCGGCAGTTTCAACAAATATGGTTCTGTTTATTTTTGTCAAAATTAGGTAAGTAGGTATATCGGAATTTGGGTTACCCAGGGTTTGCTGGCCAAACTTCGAAGCTATGACTTGTCGGATCATTTTTGTGTAAGGCTCTCCATCTTCATGAAAGAACGTTCCCTGCAAGTGGTCATCAACGGATATCTCTCGAATACTTTTACCAACAACGCTGGTGTTTGTTCCCCAGGGATCCATATTGCCTCCAACCCTCTTTATACTGTAAATCAACTACTTGTTTCGTCATTCCATTTGGATTCCAGGATATCGGATGTGAATGCACGTCTTCAATTACTACTATTTTAATCCATGTACAAACTCACACACGCATCAATCAGCAATATCCTGTCTCTTTCTACTACATTTCACGCGTATAAGTGGTTACATGTCAGTCGTGTGAGCCCTTTCGTCGTTGTGACAGTGTTTTGTTTCACGGCTTCCGCAGAACTTTCTAAGATATGTGAAAAGTACATATTTTTGTACAAAAAATGCTTTAGCGGCATTCGATGGTATTACTTTTATAATTACAAAAATTTTAATCACAGTTTGAAATTGTTGGAAAATTTAAATATAGACAGATTACAGTATCCAAATACGGACTAGTCCATAATTTTGGTACTCAGGAGTATCAGCTGACTTGATAATTTTGTAAATTATATTTTCTTCGTGTTTTATCAGAATGACGGTTGTCAACTTGAAAACAAAGCGAAAAGAATACAATGCAGAGCATGGCGAAAGCAATAAATTAGTAAGAGAGAAAAAATGGGCGATTTGAGAGCTGTAAAGCACTTTGATGTACCAAGATCTACCTTGTTTCGTTCATGTTAGAAAAATGATTTTTCTCCGGGAGAAGCCGCAGCTACTACACTCGGAAGGAAAACTGTATTAGGGACAACACTTGAAAATCTTTTGGTAGTCTACATTTTGAAGATAGTGAGCAAATTTCATGGCTTGACAAGAAATAATGTTAACTCCAGCCATTAGATAAAACGTATATGGGACCACCAAATACCTATTACATTGAAGAAATACGCATGTGGATTGAAGACAATAATCGACCATTGAGCCCTTATGATGTTGTTGAGCTATTTGGCAGAGCTTATTTGAAAGTGCAAACTGGCAATATTTTAGCAAATTGACTTAGTGCAACTGGCTTATGGCCATTGAACAAAAATATTTGACCACGGTCGACTATCTTGCTGCACAATAAGATGCAGTTGAAGATGGTTGCTCAGTCAACTACATTAATGTCATCAGGTCACCAACGTGAAGGACCATCGATGGCCAATTAAAGAACACCTGATAACTCTACGCCTTCAATCTAAAGAAATGAACTTTAAACGGATATAATCCAACGCCCTTCCTGGCATTAGTCAGGGTAGTAGTTATTTCCTGATAGGCGTCAGTCCATTCAACCTACTGTGTGGGTATATTCGAGACTGGCTTGAACGTTTGAAGTTCATTTATTTAGATTTGTTCACTGCCAGACTTCACTGACTAATAAGAAAGTCTACGCCTTCAACTGGGGATGTCACACCCAGACAAGATACAAGCTTTGAACCTGTACCCTCAACTTCCGGATTTTCTCGCAGTGATTTAGGATTAGTGTCTCCATATGACATCAGTTCGGTACCAAACAAAAAAAAAAACCTTCTGATAGAGGAAAGAATGCATCTGTTGTAGCAGTCATCACGTCGTCACCGTGAAAGAATGACCTTGTAGACAAAATCAAGAAAAAATAAATAAATTGGCAGAGGACAAGAATCAAAACCAGAATGAGAAGAAATCCGAAGGAAAAAAATCAATAGAGAAGACTATGACTATGTCAGATTCAGATGATGAGGAGGTGATGCTGTTTGATGCAGATAGTGAACCTGATGCCTTAATAGGTAATACAGCTCCAGACTCTGAAGATTCGGAGTGTATTTTTTGTGGTGTGCTGTTTTCCAATGATACTCATGGGGAAACATGGATCAAGTGTCTCATGTGTGGACTCTGGACACATACTGATTGCGCCGGGCCTGAGTATGATACGTGGATTTGTGATTTTTGTAAATAATTTGTATTCTTATCTATGTTACATCAAAGTTTTCAAAGAATATCTTATAAGTTGATGTTAATTTTTGATAGTGATTGTAGTATTCCACTTTTGGAGTACCTATTCCATATATGGGTACCTTTGTGGTTATTCAGTTTTTGAACATTTCTGTTACCTCGAACTCATCAATATAATCTAAAATTTTTATCAACTCAAGGGCAAATATATGATTGTTAATAAACAGTACAAAAAGTCCTTCACTTATAATATTTGTGCAAACTATGCATTGAAAACAAAATGGTATTCCATATATGGTCACTTACCTCTAATATCTAGGGTTTCTCAAAATTTGTTTTTTTTGTCACGTATTTCAGAATGTTACAATTTCCTGATTGAAAAAGCTATCAATATTTCATAGTACTGTCTGTTATAGGATGCAAGAACATGCAAATTTTTTCATCACCTCAAACTGATCAGAATTATAGATATAGATATTTCGTTTTTTCTGGTGAAGCTTTCTTACCTGATCTGACTGAATTGCTTCATCTCTACCATGTGTTGAATTCTAGAAATTTTTCATTCAAATGAGTTACTGTCGATTTTGTTTCATCAAACATATTCGATGAATATGATTGATGTATAATTTGCTTACATACATATTTTCTTTATCGTTTTAATTCAATGTTTCTCAGCAGATTTGAATGATCACACTGATCTCTATAATCCCGTTCTCCTCATCGAATGAGAATTTCGAACGATTTAAAAAAAATTGTTGATTATTTTTATTTCTCCAGAGCCACAATCTGTTACAATACTCAATGAAAACAGTGTGAAGTGTACTAAGAACACTCAATTATTAAATTGAGAAACTTCTATGAGAAACTGAAATATCTGACATAACACATGTCATAATTTCATAACGTTTTCATATTTTAATAACAGTCAAATTAAATATTCAAATAATTTTGAGACTCTTCAGTTTTTGATAGAAACCAGGATCTGCGAAACGATTTCATTCATTCGCAAAATTTTTGATACAACAGTTATGAAGTGTACATCGATCAAAGTCTGAAAATATTTTCACTATGGTTAATATTGAGAGAGACTAATAAACATCAGGCGGTTGTGTGGGAAAAGTTTTCAAAGCATTCATGTTATCTTATAAACATTCGAAAAAACGTAACATATTATTTTATTCACTACGTAACTAGTTCACATACAGTATTGAGGTGTACTTCACTCTGTCGGAATAAACCAGAGTGTAAGAAATATTATTTGTTCAAATTGATGCTTTGAAAGATAATGTGAGATGAAAAAATCCTCATTTCGTAAAAACGTAATCAATAAAATGAAATTAAAATGTGATTACCCAAAATAATCGAATAAATATCATTACTATGATTATTGGATTATTGAGCTGATGATCAGAAACATCTTAATGAATGATTGGTAATGGGAAATGTTCCTCAATTTGGGTTATTACATCAAATGCAAGTTTGTACAAAATAAAGTTGAGTTTAATTCATGAGTTTTTCAGATTCACTTCGAAAAGTATTCAAATTGATGTTTCAGATGTTGGGTTTTGATTTTTAAAGGGATTTGTTTCTAATTCACATATTGGCAACAGCGCCTATATCAAGTTGAAATAATTCATACATACCTAGATATTCTACCTTAAAAAGGGAAAATTATCTTTAAAAAATCAACAATTAAGGCAAAATGTAAATTATAGTTCAATATCACCTTCACAAGCCACATAAATAACAGTTGTTTTGTTATTTATTTATATAGAGAAAGACAGGTTAGGTGCACAAAATGTCATATGTCACAGAATGTCTCGGAACTCAGAACATAGGTAAACAGAGCAGCACGCCTCTGAAATATGTCATCTTTGTTTGTTCCATACAGGTACCAGATTCATTGTCCTTTATTAGCTATAACCGATTTTGACAAATGGTGACATAGAAACGAATCCTTTTAAATGTTGAGTGCATTATTTCATTCCTCTTTTTCAAGTATTTGAATAATTTTTTAAAGAAAAAGGTTGAAATGATAAGTTTAAAATGCGTTGTTTTAGAACTTTTAAAATGCTTTGTTTTAGAACTCTTTCATGAAAACTACTTGATTTTCGTCAGGAGGAACATTCCCCATTGGATAAATATAATGAATGCAATTATTCAGTTAGAAAAATTGAATTACAATTATTTTTCTAGCAATTGTTTTTCACTTATATGTTCGGTTTCTGTCAAGTGAGTAGGCAATGCTAACACAAGTCTTTGAATAATCACAGTTGAGTATATTCATTTTTTTCACAATTGTATTTGAATCTCAAGCCTTCAGGATTTACCTAATTCAAATTATGTAATCTATTATCAAATTCAATCGTAGAGAGGTATATATACTGTGTCCATCTAAGCATAGTGCCCGTGATCTCCCAGACAAGGCTGCTTGTACAGAGTCACACTAAGGAACGACCGAAATTAATTTTTTTATTAATATGTGGCTGGGTTCACACATTTTTTTATGTAAAGTATATGGACACAAATTAGCACTCTCTTCAGCCGGATAGTACTTGACATTTTAAAAATTTTATTAAACTTTGTAATACCGTACATGTACACACCACAGGCGTTAAAAATACTAAAACTCCGACCCTGTAGAGATATACCTGAATGAACTCCGCCAGGCGATTGCAGTTGAATCTGGTTGGCCAGCGTACAAAAACTTGCTTTGATCACGCATTTATAATAGTTTGGGTTACTTTTTTTGTTGGATAGACAGAGTTTAGTTTTTAACGAAAAACACGGCAGAAGACGTTTATTTCTACATTTCAAAAGATACTGTACACAAGAAATGTGTGATGCTGAAAAGAAATTATATTTCTTTCAATGATAAAATGAACGTAAAAAGAAACTCAAATAGCTGTATGTCACATTAATTTTAGAGCGGCTTTTTGGGGCAGATTGTTGTACTCGTGGCTTTGAAACAGTAATTATCTGTTCAAGTGACAGCTAGGGCAGTTTTTTATATTTTTCAACCACCCAATTCCATAACTACTCGAAATTGTATAGAATAACATGAATGAAAAATTATTTTGAATGCTTTGTTTGGGTTATTTTTTTGAATTCAACAATATCACTCCCATTTACATTTACATTCACAAATGAATTTGATTTTTGAATAGAAACTTCATTTTCAATAGTAAGTATTACATTGCTAACTCGTTGAATGATTTCTTCCGAAAAAAAACCCTCTCGAAACGACTAATTTCATAAAAACCTCAAATTACACGAAAGAAAAATATTTTTGAAACAACTACTTCTACATGAAATATTTTTGAAAAAGAAATGTTTTGGCTTTTTACATTTTGATTTTTATACAAAAAAAAACACTCTTCATCAGCTGTACAGTAGAAACGAGGTGAATTTCTATAATTTTTACTTTTCTTACGAATTCTCTCTTGCCAAGAGAGGACTCATGACTTATCTGGTCTTAATCAAGATAACTCAATGTCTGTTGTTGTTGAAACAGGATGTTTCAAGAAAAAAAATCCGTTTTTGCCTCGTTCGAAACAAGAAGAGACAAGAGAGAGACAAAAATGTCTTGTATTTGTGGCAAAACACTATCATTTATCTCCTTTGGGTCATTTCTTTTGCAGTACATCACTGGTGACAAAAAGAGTTTTGGAAAAATTTACTAATCAACTTCATACCTCTCAATTACTTCACGATTTGGATCAGTTCCATAAAAAAAAAGTGAACAATGGTGAGATATTATTATTCCTAATAAGATCAGAATAAACTGAATGCGGCTTTCGTACGACCGGTTGTAGGAACTCCAGAAGATGCCAATCCCCTGTATTAGCGAAACTCGCTGTGTAACTCGCTCAAAAAATGTACCAACCAGAATGAATCCCTTGGCTTTTACGTTTTTCATTTATTGAAAATACATTTTTCAAATTATCATTCTGAACTTATGAGAGCTGTCGTTCATTAGAACACCCAATTTAAGTCAACTCCCACTAGTAGTTTGATCGTTATGAATAACATCACCGTTCATAATGTGGTTGATCCGAGATGATTTATTTGATGGTATCGTGTTCAAGTTGGGCAGGGCATGCGCGTGTCGTATTCAAAATTGATTATAGCACGAAGTGAGCTATAAATGTTCAACATTTATGAATATTCGAAATCACGATTCATTTGTGATGTAATTTATATACATTGCATCCTGATTCTGATTGAAAGATATTCATACTTCTTTGATAATCTCGATTTTCTGATGAAAATTTAACCGGTCCCATTTATGTAATATTCTGCCTTTGATATTGATGTATCCCGCAGTTACAATTGTTTTTTAATGCAATAGGTGATGTCTCGTATTCAATAATGAAAATTTCGTTTCATCAACAATAAAGATATAATCAGATCAAATCAAAGCAAATTTATTTCCATTATAATATACAATATGTTGTATGATATAGTCATTAGATTAGTGAGGACACAATGCCCAAATGCAGACCGAAAACAGGACAACTCTGAAGCCGCCAATGTCATCAACATGAGTTCCCGCTCGCTCACGGGAATAGAGGAATCCTTGTTGAGGAAAGGCCTAAACTTCGCCGTTGCGCCAACATCTGTGCCCACTTTGAAGATGATTACGGCAGTGGAATCCACCAGTACCCTTAATGGCCAGAACAAGGCAGGAGATTTCAGATGGGTAATCAGAGAACAGCTGGATCGATAACCAGTTCCAACATCTAACATCAGGAATGAAGAACGTAGAGCTCTGATTAGTCTACGTAGAGACAACACCATCAAGATCCTACCTGCAGATAAAGGAAATGCTACTGTGTTGATGGATACTGTTTTCTACGAACAGAGGATCGAAGGACTTCTTCTGATGGGACAATACACGAAAATCGTACGGGACCCTACTGCATCAATTGAAAGGAAGTTGTACCAAATTTTTTTGAAAACACCAAGTCTACTTTTCGGACAAGGAGAGATCATTGCTAGCACCGCACCACAGTGAGCTCCCTCACTTGTATGGACTACCGAAAATACACAAGAAAGACGTTCCGCTCAGACCGATCATCAGCTCCAGAGATTCAACTTCTCAAAACTTGCCTAGATTTTCACTCCTCATAATACAACCATAACAAGGAAAAACATCGTATTTTGTGAAGGATTCAAGGCATTTCGTCGAACTACTAGGGGCAATTGGAGTCACACAGGAAGATCAACTAACCAGTTTCGACGTGGAAAGCCTTTACACCAACGATCCGGTCGAAGAAGCACTCCATATCATACAGAGGAAGCTATTCGAAGACGGGGACTTGGAAGATAGAACGAATTTTCCTGTAGAAGTAATTATGGAATTTCTAGGATGATGTGTACGAAACTGTTATTTCCAACTGAAGGACGAATTGTTTACATAAGATGTGGGACTGCCAATGGGATCGCCCCTTCCACCAGTCAAAGCTAGTGATTTGAAACTCTGGCCATTGAAGAAGCTCACAAGAAACTTCTTGTCTGGTTAAGATACGTTGACGACATCTTCATCACTTTCACAATGGGGAAGAAAATCCACAACGAATTACCATTCTCAGACGTATTGCTGAAGAGGACCAACACTAAATGGGAAATATCTGTATATCGAAAACCCACTCACACGGGACAGTATCTGAACCAAGAATCCCAACCATCATCAATTGACTAAGAGAGGAATTATCAAGACTCCATTTGACCATGCGTTCGGGCTCTGTAATATGAAGGAAGGTTTCGGAAAGGAATTAGACAGCATCAAAAATGATCTTCAACGGAATGGCTACTCCAAAATGATGGTGGAACAAACTTTGGCAAAAAGACATCAGGAGCCTCGCAAGGAAGGAAAGCCGTGTAGGGAAGTGCTTGCACCAGAGGATTATCGCAAAGAATGAGAAGAAAAGGATCCAAGTACAACATCAGAACCTGCTTCAGAACCGCAAATACTATCTGTAGCAGCCTCACGAAAACCAGGCCACCAAACGCAGACTACGATTCCAAGAATTGCATTCAAAGGATAACCTGTGAGTGCTGAGAATCCCATATTGGTGGAACTAAGAAGCCATTGAATGTTCGTATTGCCGAGCACAAGAAACACACACAGCGGGGGAAATCAGCAAATCAGGAATAGCAGAGCATGTTTAGACTCATCAACATAACATCGAGTGGTCCCAAGGTGAGATCATACACAGAGGTAACATTGGAACAGAGGAAATGCAAAGAAGCCGTATACATCTACAACAATGTATGTAGCCAAGCCAGCGTAGAGATACGCATTATATGGAAACCCATAATCAAGCGAAAAATGGCCAACTCCCGCCAAACGGTCATCTCCCACTGAACCGGTGAAGCGGAAAAAGGAAAGCGGAGATAAGTGAAAGTACTCGAATGACCCATAAATAGTCATCTCTCAGAGGAACTAGTCCAGTCATCACTCGAAGACGATTGTGTATACTAACAAACGAAACGTCGTGAAGTAACCTGGCTTTTATTTTTTGTTCAATTGTTCTATTTTTACTTGTTTTTCATTTCACTATCATTTTATTTCAGGTTTTTATTGCTTAATATAATTGATATTTTCAGATAACCATTTTTGATTGTTCTTTTTAGTTCTTCCAGGGATTTGAAATCATTTTATTTAATATCAGATAATGGAATTCCAAACTAATAAAATTCATTAGATTTCAATTATGTTGAATGAGTAACTTTCATCTAGGTTTCGGAAAGCGTGTATCGTGATATAAAATATTAAAATATAAAACAAAAGTTCTTTTATGAACATTTTATGGAAAAAATATGATAATCCCAAGATAATAAACCGTAGTAATATAATAATCAGAAATGAAAGATGTTACAGTTCAAAGCAGACTCAAAATAAAAGGATAAAACTCTTGAAATAGCCTAATGAAACGAATATCCATTAGAAGCCTCTAGCCACTGCATATGTAATTGTTCTTTCATTTTCAGCGAAATACAATTGGTTAGAAAATAATAGGAATCCCTAAACCCTGAATACATTCACATGCCGTGGCTTCGGCCCGATCCTTTCATTAGCAAATCTCTTTTGGAGAAAGAAAAGAATAGAAGGTGAAAGAAAAGTAGTTTAAATTTTTCAGAAGTGTCATTTGTTCATCGAACTATTGTTACTTTGTTATAAGTTAATGAAAAGTTATTTAGTTACTTGTAACGTTTCGCGTATCATTAGACTCGCTACGACAGAAGGTTTGTGTGCACTTTGAAAGCAGTTGTATGTACATTTCAAATAATGTTCGGATAAAGAACAATTATACGGCTTTTGTTCTTCAATAATTTATACAAATGTTTGTATCGAAACAAAAAAGTATCTTGGACATGACTTTGTTCAAGTATTTTGAATTTCTATTCGGTCAAGATTGTTATCTTGAAAGTTTATGATGATTGATAACAATTTGATGTGTTCAATTATGAGATTGAGCGATGTGAATACTATGCCGATAAGAAAAAGTGATCAATACGAATCGGCAAATCAAAATTATGTTTGAAACTGTCTCAAGAAGATTTTTTTATTAATGTGAAACCGCTTGCTGAAGTTGCGACGCATGTTATGGTGACGGGTCGCACTGCGCAAGCGACTGTGCGATTTTCTTTCCGCTGGTTACGCTATCTCTCTCGCCACAGTGAGTTCGGATACTCATGAGATTCAGTATATGTCAATGTGTGCATGTGAACAGGACCTTTGTGAATGTCAGATCGTAACTACCCGGATACAGTATTGAATGTGACCCTTAAAAACATATATATATATATATATATATATATATATATATATATATATATATATATATATATCTCACAATAGCTCAGTTATAAAAATAAAATATGTATATTAAAACAATAGATGGCTTCAATCCATGAAGCTCTTCATACCCGTGAGTTATATCCACGTAATCCGTTTTCACGTTTGATTGTCGCTTTGTCAGAAATGTCATCGAAATTCACCCAAAATGTTTGCTGATGATCATTCGATAATACCAAAGCTCTGGTGTCAAACGGCGTTCACCATCGCTCAACACTGGTTTCAATTTTCTGTCTATGCACATTAACGTATTTGATTCAATCAATATTCGTCCATCATTAGAATTGTTGAAATCTGAATAAAGTTGCAAAATGACGGTTTGATCGTTACTTGATCAATTATCAATATCATATCGATGTGCCATTTAACGCATAAAAAGTCATTCTGGATAAATTAATAATCAGTAGAGTCGAAATAGAGTTTAGGGTGGAACTAATTCCCACAAAGACGGGGTTTATTCCTTATATCATGTCATCATACTGAAAGTCTAAAAGAATGCGAGTGTACAAAATACGTTTTTTTGGCACCATCTTATTTTTTTTTAAACTCATAAAAATCGTGTATGGTATCAACTAACGGAAATTTTATGCTGAACAGTAAGTTGTTACTCATATCATTTCAACATACTGAAAGTCTAGAAAAGTTTGAGTGTGCGAAATGCGTTTTTTGGCCGGCATCTTGAATATTTACAGAAAATGTAAGAAATCGTGTGTGGTATCAATTAACGGAATTTCATACTGAACAGGATTAGGATAAGGATCCTAAAGTACAAATATTATTGAGAACATAGCGACATAGCATAGCAACATTTAGCATTTGCGCTACTTTGTTTGGATCCGAAAATGCGTCCAGAAAAGAACTTATTGATGTTGGCAACAAACCATTGGTACCTTTGTACGGAGGAAATCCAAAGACAGATACTTCAGATATGCTACGATACAACTTCTACTTGTAAAAAATTACAACAGCCAAAAGTGAATTTAATTTTGCACTATTGTCACCAACTGAAGATAATGGTGCTCAGCACTTTCTTCATGTATATTCACAATGTCTTTGTTGGCAAACCCTGAACTCCAATAATGTAAAACCCTGAAGAGTGGGGTTGGAAAAAAGTAGAAGACCAGAGTTATTGCTCAACATTATCAGCTGCACTTGCAAAACGGATACAAATGAGCCCCGTGGTAGTGGTAAATGTACTTGTCGACGGTATGGTGTTGAATGTATTAAGATATGATGCAATTGTTCTGGTAGCGATTGTATAAATAGTGTCTTGAATGGAAGTGTTTGAAAAAATTATGATGACTCAATTTTTGCATTTTTATACAGCCTTTAGATTATTAAAAATAAAAATTTTAGTAGGTCATTTCTTACAGTATGGCGCTTTTAGCGCCATACTGTAAGAAAATGATGTCCTTACCGGTGGTGCGTCTTCATAAGAACGGTAATTGAAATTGCTTAAAAATCCGGAAGTGTCAATCAATTTCTTTCACAATTTTTCTTTCAATTTATCGCCATACCTACCTTTGAGTATGGCAGCTTATGATATAGTGAGATAAAATTATAGTCGCTATACTTCTAGTTCAGTAGAAAAGTATTGCCATACTTGGAAAATGGTATTTTTCAACAGTTTTTAAAACACGCCTATAGAAGCTGTTGAATTATTTTTACAGTATAGCATAAATGGAATTAGATTGATCCAATACGATTATAATTTGAAAAAAATACACCATAGTGTGATCATTGTACGGAAAACTATTTTAAGCACGCTGCGATGTGAAAATAAAGTAAAAAATTAAACGATTTTTTAGAGTATCGAAATTTTTGGGAAGTTTATAAAAATATGACTCTAGAAAATGATCCCATACTTATGGTGAAGTCCAGTAGAAGTACTTGTATGAGAGGTACTCCTAACGGTAGGTACGTAATTACGTCCCTCACTGTGGCATCTTGAATCAATTCATTTGAAAAAATAATTTTCAATATGGTTATGGGAAAACGCCACTGTGAAATGTCAAAGGAATCAATTTTTATTAATTTCCTCAGAGTATATATGTTCAAAACTGTTCAAAAATTTCCACTCAAAATCTGAAAAATTCCACTGAGATACGCGTAAAGAACAGCAGGCAGTCACAGTAAGCGAATATGGAATTGATGAGAAATATTATACGACATAACACGTTATTTATTTAAACAAGAATGTCCCTACATACCACTTTGAAATTTAGTATGTACGTTACTCACATGTCTGACTTGAAAAAAAAAATTGGTGCCATACTGTAAAAATTGTTCAAATGTAGCATAAAATTTAACAATTATTCATTCGCATTGTACGTATATCATCCACTCTACAGATAACAATATAAAAACTATGTTTATAGTCATAAAAACAACCACTAGACCAAATTTTAAGGTAGAAAATGTGGCAGAAAAAACTTTTTCAATAAATATGCCGAGCCTAAACACCCACCGGAGAAGTATGGCTTATAGCGAGTGCCGGATTTTTTTTTGGTAAAATACCTATATCATTATTAGGTATATGAACCCTCCAAAAAGCGCCATACTGTGAGGAATGTCTGGCCAAAGTTTTCCATCATCTCCCGGTCTGAATTAGGTTAGATCACGAATAATCCTGGAGTTTTTTCCCAACACCAAAAACAGTTATTTCAACACTTCGACACGTGTTTCGATCACCAAGTGATTATCTTAAAGAGAAAACGATGATATTTTTCTAGAAGATGATCACTTGGTGACCGAAACACGTGTCGAGGTGTTAAAATAACGCTTTGGTGTTAGGATACAACTCGTAATATTCGTAGTAATATTCGACAGTCAAGAATATAATTTATGCAAACTTGGTTCATTTCCTGAACAATGTTTCCTTAACCATTTCGGTGTCGCCATTCGTTTCAAATTAAATAACTGTGAAATAAAACGTTGCGTTTTATCTGTTTGTTCTTCATTCTCCACAATAATAATAAAAAAATTAACAATCAAACGGTTACATAAATAGCGAACGGTTGAAAAAAAAAAAATTCCAATATCGAGGGTTACCTCTTTTAGCTGGGACAATAATAGTTTTCATTCTCCGAAGCATTAGCGTTCGAATATACTCCTGGGACATGTTATTTCACTCGTCTATGAGCGCAACACGAAGTTCATTTTTGTTCGTAGGTGGTCTTTCGCGATTTCTCACACGTCTACCTAAGTAGTCCCAGACATGCTGGATATGATTTGCATCCGGAAAGCTTGCTTGATCGTTGAATATGACGAATACGTAGAGTAAATACAATGGTTTCTAAATTCAATATCAAAATAAATGAAGAAAGGATGAATGAGGAATAAACCAAGCTTGCATACAGGATGATTTCGGGTGTAATCCAAAAGCTAGAATACACCCTTTATTATGAAATTTACAGGATAAATTTGCCGGAGTCGGACTAAAAATAGCGTAGTTATCCAAGATCGAAATGTTTTGGCATTTGGAGGTGTCCGTTTTTTATGCACCTGAGAATACTATCATTTTAAGCTGTTTCTGCAGATTTTCATACTCCAAGATGTGACAATTTTTCAGTCAGCGAGATGTGTATCGATAGCTTCTTTTGACGGTTCATGTGTGAGAAACTGTCAAATTTTTGTCCTCGAGCACATGGAGACTCTTGATCAGAATATCAAGAGGTACAACATTTCAAATTTCCTAGCAATCCGGTGGGGAAATCATTGCCTGCCTGATTTGTACAATGTCCTTGATAGTAGGTATGGAAATCATATTGGAATATTTTAGTGCCTTCGGCATCGACAACCATGGTTATTAGCCTCATGTTATAGGTTCTCAAGCCACCTAAGGGGCTCATGATTCTTCGCAGTTTCATCAACTGCTGAAATGAATGAACATATTCACATTCTTGGTATCGAAATTGAGTGACGTACAAAAGGTTTCTTTGTACGAATGGTTTACTATTTATATTTCTGGAATTGGCAACGCTAATAGATGATTTATTGGTATTTTATACATTCATCAGTATTTACACAAGTCAATACATACATATTGATAAAATTAGTATATGCCAGGCATCTATTGATATTTACATGAACAATAAATGCTTACAATTCATAGAACAAGGTTTTTTTTTATAAAAAATATTTATATCTTATAAGTACATATGAATTATGTCGACGATCACATTTAAAAACAAAGCAGTAAAATTTAAAATTGGGTATTATAAAACAACGACAAATGCCTATATGGTTAAGGAACTTATATCACAGTTCAGTAATTCTTCGGTGCTGAAGAAGGCGTTTTTCTTTAAAAAAAGTTTTATCCTTATTTTAAATATGTTAATGGATAGAGATCTTATTTTTTGTGGTGATTCATTGTAAAATTTCACAGCCCAAAAATTTGGTCCATTTTGACATATTTTTAAGCGGAATTAGTTTGTACTCAAATCATTTTTATGCCTAGTGTTGTTGTCGTGCACATTCTCGAAACTTTCATATTGAGATACATTATTTTTTATGTATATTAAATTTTCCATGATATACAGAGAAGAAAATGTTAGTATTTTTATTGTAATGAATGAATTTCGACATTCATTTCTGTAGTCGATATTGTCTAATATTTTAATTGCTTTCCTTTGGTGTCGAAATATTCTATCACAATCTGTTGCATGTACTCAGGCGACAATACCATAAGAAATAATGGTTTTATATAAGAAAAAATATGGCGTTCAAAGAGTAGCTTTTGAAATTTGTCTGGAGAGGTTTCTTAGTAAAAATAGATTTCTCATGAGCTTTTTTGATAGTTCATTTATGTGATGATCCCATTTTAACTCACTGTCAAAATAAATTCCCAAAAAATTTCACACTACTTTGCGAATTTGAGTAATTTTCCATATTTCTTAGGATGAATACCATGTTTTGGGTTTTTATTTTATTCAGATATAATTCGTTAGCATTAAACCACCTTTCAGTTTGTGACTGTGCTTCAGAGAATAATATAAGTACTTCGTCTAGAGTTCTAGCATTTGTTTGGATTGTAGTATCGTCTGCATATAAAATATATGATAACGGGTTCTCCCGATATGGTAGGTCATTAATAAAAATTATGAATAGTAGAGGTCCCAAAATAGATCCTTGCGGTACAGCAGTTGTAATTTTTTTTCTTGTTGATAGAGAATTGCCCACTTTCACAGTTTGATATCGATTTTCTTAGTATGAGTTGATCAACTTTATAGTGTTGTCAGAAATATTATATAGTTCCAGTTTATTCAAGAGAATTTCATGTGAAACACAATCAAATGCTTTGCTTAGATCATTAAAAGTTATCACTGTATTCTCTAGTTTTTCAAAAGTTGTTGTTATTCTGTTGCTAAGATCTAGCATCGCCATTTCACTGTTTCTACCTTTCCGGAATCCATACTGGCAGTTTGTGAATATGTTATAATTCTCAAAATGATGTACAATTTTTAGAGCCATACATTTTTCAAATATTTTTGATATTATTGGTAGCAGAGATATTGGTCTGCAGTTTGTAGGATCATTTGGATTTCCAGTTTCGAAGATAGGTATTACTAATGTCAATAGGTGAAATATGGCAACGCCATAATAAAGTTTGAAATTTTTTAGCATTAACGTACTCACAATGTTCTGATGTACTAGTGCTATTTGTTTTGTTTGCAGTGAGTTGAGATAGTCCATTAACCAGAAAATAGAAATTTCAAGGAAAGGTTTTTGTTGTGTCGATTTTGCATTAACAATCAGATGTACAAAAGATTATTCTTGTTGAATACCCATAATTTATCAATCGCTCAAAGGAAGGCTGGCGTCAAGTGTTGTAAGAAAATGATCAGAAAGTTTGACCGTGGTGCTTCAAAAAGCGTGTATGAAATCGT
This sequence comes from Leptinotarsa decemlineata, assembly GCF_025532065.1. Taxonomy (NCBI): domain Eukaryota; kingdom Metazoa; phylum Arthropoda; class Insecta; order Coleoptera; family Chrysomelidae; genus Leptinotarsa; species Leptinotarsa decemlineata. Next base: position 4,347,508 of record NW_027412538.1, on the reverse strand, counting down.
CATAGATGATGAATCATGAATATATGCGTATGAGCCGGAAAAAAACAGCAATCGCACGTGTGGGTATCCCAAGACGAGCTAAATTCAACAAAAATTGTTCGTGGAAGAAGCACAGCGAAGCAAAAGGTCGCCTGTTTCTTCGGCCGAATGGGTCATATGGCCACTGTTTTGCTTGAGCAACGTAGAACGGTCAATTCTAAGTGGTACACGACCATTCGTTTTCCGGAAGTCCTTGGAGAAATTCGTAAAACTAACACCCGAAGACGAATCATTCTCCATCATGACAATGCGAGCTCTCACACATCTCGTCACACAGGTGAATTTTTGAGCAGTCAAAACATTAAATTTATGACTCATCCTCCGTACCGTTTTGATTTGGCACGCAATGACTTCTTCTCGTTCCGGAATACCGAAGGTAAACTACGTGGTCAACAATTTACGAGCGCCGAAGAAGCAGTTGAAGCGTTCAAAAACCATGTTTTGGAGATGTCTTAAGGGGAATGGAAAACTGCTTTGACAAATGGTTTGAACGAATGCAAAAGGTGATCGATATTCAAGGGGAATATTTCAAAAAACAATAAACATTAAAACATGTTGGCGATAGTAAATAGATCATGTGTTTCTATGTTTTGGGATACTTTTTACGGGGATGTACAAACACTGCAAGAAACATAGACTATGCGAAACAATCAATGAACGTTGAATTCAGATCGCTGTAGATTATATTCATTGGAAAAAACCGTTTCGTGAAGTTCATGTACAAGGTCACAGTTCTCCAAATGTTTGTCGGTAAACTGCAATTTTCCCCTACCCCTTTTATGATGACGATATTCAATGACGGCAGGTAATTCAAAAAGAAATACGAAACTCAATTCGATTCGTCGTACCGCAAAATTTCTATTTAACTGCTCCGTACATTAATTCGATTTGAAACCGACGGGAGGTCTACACTTAATTAAAATTAGTTGTGCTCTAATGAGTTCATTATGGCAAGATTCAAAAATTGATTATATATTTGTTTCATGTAATGAAGTTTTGATTGGTATTTCCAAAATGATGAATATAAATTCAATGACATTATCTAGATTCTCCATTTGATATGCGTGATGCTGATTTCTCAGAAGGATCATCTTCCTCAAATGTACTTATATTTGAAATGAATCCCAATATACACATTTATTGATCTTTAGGTTCATGATATGAAAAAGGTACACTTTATTCATTTCAATAAACAGCAGCATGGTGTTCAAAACTGAATCAAACCATTTTTTTGAGTTGATCTACAGGTTTTGTAGATAACTTTCAATATGTGAATTTTTTGATAAATCATAACATGAATGATAACGAATATAATTTCTGTTTGAGGTGATTTGTCTGTTTTCCAGCCCATTGATACGTGTTGGATGATCTGATCGTTATTTTTCACCTTGATTTATCCAACTCCACCTACGGGATAAAAAAGTGTGATTGAATATCCTATGAGTTTGATAAAAGTTGAGACACTAACAATAATTTCTCCAACACTTCTTGAAATGAACTTCATGAAAACTGGGCTTGGCAGATAAAGGCATTCATCATGATATGACAGAAAAATGTTGATATTTAGTTTGTTGAGCCCTCAGATTAAATTGCCTTCAGGATTTTCAAATAGTAGATTGTAAATAGAAGCATTTTCAAAAAAAAAATACACAAACCCCAATGAAAAAGTTATAGAAAAATTCGGAAAATCCACGCAAGTTAATTACTTGGGCAGATTGGCAGATTGGGTTATGATTCAATATATTACTTGCCTTTCGATTATTTGACATATCTGCGCCTCCATGATAATTAGAAAATTTATGATACCGTCATGAAAAAAATTACGATCTAACCACTCTGACCTTTCAGTAAAAATTGGATTCCTGAAAAAAAAATCGGGAGGAAAAATTATTGTTTGAAATATTTTTTCTGCTTTTTTGATTTCATATTGTCATAATTTTCAAAATGGTAATATGGACATTGAATTGAAAAAAAAACAAAGTTTCAGTTGGTGAGTTGAACCATAACTAGTACCTACTATTTCTGCAATATTATTTTCTGTCAGTTGGATAAAGTCAACTTGATTTCAAATATCAAGAAGTAGTAGAGAATGATGTTATTTGGGGATGATATGGCCATAGTCCTGTTGGATAGGCGTTGATTGTTGAATATATTCGAGTTGATTGTTGAATTACTCGTCTTTGAGCTCTTTGTTTACATTTCATAATCAGTGTTGAATTTGCAATTTTTTTATTTAGAATATGTGCGAAGTATTTGTCTATAGTGAAACAACATATGAGTTACGCTTCAATTCGAACTTATTTTGATGAGGTTCAGTTTACAAAATGGATACAATTAATTGAAATTCCATTTTAAAATATCAGAACAAATACTTTGAGATTTGTATAGTTTCCGTTTGAATTTTTAAACGGTTTCCATTCAGTTGGAGATGAAGGCAAAGGTGAAGTGTTAAAGACTACATTTCAGTTTTGTGCGGCTTCACATGCCATTATTCTGATTTCATTCATTTTCTCTCGAATGAGTCTCAATTTGAGTTTTGTATCCCAAAATCATTGTAGACACCCTCTGGGTGATTTATACATCCATAAAGATTCCGGCGCAACAAAGGAGGTTAAAAATATAAAAATAAATATCTCTCAAAACCCATTAGTGCTCAGAATTAAAAATGTCGAATTTATTGATATTGCAATGTCTTTTCTGCTACTATATAATCACTCGAGCAATTGAAAAATATATAAAAAAATATTTCCTTTTCAAGGACTTCAGAAACGCTTGGCAACCTGAGTTGCCACTGAGCCTTTAGGGCATTTAAAGTATGTCAACAGGTGATGATATTATAAAGAATATTATCTGAAGATTCATATAAACAAAAAGTTTGATCATTCATTTTATTTATTATTCAAAACTACACTCTAGCATATTACATATCATGGAATGGTTCAAAACATTCGGAATGAAGTGGCACTTCGCATTTTGAACAGAGGTATACAGTACGGTTGTGACACATCTTACACTGCCTGTACTTTGACTCTCCTTTCACAATGAGGTGATTCCTTCCATCTCTTCTTATGTCATGAAGGGAAACAGATCTTGAATAAGATGATGGTGGTTCCAGGTCTGATAGCAGGAGTACCATATAAATTTAATAATTGCAGAACAACCTGTCTTCTGAACTACAAAAGTGGCATATCGTGTCCTAGCTGTCTATAGAGGAGCCATCCCTGTACGCAACATTCATCCACACTCCAAGCAAACATAGGCCACCAACATTTCTTGATTCTTATTCTTGTCCTGTAGGCACTTGTGAATTGATCATTGAGATCAACCCCTCCCATATTTGAATTGTATTGAGATAAAGGGTTAGGTATTTTCATAGTTATCTTTTTTTTTCAGTACGACTATATCTCTGAATACTCCTGAGTGGATTTACTACATCACAGTTTGACAGAACGGTAACCACAGAATTGTCATTCCAGGAAACTGCGATCAGTTTTCCATTCCAACAGTTACAAATTTTCCTCTTTCAACCTTCTTGAATCCTTTCTTGGGTGGTAAATTCATAGATATGCCTATTCTGTTTTCTCGTAGAGTACCGGTTCCTCCCAATTCCCTTTTACATAACTCTTCCAGAAGGAAAACTGAAGTGAAAAAATTGTCAAAATATAGTATTGTTCCTTTGGGAACATTGCAGTGATCCACCAAACCAATTACCACATCACCTCCCTGACCGAGACCAGTATCAGGCAATTTGGTGTTTGATCCACAGTAAGGTTCTACATGTATTATATATCCATTCGGCTTAGCTATCACTCACATCTTGAACCCAAACCTTATAGGTTTTCCGCGAATAAACTGTTTCGCGTGATGACGGCCATAATATGGTATGATACTTTCCTCAATTGAAAGAGAACCTTCACATGGAACTTGCTTGAATGACTCATTCAAATAATCAAAAAGAAGTCTTACTTTGTAAAAACTATCCGTGTCAATATGTGTGTTATCAGTCAGGTGAATATATCGTAAGATTTCTTCGAACCTGCGTCTGCGCATTGCCTCCGAAACGATGGTCACGTTGCAGTCCGGATCTTCTTGCCAGTACATACGCTTGTTAGGTAACTTATGATATCCACTCAATAACATAATGCCCAACACTGTATAAATCTCTTCAGAGGAGATATTCACGTGATGCTCTCCTTTTTGGCCGGCATAAATATTACTTCGTGTAACGATATGGTTCACCTATTGGTCAGTAAAAAAACACTTGAAGGCATCTAAAGGCGAAGTGAGTGGTTCGCAAGGTTTCTCTATAGATGGCAGTTTCCAGACATGTTGTTTGTTTGAAGACCAAGTTGATTTTGATGGCAGGACTTTTTTCTTCTTCTGCAGACGAACGCGCGTTCGGGAGCATCATTTTCTTCCATATGAATGTCATCATTCTGCTCAGGTTGATAATTCACAATATCTTCCATTTGAGTATATAGATTTTGCTCAGATTGAGTATATTCATTCTGCTCTTCCTGTGATTCTTCAAAAGTAACCACAGCCTTACTTCGAAGTGTACGGCCAGGCAAATGTGCTGGCTTTCCTTCCACTTCATCATCAGACAAATCAGAGTCTTCGTCTGTATCAGCATTCGGAAGCTCATGCGGAGGAATGATACTAATAGATCTGATACAAGGAATTCGTTCACCGTAATACTCTTCGTAGGCATTCAGCATTTCATCAACTATAAACGTGCCATCTTCGCGTTCCGACCTAAGAAATAAAATTATTTTATCTTTACATGGCTACCTAACAGCTCGGTGGCAACTATAGTCTACTACTTGCCACAAAACCTCAGAAATATATATCTTAGTAACTGATTCTAACAGATGCATAAGAATATTTTAGTGATAACAACAAATTATACTTACATTTTTATAGGAATGTTCGTGAGCTCTGAACTTCACAAAAATCAAAGTAAACTTTAGAAAATCTCAGATGGAATATACAATACTTTTCTTCACAAAATGTCGGAGTAAGACTTGTACAACACGTTCACGATGAAATTTCAGACATAACCTATCAAAATTTGACATGCCATTGATTTGAAAACAGTGGCAAACTATGTTGCCAATGAACACTAATGGGTTAAACCAAAAAAGATAATGATTTCGGTCTAACGGTATTCTCTAGCTGACTCGTTAATTTGACTCATCGACCTTCAATTTCAAGGTCAAACTTCAACTGTTTTTCCAATGCTTCACATAAATCATGAAATTTGACCAAGATGCGAATTTTTCCTGAAATATTGTATTTTTCTCAAATGAAGTGGTGATGACAAAACAATGGGTGATTGCACGTCGTGAAATATTGGAAAACAGACGTTCATTTGCAATAGTTGAATCCGAAATTCAATACGAAGGCTCCACTTTCTAGTGACCATGCTGCCAATGAACACTAATGGGTTAAACCAAAAAAGATAATGATTTCGGTCTAACGGTATTCTCTAGCTGACTCGTTAATTTGACTCATCGACCTTCAATTTCAAGGTCAAACTTCAACTGTTTTTCCAATGCTTCACATAAATCATGAAATTTGACCAAGATGCGAATTTTTCCTGAAATATTGTATTTTTCTCAAATGAAGTGGTGATGACAAAACAAAGGGTGATTGCACGTCGTGAAATATTGGAAAACAGACGTTCATTTGCAATAGTTGAATCCGAAATTCAATACGAAGGCTCCACTTTCTAGTGACTATCACAGAAAAAATTGGGTTAGGTATCAGCGAATTGGGGAAAATTTTTTATGTGAAATGACTGTGTAGGTGAAACGACAGTTAAACAGGGGAATATGTTGTATTATTTTTGTTAGTACGAAACAGAAGCAGCACAGAAAAATCCTTGAGGCACTCTAAGAGCGGTGCCTGTGTGAAGGTAGCGATCAACATCGGATTTGAATCACCGGAGATTGAATCCATATGGAAAAACTTCCTCAGGAAGTTCATTCCCCATAATCGCAGTTCTCCAAATGGAGGAGTTCTTAAAGAGTGAAGTTCGAGGTGTACTGAGTTGAACACCAAAACGATGAGCAGCCAAAGTGCGTCTCGTATTTCTGATTTGTATCACTCCTGGTGAAATAAAATGTGCCAAGTAACTTGACCACTTTCCGTGAAAGTATCTAAAGAAGAGAGACAAATGTCCAACCTTTCCAGACTATCAACGTTGCACATGATGTTTACTTCTCCAATCAGACGGATGGCAATTTTTGGGAGAGAATCCAGCAACTTCAGGGAATGTTTGGGGGCGGAGCTATATACGTGAGAACAATACTCCTAAAAAGGTCTGATCTGAGCTTCATAAAGCATCAGAGCAGTGTTCCAAGCTTTTAAGCTATTTTTGTCATGTATGAAGCTCTGTCCCTAAACATATCCTGAAGTTGCTGAATCCAGAAAAGAGCCATTCGCCTGATTGGAGACGCGGACATCATGTACAACCTTGATAGCCTGGAACATCGAAGAAAGGTTGGAGATTTGACGCTTTTCTATAGATACTTTCACGGGAAGTGTTCAAGTGACTTGGCATATCTCCAATCTCCAAAAAAAATTATATGATATGTAACTGATTACTGAAGCAAAAAGTTACAAAAAATATACTTAATTGCAAATAATACAAATATTGCAGATGATTGTCTGTAAAATTCATCAGAAAATAAAAAAATTAGGAATGTTTGATAAATCAAACAATGTTGTTTTCCAATATTTTTCCACGTGCGACTACACACGACTACTTTTGAGAAAACTGTAGCAAATGTAAAAAAGCAACACGGTGAATTCTAACGATTTATGCATTTCATGCAGAAAATTGAAAAAATTGCAGATTGAACTTGAAACTGGAGGACAAGTGGTCATTTTAGCTAGAAAGTGCCGTTGGACCGACATCGATTTTTTTTGGATGAAGACATATTCCTTTTTTAATACTTTTTGAACTCCGTCAGTGCGATTTATGAAAGTAACAATAAATTCAGAATTGTTTTCAAAAATACCCGCCGTAGTCCAAGTGAAGAAGAACGCTGAATTGAATCATATATGATTTCCTTCAACTAACAAGCCAAAACACCGCATCAATCTTTGCGGCGCTATCGATTTCCCAACAATCAGACAAGACAAATAGACTCGACTTGGATACCAGTTATCGATTTTTTATTAACGCTTTCATCGGTGTCCGATGAGAACACGCGAAGCTAATTTACTTCGGAAAGTTCCCTATAATTTTCTTACCTTTCACGGCAGTTATTTTTCAAATAATCCGACCCTGCAAGGTTCTATTGAAGATTTTTGTCTGGTCATTATTGGTAACTGATGGTCTCCCAAGATATGTTAATATATTAAGTACAGGTATATATTTGGTATTTTCTAATATGGGATTCGCTATTGTTCGGGAGAAATTAGGCGAGAACTTTTCACGCCCATTTATTAGGAGCCATAAAAAACGATTGGATATCAATTTGAGCATTTAGCACCTCACATGTGAACCTGACATGAACAGGGAACATTATTTCTGTCCCCTGTGCAACTTACTGATGGATCTATACTCTGCATATAGCTGAGTATAGAAGTATTTTTATATGGAGTGTAGGAACACAAATTAGCAGTTTCTTCAGCCGTATCCGTACTTGAATTTTACACTTCAAAATACCGTATATGTACACACCACAGGTGTTTAAACGTAACTGACCACTCCGATACTGTAACAATGAGTTCCGCTAGCCGATTGCAGTCAAATCTGATTGGCCAGCGTAGAGAGGCTTGTTTATTTCACCTAATAGGTGCAAATGTGCATGGTGATCATGCTTTGTTCATGCATCTATCGATGTTTGGGTTACTCTGTTTGTTGGATGGATATGTATTGTATTGTATTGTACTTTATTGGTCAGTAATACACGACATAGTGTTTTGACAAGTCATTGACTACACCTAATCCTAAAACTAAAGAAAATTTGTTTATGAATAAAATATACATATTGAATTTCACAATAATAATTATACATTTTCACGTCACTGTTTTTTTGGATTCCAAATTTCAAAATATATAAGATTTATTTACATATTGGATGTAGCCGTTAGTTAATGGGTGGTAGGAAATCATAATGATAAGGAAAATGAAAATTTCTTTTATTTGTAGTTAGTCAGTTTATTGTATAAGTTTGAAACTGTCCGTATAGGACGAAACTGCAGTAACGTTAGTTACAAATGAAAGTGGTAAAAAACATAGAAATTTTCATTTCTCTCTTCATTGGGTTCAATAATGTTACACACAGTTTAACGACTAACATTGAGAAAATCTAAATTCAGAGATGTCATAATAGGCAGAGCATTGTAACTGAGTTCTCAGTTTTGCTTTAAAAATGGCTATTGGAGCTTCTTTGATAAAGTCTGGTAGAGAGATGAATAATCTGTTTGAAATATGTTTTTCCGTTAATCAGCTGTGGCCTCCATACGAACGACAACTCTCAGAAGTTGAGAAACTTGTGCGAGCTAAGGACTAACGAGGTCTTACCTTTTAACGTGTGATTCCTAATACGGTTGCAGAATCATCCCAGCTTCAACCAGATAAATTCTCTAGAGTAAAATATCTGGTCGAGGCAGGAATCGAACCTACGGTCTTCCGATCGTGAGCCGGGCGCACTACCACCGCGGCCAATTCCACAACATCTGATACCAATGAATTTTTTATTCGTAGAGATTGATATGTTATTTGGAATAGCGATATGGGATCTCATTCTAGTCAGATAATTGTGTGAATCTCTATTAAGTGTGTACAAATGCATGTGCGTTTTTACGTGGATTACTTCGTTGTAAATAATTGCTGACGGAAGTGTCAGTATTTTGAACTTAATGAACCATGGTTTACAGCTTTCATTTTGAGTTATACCGGCCAAAGCTCTAACGGCTCTTTTCTGGATAATGAATATCGACTGAGTGTATCAAGATTTGCCCCAGTTAATTAGACCGTAAGTCATATTACAGTGAAACATTCCATGGTAAGCAGAGATGACTGCCTCCAAGTTCACTAGCGATTTAATCCGTCTAATTGTAAATATGGCTTCTGATAACTTGCTTGGTTATTTTACGCTCTGATTGGCAGTATGCTTGGTATTGAAAATGATTGTCTGAGTATTGCGTGTGTTCAAACTAAATTCGTTTGCCGTGAACCACTCAGTAGCTTGATTGATGATCGATCCTATCATTCTTTTCGATTCTGGTTGCGAACGTAGCAACATCGGCAAATAAGGTTGTTAATGCGTTTATGTTTTGGGTAGGTCATTCATATAAATCAAGAACAATAGCGGTCCCAAAACGCTTCCTTGTGGAACACCTTTGCATATTATCAGACTTGAACTGCTCTTATTATTACAGTGAACTATTTGGGATCTATTTTGAAGGTATGAGGTCATCAGTTTTATTGCGGAGTCAGAAAAACCATAGAATTCTAACTTGTCAATTAGTATAATGTGATTGACACAGTCAAACGCTTTACAGAGGGAGTTGCTGCTTCAAACCCATCGGCTACAAACCCAACAAACCTGCTCACTGCTTCAGCTATAGATTTTCCTTTCCTGAAACCATACTGATGTTCTGAGAAAAAACTGTTCTCCTCGAAATAATTAATTATTCTAAGGTTAATCACTTTCTCAGCTGATTTTGCTGAAATAGGTAGGAGAGCTACTCCATGGTAAATGTGCAGATCTTTCCTGCCCCCTGATTCAAAGATTGGAATTATTTTCTCCATATATGTACTGCATTCTCAGAAATGACTGACGTTTTTGCCTTAATATCTGTCTTGCAGTGCCGTATGGAAATTATACTAAACAGATTAGGAAAAATTATGATGAAATATATAGAATCACAACCTTAACAACAATGTTTTCGTTTCAATGGAATTATATTTTTGAGGATTCAGTGCCTACAATTATGGACTTTCACGTCGGTCTAGAAGCATTAGAAACAATGCGGCAAAACATCGATAATTCACCGCAGTTGTTGGCTTGAGAGACTCTAGCTTGGTGAACAATTTTAACTAAATTCAAACCAACAAAGTTAGTTCTACCCATTTTTGTTGAAATACAGTGCATTTCTTCAATGCCCCCCCCTTTTGTTTTTTGAACGGCTTAACTCAAACAGTTGAAATTTGAGATGATGAAATCAATGCATGAATACTTCATTTTGTAGTAGTATCAGATGAAACTTTCAAGATGGCGACTGGGCGCTATCTGGGAAAAAAATTAAAATGAAAGGGGGTCTTGTGACACATCTTTTTGAGTCCTGACAAATGCTTCACAACACTAAAAAATTGTAACTGAATAAGTGTGAAACAATCAAGGAGGTGATTCCTTATTGAAAACAAGATAGGATCTTTCATATAAAAAAATTCATTGGAGCATCTCTTGTTGAGATACAGCCACTTGAAGGGGGTACAAAAAATTTGTATAACAATTTTTTTCACAAGCACTGAAAAAGTTACATAATTGAAATTAACCTAACGTTTTGTACTACTAAAAAGACACTCAGCCATTAATTTATTTGGTTTACCCCATGGTTGTGAAGGATGGAAAACGCAACCCCCAAAATGTATTTCCAATGTAACTTTTTGTCTCATTATTTGTTTACCATTCAAAAATGTATTTCCGATAGTCTATTTTATTCTAAACAAAAAATGTCTGGGTTTTTCGCACAAAATGAACCAGTTCGTAGCAAACAATTATTTTACGAACAACTACAGAGATACATCGTCATGAATGCGAACTGGATTTATTGTTATTTTGTAGTTAGTAACTGCATTGAACGATTAAAGGATAATGCTCAAAACCAATTTATTGATAACAAAACACACAACATGTAGAAATCATAGTAAGTGTTCAATATGTCTACACTCAGACATTAAGCATGAGTCTAGACGTCGGCGCATTGAGCCACGTATTCGCTCAAATATTCCTGGAGTCTCTCTGATTACCCTGCACGCATCGATGATGCGATTCAAGTCCTCTACATCGCGACCAGGAGTACGATAAACCAGATGTTGTAAATGGCCCCATATAGAGAAATCGAGAGGATTGGGATCCGGAGATCGAGCGGGTCAGTTCTGTGGTCCTCCTCGACCTATCCACTGATTTGCATATGTTTCAGTATAATGCTGACGTGCTACTTGACTAAAATGGGCGGGAGCCCCATCATGCATAAAAACATATCGCTTCTGACGTCCAAAGGAACTTCCTCCAGCAGTACTGGATGCATTTCTCTTGAAAATTGAACGTATGCCTCACCATTTAATCGGGGAGGTAGAAAATGAGGCCCAATCAAATCATCCCCAATAACTCCGAGCCACATGTTAAGAAAAAGCTGTTCTTGATGGTTAGTTTCGACAATAGCGTGAGGGTTTTCATCAGCCCATATGTGGTTATTACGAAAATTATTAATCTTGTCCTGAGAAAAACTACATTCGTCTATGAATTCTATCGTCTTCAGAAAGTCACAATTTCTTCTGATCATTTCCAGCATCCAATTGCAAAATACAAGACGGTTCGGAAAGTCTCGCGGTAACAGTGCCTGTACTCGTTGCAGATGGTGAGGGTATAAGAGTTGTTCCTTTAAAATTCGAAATACCGTCATTTGACCAACATTTAGCTGGGAAGCAATCTTTCTAGTACTGGTAGTAGGTTGTTCTTCAGTCAAATTAAGTACTGTTTCCTCAAGCTGTGGTGTTCGTACTTCTCGATGGCGACCACAATCCTGCTTTTTTTTGTCGAATGAACCATATGCTCGTAATCGTTAATGAAGTCGATCAAATATTCTATGTGAAGGACGCTGCCGTTGGGGATACATTTCAGCATAAAATCTTCTAGAAGCTTCTAACCCATTCCCCTGCGACAGACCGTAAACGTAATGCATATCAGCCATTTCCTCATTTGTGTATGTCATTTTAATAACAAGTGAATTAATAAAGTAACAAATCAAGGACAGAACAACAACACACAATTAGTATTAATTCAATTTCGAAAATTCACGAACTGGCAGCGTCATACTAATTTAATTGTCACTATCGCTAATAGCGACCTACTAGATAGATTAGTTTCGTATTTTCGCATTTATGAAGATGTATCTCTGTAGTTGTTCCTAAAATAATTTTTTGCTGCGAACTGGTTCATTTTGGACAAAAAACCCAGAAGATATTTTTTGTTTGAATGAAACATTCTATTGGAAATAAATTTTTAAATGGTTAACAAATGATAAGACAAAAAGTTACATTGGAAATACATTTTAGGGGTTGCGTTTTCCACCCCTTACCACCATGGGGTTAACCAACCATGAATTTCTGGCTAAGTGTCTTTTTGATTGTACAAAACATCAGGTTAATTTCAATATTGAAACTTTTTTAGTGCTTGTGAAAAAATTGTAATACAAATTTCATGTACCCCCTTTAAGGGGCTGTATCTTAACAAGGAATGCTCAATTGAAATTTCTTTATATGAAAGATCCTATCTTTTTTTCGATGAGGAATCACCTCCTTGAATGTTTTACACTTAATTAGTTACACCCAGTATAATATGTGGTAATAAGCTTGAGTTCAGTTCAGAAGATGCTGGAAATGATTGCCTTGAACTTCTTGACATATGAACAGCCTATGTCACGCCGAATATTTTCGAACACAGTAACGTCAATATCTCTACAAATATTTGATATTCTCTGCCGCATATCCATTATTGAAGCAGGTGCAATTTTTTCTACCTTTTTTCTTCAAATAGCCCAATAAAAAAGTTCAGAAGTGTTAAATCTGGCGAGCGGGCGGAATACAATATCTATATCGAATTCATTGGGATTCGCTTCAACGATTTCAGTGATGGGTGGGTCATTAGTAGTTTCCAGCATATTCAAATACAGTTCCCCTGTTAAATTTTGATCAATAAATAGAAGTCCTACAGTATGGTTTCCCAATATTCCTGCCCGTTAATTTTTTCTGGATATTGGGTATGTGTTTTCCGGAACACGTGAGGGTTGGTGTCACTCCAATAACGACAATTTTTTCTGTGAAGTTTGCCGTTCACTAAAACAAATATTATGGAGGATGACTTGCAATGGTTTGCGTCATGATTTCGTAGAATTCTGTTCTTCGATCAGGGTCATCTTCAGTTAATTGAAGTACCATTCTGATTTTCTATGAATGATACCTTTTCCTCTTCAAAAGTCTCCACCCAGTAGATGGAGACACCTCACAAACATTCGCGACGGAATAAGTAGACTGTTCAGGATTTACTACCATCTCACCGATTATTTGCACTTGCTGTCCTCCTGGAATGGACGCATGACTTGGGGGTTTTTTGTTATGTACACTACCGGTAGTTGTGAATTTGGATACAAGTTCCCTCAAATGTTTTCTACAGATAGGACGATTCGGAAAACGTTCATTGAAAATCCTTTCGGTCTCGTGAAAGTTACGCGTCACACCGTCAATAAAAATCGCTTCAATTTTTTCTTCCAATGGACGAGAATTGACCATTTTAGAGATTGTTGATGTGGTATCGTCCTATTAGTAAATCCGAAAACTTGTCTCTTCGTTATTTTGGAAAGATTAAATGTATTGAGTGAAGCGACAATATTCAAAAGAATATCTTGGGAAATTATGAAACATTTTCTCAGTTCTCGTTCTGACTGTATAAACAATACCGAGGTTATAGCGTAGTTTCTCAACTCTATAACGTTTCTAGGTATTAGCTAAAATCAAATGATAACTGAAAAAACAATGAAAATAAATGGGAATTTAACGAAAAATATGTTTTCATTACAACTGTGAAAAGTAGCCCTTCAATAGCAGTGCTAATCGACGACTCGTTGCTAAGACATCAATCAAAATTTTTATACACCGCCCACGTTAACAGATTCGTAATGAGAGTTTGAAAACCTTCGCTGAACATGAGGAAATAGCGAGACAGAAAAGTATCTGAAGATTGATGAATTCCCGCAAGTTAATTAGATTCTTTTTATTGCAGTACAATGAGGTCGACCTCGTCATTTACCCCTAAAAAACGGAATAATTCATCAATCGTATGAATGAAGCAGGCTGATGTAACCGTCGTGAAACTCTCGGGGAATTTCATGTCGATTCCATGATAAATATACTTTATCTGAGATTCAGTAGTTGAGTGATTCACTCATACCTGTCGATCCGAAGTTTTTAATTCTTTCTTCGCAACCACAACCGCAACTTCAAAAATTGAAGTAGCAAAGTAATTTATCTGTACAGGGTGCAACATAAGTACGTTGAAATATTCCAAGAAAAAGTCTATATGAACTTGTGTCCTGAAATGTTTCCTTTCTGAGATAATGGTGTTGAAATGGACTTGTTTTGTTTGTTTTTCAAAAATAACTTTCGCAAAAAATAAGATATTTGCACGAAATTTGACAGCCCAGTTTTTTTTGACGTGAGGAATCATAATTTCATATCAAGTTTCATGTAACATCTAGAGTGCGCTGCGTACGCTGTCATTATTTATTTCAAATTGCCCTAACTTTTTGACAGTAAACTTTTGGTACTTTTCCAAGTGGAAAAAGAATTCTACCTCAACAACACTGGAGGTGATCGTTCACAAGATGTTTTCAATTTTCTATATCGATGCATATTACTTAACTCCTAGGGCTCTGACTGAAGTCGCTGAGAACATTACAAAAAGTAAGTATGTGGTGGATCTCGTCAAAACAAACTTCTCATCATGAAATGTTTATCGAAAAATTATTTATTTTCAAAATACAAGTTGTTGAAATTTTTCAAAACATGGTTGGTTTTTGTTATGAGTTTTTTGCAATTTTACTCAAATATTTCATGGAAAAAACCACAAAAGTATCAACAAAAAAGGATCAAAAGTTCACTGTCAAAAAGTTTCGAGCAATTTTAAATGAATAATTACAACGTGTGCAGTGCCCCCTACATGCTACACGAAAATTATTGAGAAATTATGATTCACCATTTCAAAAAACCCCCGAGTACCAAATTTCGTGGCAATAACTGATTTTCTGCGAAAGTTATTAAAAAAAGGAACAAACAAATCAAATTCACCACCCTGTATCTTCGAAACAAATCATGTCCGGACACAAGTTAATGTAGACTTTTTTGAAGTTGTTTCGGACATACGTTATATGAACATTTTAGCGTACCCTGTATATCGATTGATATAATTTTCATACCGAGTATCAATATCAATGTCAGATAATGAATAAAGGATATTGTTCAAAATGTATTCGACAGATCGGATCAATATTCTGATGTTCTCTAATTCGTGGTTAATGCGCCCCTGGCATAATCTTATCAATAATTTCCCTTTGCATATCACTCTTGAACAATTCGATTGATTGTGTAGCTTTGCTATGCATGATATCTGATTCAATGTTTGTTTGAAGGTGGTTAACAATATTTCTGGAACATTTCATTGGTTCGGACTTGCATTCAAGGCATTTTGTTGAACTACTAAGGGCAATCAAAGTCGAAGAGCAGGATCAACTGATCAGTTTCGACAGCAACGTTCCTGTCGAAGAAGCACTTCAAATTATACTGAGGAAGCTATCCGAAGATGGGGACCTGAAAGATAGAACCAACTTACCGATACAAGTAATCATGGAATTACTAGGATGATGTGTACGAATCCGCTACTTCCAACTGAAGAACGAATTACTTATGCAAGATGAGGGACTGCCAATGGGATCGCCACTTTCACCGGTTATAGGATCGATCGCAGCTTGAGAAACGGTTCCTATGAAAATTCTGTGAAACATGTTCTTCCTCAAGAATCAGTAGAGAGTTGTCCTGAAAATGTAGAGAAGAAAATTGGATTGGATGAGTTAGGAAACACTTGCTACATGAAGAGCATTTTACAAGTGTTGTTCATGACGAAGAATTTCAAGAACGAGGTTTTAATGATGAACGAGAACGGGAATGTTCTCTACTTATTCATCAAATTCAAACACCTGTTCAGGCAGCTGCAGTTCCGTGAGAATGAATCATCTCTTCCTCCAAACGATTTCCTGGAGTTCTGAAGTCTACTAGATACTCATTAGGATAACAAGAGGAATGTTCCGAATTCTTGGGGTTCTTGTTGAATACTCTCCGTGAGCAAAACAATAGCAAAATCAATACTCCTGACCGCTCTGGATTGAATGATTCCGTACAGTCCATCTCGTCTTGTGTTTGTAAATCTTTTGCTGGAAAAATCCTCACTCGTTCACTTTGTAGAAAATATTCAAGAGGTAGCGAAAAATTATGTGAATTTCTGGAACTCATCTAGCGTTTTCTAATATGACTGATAACCAATCCGCGCAAAGATTATTGTCAAATCATCTGAAAATGAAATTTTTAACAGGCGATGATCGACTGTATTGCCAAACATGCGCCAAACTAACTGACTGTTATCAGAGGAAACAAGTATAGCTGAGGCATCAGTCAATCTAATTATAACACTGATGATCTTCAAAAAAGACTCAACTTATGACGGAAGCAAGAAACTCTTTCGAAGGTTCGAAATAGATGAACATTTCAATCTAGCAGACCACTGTTATAATATCAATGCAGTCATTTTTTACTATGATTCTGGCTGTGGTCATTATTACGCATCGGTCGAAGATGAAACGAACTGGTTTAAGTTTGACGATAGTCATGTCACGAAGTGTTCTGGCGATGTATTGAATCTATTGGAGCCTCTGGAGACACCCTACATTTCGTTTAATGAGAGAGAGGACATTGGCAGATCAAGATCTTCAGATGATGTGGTTCTGCAGGTTTTTTCGGGTTTTTCTGCAGCTGAAAGAACAAATGCTCCACTGGAATCAGTGGAGTCGCCCCGGAGTGCCAATTAATTTTCATTGTTGTTTCCATTTTTATTTTGCATTGAAACTCTGGCCATTGAAGAAGCCCACAAGAAGCCCCGAGTCTGGTTGAGATATGTGGACGATACCTTCATAATATGGGACTATGGGAAAGAAGAAATATACACCTTCCTGAAACACATCAACAACGTAAGTCATTCCATCACTTTCACAATGGAGAAGGAAGTCTACAACGAATTGCCATTCTCAGACGTATTGGTGAAGAGGACCGACACTAATTGGAAAACATCTGAATATCGATAACCCACTCACGCAGGACCTTATCTGAACCAGAAATCCAACCACCATCAATCGACTGAAAGAGGAATCATCAAGACTCTACTAGACCGTGCTTCTAGATAGAAGAAAACTGATGGCTGTGTCTCAGTACTAAAGTTTGTGACAAACTAAATGGTGAAAACCGATATCTATCATCGTTTCTTGAGTTACAACATATTTTTAGAAAATGTGCATTTCGAAAAGTGAAGCGTATTACCTCATTCCTTCATCAATGATATGCTTCAGGTAATCATAATTGAAGAGATACATCAGGTATATGAAAGTTGTAGAGATTTAGGTAATTTGATGGAGGTAGTCTCAATTGTAGTTACTTGTGTTATATACATATTAGCATAAGAGGTAACTTTTAGTATTCAAATAACTGTCACAAGTCATGAAATATTTCTCAAATGAAGTTTGTGGAGATTGAATCGTATAGTGTAGTTTATGAAACTACCAATTACCAATTTCCATGAGAAGTTCATCATAAAACTATCATCTCTTCTTTAGAAATTTCCTACATTTTTTGTATGAAGATGGAGAAATACAAAGCTAAACCGTTTTTTCCTGAAAACTAATCTCTAGTGAAAATGTACTCCTTCCAATTCAAGGGATAGAATTTCTAATAATGAGGAGCAAATCATAAAAAGTTATACATCAATGAAATCAGAATGAGAAGCACCATTTTTCTTTATATAAAAATATGGCACCCGTAATACAAAAAAAGTTGATGATGATTGCCAGAAGACGAAACCTCGGATAGATATTCTGAATATGAAAACGTGTAGCTGAAACAAGTATCAGTGAAAATGTGTTTTTGGTTTTGAGCTATGTCGTCAAATAACGCTAGAAAAAAATGATAACGAAAATTCCGATTTTGAAATTTTGTCCAGGTATTTCCGGAAATACTAGGAATTTTTCAAGTTTCGGAACAGTATTTTGCTAAGCACAAAAAAAAACGCAACACTGCCTCAATTTAAGTTTCGACGTATCTCCTGTAGAATAGAATATCCCCAGAATTTGAATTACCCTGTATATTGAGGAAATGATCAGCCCAATTCCCCCAAAAAACTAGTTGCATGAACCATCTTTTGAAGTGTGTATGATATTTTTTTATTTTTCTCTAGCTATACACTAACCCCGCTTCGTCTCAACTAAGTGTATTTTTGTGAATTATTATTTATTTCATTTTAATTCTCTTCCACACTTTCCTAACACGTAGGGTAGACTGGGTACGGTTGAAACAGTTTCACTTATAACGTCCATAGTTCTGCTTTTTATAACCCGAGCGATGAAGAAGATATGTTAAATAAAAGAGCATGTTTCTGTCTACTAATAGGCAATATGTTTTTAGTCCCAGGTGTGTTATTTTTAAAAGTAGATCAAATTAAAAAATAAATCGGATTTGTTGCAACCGTCCCCATACCAGGGGCGGTTGAAACAGTGAATGGGGTCAGTTGAAACACATGCGAATAATACAAAATATAATATTACAACACGTTTTATTAATTGTTTATTTTAAATCTAAGTATAATTAAGTAACTCTTTGACATTAGTAATCAGTCTTCAATATTTATATACTTGAAACGATATTTTTAATCAGCCTTTAATGTTTTAAAGCACACTATTTAAAATATAGGTATATTATCAACCATCAAAAAACTAAGTCATTACAAATTACTTAACATTGATATAAAATTTACGTAAATTAAACCAAAATCAACTGTTTGTTTTTTAAACATAGCAAACTAAACAATAATATTTAAAAAAAAGTTTGAAAGAAAACAATTTTTGGCATTCATTAGTCCAATTAGGATAAGCCAAATTTAAAGATCAATCAGAGTCGCAATTCTGACAAATATAGCTAAGACCACTTTCTGTGCATTCTTCGTGAGCCCACAGTTTACAACTGATGCATTGGATCCACTGTTCTCCGGGTCTGCTCTTTGAATATGAAGACATACAGACAAGACAGAAGTACTCCTCATCTTCTGATGATACCTCCTCTTGTATATTTTTCTGTTTACCTTTTATGGTGTTTCTTTTATTTTTTCCTCCATCAAGTTGCTTCTTTTTTCCTCTATTCAATTGCTTCTTTCTTCCTCCATCCAATTGCTTCTTCACTTGTTTAGCTCTTGTTCGTTTCAATCTTATTTCATGCTCTTTTCTTATCTCTTCTTTCTCTGGCGTATCAGTGTAAATAGTAGACTTCCTGATTTTGCGCCCTTTATTATTATTTTTCCTTGGAGCAGCTTTCGGAAATGGTCGTATTGTTTCCGGTGAAAATACAGCGGGAATAATAGAAGAAATTGTTTGAGCACTTGTACTGGGTTTCGGAGAAGTTTCCTGAATATTAATGCTGCTGTGGTGTCTGGGTGGTGTAGTTACAGTTTCCTGATTTTCAATTATAGGGACTAATGAACTATTGATAGCTCCTGGTTGAGCGACCATATCTGAAGGTTGTTTGTAATTTAATAGAGAAGGTGATAATGGCGGAGTTTCGTCTTCAGGTGGATTTGTAACTGATACAGGAACTATTGCTACCTCTGCTGCATTTTCTTGGTTTGGCACATCCGTTACAAATACAGGCTCTACAGGTAGGGTAGTATTTGGTACAGGAACAACAGCTCGTTCTGTAGTATTTTCGGGATTTGGTCTATCCGTAACAAATGCAGGAGCGAAATCAAGCTCAGTGAACAGATTCCGATTATACGGATAAGTTCCTGTTTTGCGAAAGCCGGCTTGAATATTTGAAGCCGTAAGAGCAACTGGCATAGCAGACGCTACAATCCCTGGTATATCGTAAATGGACATTGTCCTTCCTGGATGGTTTCGCATCCATGCATCGCAGGCTGAATTGACAGCTTTCTTCAAAGGGCCATATGCCGATCGATCAAGTGGCTGGAGTCTGTGCGAGCAGTGGGGTGGAAAAGATAGTAAGATAATGCCATTGTTCTTGCAAAAGTCTAGTGCGTTAATGTGGACGTGTGAAGAGTGATTGTCGAGCAGAAGTAACACCTTATGAGACAGAGATACATTTGTATGTTTTTTAAAGTGTTCCAGAAAATGCATAAATGTTTCATCTTGCATCCAGCCGGAGGGGTTAGCAGCTCCAGCAGAGCCAGGGGGCCCATCTCTAATAAAATGTTCTTGATAACGCACTCTCGGGAAGACGAAGAATGGCGGAATAACATTTCCAATGGCATTCGCTGCAAAGGCGACTGTGACCAATGTACCCCTTTCCGCCGAAGTTACTGAACCTACTTGATGAGCACCACGCCTAGCCACTACTCTGTCGGGCTTTTGAATAGTGGTTATGCCTGTTTCATCAGCGTTATATATATCTTGAGGCTCAAGAGGCTCTGACAGTGGTCAGATTGTCATAGAAAGAATCTACATTTGTTTTGTTAAAACTAGTCGCCCTGGAGAGGCTAGTAGCTTGTGCTGCGCGTAGAGACAGTTCGGGGTTTCTTCTCATAAACATCCGAAACCATTCCTCACCTGCCAGCTCGTTATCATCCCAAGTTTTAGGTCTTGATAAATTATATTTAACTGCAAGTTCATACGCCAGTTTTCTTACCTCCTTCTTAGGTAGTCCAAAATATATATCAGCACATCGAATCAAGTACTTTGAAAGCTCTCGCTCTTGCACCTCATTAAAAACTCGGTTGTGTGCTTTATATCTCATGTCTGGATTTTCTTGCTCGCCAGGGACATCTCGCTTTCGAATATATCTTAGAAGCGAACAATGGTTTAATCCGTGCTTCTCTGCCGATTTTCGCAATGATCCTCATGTTTTCACCTCCTCATATGCGTCTTTGTACTTCGACAAGTCTATTTGCCCTCTCGATGTCTTTCTTACGCGTACTCTAGGCATCTAAAAAAACAAGAAAAAAAATAATTACACTGTTTCAACCGTACCCAAAAAAAATGTTTCAACCGTCCCCAACTCCTACTTTAGGTGAAATTCAGTTATTAGTCATTGTAACAATAATGATACACAAAAACTAGTCACAATGTCATATTCCGCGAGCTTCATTTCAAACAACAACGCACCCTCAATGCTGTCACTTGAATAAAAACGACAATAATTGGAAAAATCTCCAAGCAAAAATACTTACTTTTGGTTATCAAAACACAATAGGGTCCCCTAGAAACAGCCAAAGCGCGCGGAGAGTGGCGCAACACTAAGATTCGTGTTTAGAACTGTCGTCCGCTTCGTTCTCCCCTTGGACCCCTCGCCGCCCCGCCAACGGTTTGCGAGATATTCGTTTTGTTTCAACCGTCCTTTGTTTCAACCGTACCCAGTCTACCCTAATTTCAATTTCACTGATGTTCTCGATGTCACCTTGACAGACACCGATTATTCTTTATATCGATAATACTAATAATAATATTGAGAAGGCTGTCTTTCTTGGCCACTACGCTTGCTCAGGGCACATGATTCTCGGACCCAATAATCACTTACAACACGGTGTGGGGACAGGTCGTTGGTTGAAAATGTGGGCGCGCCCTCCCGAATGTATCGAGGCTACGGAGGACAGGGCCTGACCAGGGCATACTACGATAAACAAAATAATGATAATAAAAATGATAATAAAAATAAACTCGCTTTGTTGTCAGGAGAAATAATCTTATTGAAAAAGCATACTAAAAGTCTATATAATTTAAAACGTATAAAAATATTTATACGTACATATATACACACCGATACACCGATTTTTTTCATTCTGAAGGTATTTCTATACATTTAACTTAGTTGTTCAGGTTGTTAAATATTTTCAGGTCATTGTAAATTACTGACCTTTTAGTGAGTGTCGAGATGGTTATAGGCAGTCTCAAATCGTCAGTCTGACGAGTGAAATAGTTAGAGGAGACCAAAGAAAATTAATCTCTAGCTTGTTTATCATATTGGTCGTTTCTGGTATGAAAAACACAGAATTCATATGAGTTCTAGAACACACTCCTCAGAACGGAATTCCATATCTAAAGTGTGAGTCTACTAGTGAATAGTAGAAACAGATTCAGCTGCAGAAGAACCCATTTCTCTAGAAGTTATTCTCACCGCATAACAACCCGAAGAAGTCAAGTCAATATCTATGAAAATTTTTTGCCAAAAAAATTATCCTATCAGATTTGTCTATTTCTAGTCATGTGTGTCGAAATAACCAATGAAACCATCATCACACTGATAACTACCCATAGATAGTTTTCACGGGTAGTTATCACTTATGTCATGACATTGCTAAGCAACCAACACAATAAAGTTGTTTGACATTTCAGTAATTCAATTTATTTCGAAAATGTCACTTCCTCGCTTTGGTGTTCAAAATGATGCGGCAATTGACAAAATCATTGAAGAAAATACACCAAAAAATACTGACCTATGCAGTAACCGAGGCAAATACAGCAAGATCAACGGAATATCATTATACGAATTGTTCTTTTAATAACTGTGTGTTCAATAAATAATTTTGTTCGAATTGCAAAAAAATTTCTTACCGAATATCCCTCGAACAGTGATAAATAACTCATAATTTTATCACAACTTCCTCAAGCACGTTATTTTAGGTAACATCCCTCCGCCTTCGGCGTCGGGATGTTACCAAATAACGTGCTTTCGAAAACTGTGATAAAATTATTTCGTTAGTTATCAATGTCCTTGGGATATTATAGCTGATAATACCCAGGAATTTGGTGCCTAATTCATCCTCCATATCACACTCATTGATAGCAATAGAAAAGTTATCAATAGAACCCCGAAAAGGTATCAATTTAGTTTTGTTGATATTCAAAGATAAGAGATTAGCATCGCACCTGTCCTTGGTAATCCTGATATCTAAAGATATAACCTTGTGGAGATCTGAGGTATCTTTATTGTGCTATCATGGTTCAGTAACGGTAGCAAACATCAAACGAAATCTAAACGTCTCATTCACATTTCACATGTGCGGGTGCACCAAAATTAAAACAATTTTTCTAAACTCGTGCGTTGCATGTCTAGCGTGCGGCGTAAATTCCATAATGAATTAGAATCAACTCATGATATTCTGATAAGACGTGACAGCTCACCTGGTAGTATTCGTAATCATTTTACTTCTTGTCGAAAAAAGTTCATTATAATTTGCCACTCACCTGGTGATGTGTTGTTTTGGAGTACATATTATTTTTCAAAATGATCTGTAGAATGACAATAAAAGTGAAAAATTACCGTAATGTGTATTCAAGTCATATGTAGTGGAAAATAATGGGCAGTTGATCAATTTTTCTACAGGGGAAAAATATGTCCATGAGCAAACATATTGTTCTATACATACTTAGTCGTAATATGTATGTGAAACTTACGTGACTTACGATTCAAGACTAGTATGTGAATCCATTCAAACTAAATTGTAGACAACTTTTAAATGGTTTTTATTGAGAAATATTTCTTTCTTCACCAATAAAACCGAAACTAATACCACGAAATCGCATTTCACAACTCGAAAACATATATTTACAAAATATGTATTTGTTGGAACGAGTATTTATAATAAACTGCCAAACATCTCAAAGACACTGCCACCAATTGCCTTCAAAGAGAATCATTTCTATCAAAAAATGGTTTCTATAAAGTGGACGAATTTCTACTTGAAGTTATGAATATTTAATATTTTTTACGATATTTTTTACCTCATTTTATCATTACTGTCTGTTACCTTGTCTGATTACCTAAGGCTAATGTTGATGTGAAGTTAAGATCTTCATGTATTTGTTTGTATATATATGTGTATATGTGTATATGTATGTGTATATGTATACACGTTGTGTCTATATGTGTACATATATTATACTATTTCTAGTACTTTTTATTATGTATCAGATCAAAATATTATTTGCCGTATCCCTTCTATGTAATATAACACAAGGGATTACATCACTGATGTATGAAATAAGGGCATTGGAAATTTCATCACAGTTCAAAAATATCTTCACTCGACTACATCGAAGCAAATTATGATGGTTATGACTTCGTATGTATTGATATCAATATGAGTCATGTGACATAAGAACCAGTGTAATCAAAGTGAAGCCAGAATATATATGTTGCAGTCACACAAAACCGATCTCAAAACTTTTAAAGCGCCTGCCAAATATTTGACATATATCTGACGAATATTTTCACATATTTTGTTATTTGAAATTTTGTCAGACGTTGGAGTTTACGTTTTCCTCAAAAAAATATGTTGTTTACTATATATCAAATCATAGGTATGCATATATCAAAAGTTCAAACATATATCGATCAGTTGATCTCAATACCACTATTGATGAAATTGAAGAACTCATAATGGATGAATATAAAAATCAAATTTATAACTGTAACCAAGGAAGAAATATTCAATGAAAAAGTTGGTAATTATGTGAGAACAGAACATATATCAGTTTTGTTTGAAGGTGATTGACAGTGTTTCGTGAATAATTTCACTAGTTCGGACTTCCATTGTCTACTATATAAAATGATTTCAAATCCCTGAAACAAGTAAAAAAGAATAATTAAAACAGAATAGTTGAAAATAACAATTATATTGAGCAACAATAAACCTGAAATGAAATGATAGTGAAATAACCTACAAGTAAAAATATAATAATTGAATAAATAAAAATTAAAGGAATGAAAAAAGAAAAAATAAAAAAGTGTAGAGATTCCAAGTCACGTTAGTTCACGACGTTTCGATTGTTGGTATCTACAATCGTCTTCTCATGGTTCCATATTATGAAGGTGTCGTCAACATATCTCAACCAGACTCGATGTTCCTTGTGGGCTTCTTCAATGTCCAGAGTTTCAAACCACTCCATGTATATGTTGGCTATGACTGGTGGAAGTGAAGATTCCATTGGCAGTCCCTCATCTTGTGGAAAGAATTCGTCCTTCAGTTGGAAGTAACAGTTTCGTACACAGCATCCTAGTAATTCCATAATCACTTCTATAGGTTAATTCGTTCTATCTTCTAGGTCCCCGTCTTCAGATAGCTTCCTCTGTATGATTTGTAGTGCTTCTTCGACCGCAACATTGGTGTAAAGGCTTTCTACGTCGAAGCTAATTAGTTGATCTTCCTGTGTGACTTCGATTGACACTAGTAGTTCGACAAAATGCCTTGAATTCCTCACAAAGGACGATGTTTTTCCTTGTAATGGTTGTATTATGGGCTAACGTGACTCTGAATCTCTTAATTTTTTATTTTATCTTCATTTTTATTATAATTGTTATTTTCAGCTATTCATTTCTAATTCTTCTTTTTTAGTTGTCCCAGGGATTTCAAATCATTTTATATATTAGACAATGGAAGTCCGAACTGGTGAGATTCAGTAGAATTGAAATTCCGGGTGAATAAAAAATAATTGTGAACAATCCAAGATAGAATTTTCCAGATGGTGTTTCTTTTTCCAAAGAAAACCAATAGCATGGTTGAATACCACGTCTTCACTATTGTAAAATATAAATCAAACAGATTTTTTTCAACGGATTATGTAACTTCAACTGTTCATATTTTAAAAAAGTACGAGTTTTGAGACCACGCAAAAATCTCCCAATGACATACATAGGGCGTTCCAACGAAATTAAACCCCACCTGTAAGTCAGAAATCAAAAGAAGTAATATCAATAGCAACACAATCAACGGATGGAGTATTCGAAATGACGTACATCTAGTTCCATCTTATAATACTATAGTAATGAAAATGAATTGATGGTGGATTTTGTAAAAGTTTTCTGGATAATGGAGCCATACATATCTTTTTGGATTGCTGTTTGTAAATCTTGTGCCGGATTTTTCCTCACTTGTTCACTTTGTAGTAAATATTCAAGAGATACCGAAAACGTATGTGAATTTCTTGAACTTCAACTAGCGTTTCCTAATATGACTAATAACCAGTCCATGCCAAGCTTATTGCTATAAATCATCTGACAATGGACCTTATAACAGGTGATGATCGACTGTATTGCCAAACATGCGCCAAACTAAATGACTGTTATGAGAAAACAAGTGTACCTGTGGCACCAGTCAATCTAATAATAACACTGATAATCTTCAAACATAACTCAACTTCTGACGGAAGCACCAAACTCTCACGAAGTTTCGAAATTGATGAACACTTCAATCTAGCAGACCATTATTTTAATCTTCATGCAGTTATTGTTCACTGTGGTTCTGACGTTGAATCTGGTTATTATTACGCCTTTGCCAAAGACGAAACGGACTGGTTTAAGTTTGACGATAGTTATGTCACTAAGTGAATATTACTGGTGTTTTTTCCCAATACCAACTCGTTATTTTCAACACCTCGATACGTGTTACGATCACCAAGTGATCATCTTCAAAGAGGAAGATTGAAACAGTTTTAATCTGTAACACCACTGTAGGAAATAATAGAGGTACTTAGCTCAATTGAGTACCTGAAGTTTGTTCACTCGTGACAATCTGGACACGCTAATTTCAAAACCGGTGAGTGAACTAGATCGATTTGATTATTGAACAGGATTCCAAACAATTGAGTTTGCAACCCTTCTTTGCATAGTGCAAAATTTCCGTGTCGTTTAGATTCGGAACTTGTGGTTGCATCCCAAGAAATGGTTTGAAAACGTCGAATCATTTTTACCTAGTCTGAAGGACCTTTCATGTTCAGCATACCGTCGAGAAATCAACACTAGTTTATGGAGTTTATAAGCTTCAGTGTCCGGAGTTTAAGAATCCAATATGAATTGCTACTTTCGTACAGGCACCATTCAGAGCGCCTTCAGGATTTTCCTGAAGCAAAATTCCTGATTTTCTTTAAAAAAATTATGGTATATTTTTTCTATAGGGAAACATAAAAGGTTAATTATAGGTTTGGTAAACAAAGTAGTCATTTGTTTTTTATTTTTGCAACTGAAAATACTAGTTGTGCCTATCATATTCACAATAGAACATCAGTATTGTAATTGGTACTTCTGAAATGAAGTACCAATTACACAATGATTTTTCGGTGAGCCATGTACCATTTTACTTTTTTCAATAATACTTAACGAGTATAATTCAATAAAAGCATTCGTAAATTTTCGGAATATGAACCACTCTGGAATAATGATTTCAGTAAAGTGTGCACGAACGAGCAAATATCAAATTTCCATTGTTTATTGAACCCTGTTTTCAATTTCATCAATAAAATGTTATATGGTAAAGCTCCAGAGTACATTTGAGTTTGGAATGACGAATAGTCGAGTAAACACACAAATTCAAGCAAATTGTACAGATGGATCCATTAAAATAATAAATTTATCAACACTACCGACGATTAATCATGCATTTAACACGACAAGAATAATTCCAACAACCACTCATCATTGCCAATTGTGAAAATTTGGATTTAGTATAATATAGACCTCCCTCGATGTTCAATGAAGAGCACATTAATTTCACACTCGATAAGCACGATGAAATGACAATTTTTCGTTATTGCTGACGGAAATTTGCGATGATAAATGAAACTGTTTCAAGAATTGATGACGAACATTAACCTATCCCTAGAAATTATATTTGTGTCTCGAGAATCATTGAATTAGCAGAACAGTTGTAAATTATTCTTTTTATATTCGAAGAAGATTGATTGATTACTGTGTGCAGGTGAAAAATGATAAACCGGTCAAAATACGTAAAAGAAATATTTATTTCTTCTTCCATGAAAAAATCTGTCTGTTTAAAATCTGTTTTCCCGTTAATCAGCTGTCGCACCCCTACGAACGACAACCCCCAGAAGTCGAAACTTGTGGTGCGAGGTGAGGTTTAACGAGGTCTCACCTTTTCACGTGTGATTCCTAATGAAGGTTGAACGATAGCAAGTGAAAATCGATCGTTCAGCATGGGGCTTGAACCATCAACCAACATGGTGGCCGATTTGAGTTCTGTATTATATGATGCTATTAATCAATTGTTTTTTGGGTGACACTATTTTTCTGGTTTGAAGGCCGTCAATTTTTGGGAATTCTTCCCGACGTTTCACTGACGCGAGTGGCTAGCTTCCTCAGAGGTTTATACATCCTCAATTATTTCCAGTGGCTGCGAAAATCGTATTTATAATAAGGTAGTCTGGTGTGATAAACTTGTACCTGGTTTGAGTAAATTGTCAATAACATTCGTCGGCCCTTTTCTACCTGTCTTCATGCTATTTGCTATTCTTCAACTTCTTAGAATGGAGTCTTATATTCATTTGAGGTTCACAACTTCTTTTCTGTTTGTGGATCTTTATTGCTTCCCGTACCAGTCGGCCATAGTATCTCTGGTTAAGGGCAATTATATTCGTATTTTCAAACATAATCGTTTGGTTTCCTTCACTGAGTGTGTGTTCCGCCACAGCGGAACTTCCATGCTCCTTGAACTTTGTTGGTGGTTCCAATGTATACCTTCCCACACGTGTTCTGTTGTACCTTCTTGGTGGGTTTGAAAACCTGAGCCTTCTTTCCATTCTGAAACGTGGAACTCTTCAGTCTCATGGCCCTGTTGATCTCAGGTACACTGTATCCATTCGATCTCAAGGTCACTTGAAGGTATTCCAGTTCTTCTTCTAGATGCTGTGGTTTACATATTCTTTGAGCCAATTCAGTTAGAGTAGAGATGACTCATCTATTTTGACTAGGATGGTGGTCAGATAGTGCGTGCAGGTACCTATCCTTATGCGTGGGTTTACTGTACACTTTGTGTATTAGTCTCGAAACACATCGAGACTACATGAGTACATCTAGAAATGCTATCCGCTGTTCAGTCTCCATGGTAAACTTGATTCTGGAGTGTTGAGCGTTCAAGTGGTCCAGGAAAATATTTAGAGTGTTCAGAGTTTCACGAGAAATAGTGACACTGAAAACCTCGGCCGCAAAAGCCTCTAACATTTTGTCAGACTTTTTTGTTTCCTTTTTTTAACTGAGTTGAAGACACTGCAGGCTTGATCTGAAGAAACATTGATTAAACAACAGAAGTAGTGTTAGGTCATCAGACAGATACTTTCACACTTGAAGAATTCTTAAAATCTACCAAATCATTGTAGAGTTAGAACCAATAACCCAAGTTAATCATTAATAGATAGTATACCTGCATAGATAAGTTTGAAAAAAAAAGTCAGTTCATTTCATTCAGTTGGCAAATATTATTTTCATTTTTTTGAGGAAACTTACAGTAAAAGGAAAGTCAGCGGGATCCATTACAGAGGCGTTTGAGGCAATCTGATATGATAAAAAGGATATCAACATTTCTTTATCATGTATTGAAATGCTTTCACCTCAAGTTGATAATATGAACATCTGTCCTGTATGTTACAGATATTCAAGTGTATTTTATTTATCTAATGATTTTATACAACAACGAGAGCATAGTAGACGATGATTGTACATATTCAGCCTACCAGTTTCTTTCAGCCAATGTGAAATCCTAGCTTTCATTATGAAATCATAAATTAGAGGCAAACATGAGTTACAAACTTTCTGATTACGATAGGCATCAGACTTCCGAAACAAAAAAGCGCTAAACCGTGTCACAAAGGGTGAAATGTGATTTAATAATCGACTCTGATACCTTTCTTTTTTCTTTTTGGTGGGGGTATAATAGCAGGGGAGCCCACGATGCAAAATGGGGACTTACTCGAGCGTCATTGAGACATATTAGGTTGCAAAGCTAAGATGATGAAAAGAAAAAAATATTATCTAATATATACCTTTTCATCGGTGGGGGAAGCGGCTATAGATTTTTGAATATGTAAAAAAATACTTGAATTGATAGGGTTATATTTTTAGAAGTGATTAATTTTTTTGGGAAAGAAAGTTTTTGGCTTTCTACTACTCCATCTGATACAAAAAAGGGGATGAGAGAATCTTCCAAAGAAAGGAAGGAAGTAATCAATTTGAAACTCTATACATGAATGTGTAGATCATGCAAAGAAGTAACTTTCAGTCACAAACTGAAAGAAAGTCCTCCTGAAACAGCTACTTTCATATAAACATTGAATTACACCAAAGAAAATAATTCTTTCGAAACAAATACTTCTATATGAACACTGAATTATACAGAAGATACTTTTCTCTACTCAGTTTGTATTTCAAACATTTGTTGTGGAATAAGAATCAGATATCATTCACATGAGTTCTACTTTGAATGAATGGTAATAAATTGTACTCACGTAGAACACTGTCACCCTCACTGGTATACACCGATGTTTCGCCTTAAGACACTTGCCCTAAGGCTCTTATTCCACAACAAATGTTTGAAATATAAACTGAGTAGAGAAAAGTATCTTCTGTATAATTCAGTGTTCATATAGAAGTATTTGTTTCGAAAGAATTATTTTCATGTTTATATGAAAGTAGCTGTTTCAGGAGGACTTTCTTTCAGTTTGTGACTGAAAGTTACTTCTTTGCATGATCTACACATTCATGTATAGAGTTTCAAATTGATTACTTCCTTCCTTTCTTTGGAAGATTCTCTCATCCCCTTTTTTTGTATCAGATGGGGTAGTAGAAAGCCAAAAACTTTCTTTCCCATTAAAAAATACTGTTGCATGGACATACTCGAGCGCGTCAGTTATTGATAGCATCAATGTCCTACGTATTTTTAATAATGTTGTTATATTAATCTGATCGTTCGCATGATGTGGGTGGTTGTACGTAAGAGTTAAAGGTGAAAAGAAAAAAAATTTAATCGAGTGCGTCAGATTTTCTAAGGGGGTGTTAAGTGCAAATAATCTGACGATTTCGATCTGACGAAAACTCGCGGCCATTATTAGAATGTGCAAAAAAAATTCGCCATTTTGAAATACTCAAGCGTGTCAGATTTAGATATATATATGTGCATTTAGAAACTTGAGTTTCTAACAAACTGACCATACGAGTCCCCTACGGCTCTGAGGAATGTTTGATTCTCTACAGCCCCCTACGACTCCAAAAATTGTTTCTCCACAGCCCCCTACGATTGTGAGGAATATATCTGACAGACCAGAGCTTCGGAAAGGATACGCCAGAATATGACTCGTGGGGTCCAAAAAATCATTGATATATAGATATATGGTTCATCTTTATGTTTTAGACGTGCTGTCTCATAATCTGACGATTATCTAGAGGGATTCGCTTAATCTGACAAAAACAATATTTAAAAAAAAATTCTAATTCATTGAACTTAATTAATTGAAAAGCTTCGGAAATAGCATGCAAATAAATAAGTGTATATTTTTTATGTAGGATACTTATATTTATAAGAAAATTATTTTTGAAAAATGCTAAAAAAAAATTATTTTTCATAATGAATAGATTAATTAATGAAGAAGAGAGAAATGAAATTTCCTATGTTTTTCACCACTTTTATTTGTAACTAACGTTACTACAGTTTCGTCCTATAAGGACATTTTCAAACGTATATATTGTGTAATTATTCTTTTCTTCATTATGATTTGCTACCACGTAGTAACGGCTACATCCATCTATTAATTGATTGATTAATCATCATATTCATCTCCATCACGAACGAGTCTCTGTGATCAGCTGTGATGGCGTCATGGCAACAGAATTCAGAGTGGGGACGGAGTGAGAGAGTAATAGATAGAGAAAAAGTGAATAGAGAATAGAAATATAGGTATCACACAGCTGCACGCATTACACTTTACTTCGGTTTGCGAAAATCGTCAGATTATATATTTTTCTTTATCCTTGAATCATTTCCTTCTAAATGGAAAAAAATTAGCTACGCTCTAGAATGCCGAAATGACGTTATTTTTTTTACAACTTTGCTGCCCTCCCCTTCCTTCATGTCACTCTCAAATTGTCAAATTACTGGAATATACACTTTCTAGCAAGTAACTAACTCACCCTACCTTAATCTGACGCGCTCGAGAATTTCTGATGATCAATTTTTTTCATTAATCTGATCCTTTACTCCTCACAGGGGGCCTTATATATGGGGCTCATATTTGGTGGAGGTACTTAACCATGTGGAAGATATCCCCCTGTATATTATTATGCCGCGCTTCAGTAAATCACAAAATCCTCGCTTGGGCTCCCCTATTAAAATAATTTCCGAGCTGCGTACGCTGTCTTTAATTTGGCAGTGACATATTTGTCGAATCGTAACTTTGAGCCTATATGCAAACCAAAATTTTTCACCTGATGATTGAAACTGATTCAATCATTATTGATACAGATCCGTAATTCACCCGTAGCCTCCATTTTCTGTATTCAAATTCCGAATCAATTGGCGCAAGTTTGAAAAATGTTCGTTCGACAACGTAATACGTCTTGATCATCTTCTTCAACCATATCATTAGCCTCTTCCGTATCACTTGAGTGCCATCGGCATATAGTTTATAGTAACACTGAGAAAAGTCTTACGTGGACAATGTTCAAGGAAAGGGGCCAAGAATGCTTCCTTGTGGTACACCTGACGTTATTGGTTTTGTATTCTTATTTCTTTTAGGAATTATTAATGATGAAATTAACGCTCTAGAAAGGTTTTCATTTCAGAATTTGCTTTGCAATATCCCTTCCTAACTTTCAAAGCACCTTGCTGTTATACTTCAATTAGCTGACGAGTTTAACCAATGAATATATATATATATATATATATATATATATATATATATATATATATATATATATATATATATATATAGACTAGAGTATGTCCCCGAATAAAATTAACAAACTAGTTTTTAACCATCCAATACATCATAAACAATGATCAGTAAACATCTCTTCACTTGTTATGCTTTTCAACTTCACATCTTACTTATCGCGAGTTTGTTGGGGCCTACTGCAGTTTTAAGACAGCAGATTTTAGACTGCAGTTTATTTTATTTGAAGTATGTTTTTTTATGTCGAACGATAGTTTTAGGTCTTTGAATCTTGTTTGGACGAATAAATGGATGGCTAAATCAAAAATCATCTGAGTTTGAATGCATTTTGAAATAATCCACACTGAAGTCGCCAAGACGGATGGTATCAAATCAGGATTGTATTCATTTAGGAGGTCTTTAACATTCTCCCACGGCAAATTTTCCTTTTCATACTCTGACTTCTCTCCAAAGATATTCAAAGTTGTCTTTCAATGAGGAAGTTACTCGCCCCCCTGCAGTGAAAGCTGGAGTGAAACACCAAGGACGAATCTCGTCGATGTAAAACTTGTCTTTGAAAGTGACCGCCTTGAAAAGCCTCATTAATTTTTGATAGTCCAGAATTGAATAATAATAATAGATGGTCTTTATTTTACGTGGCGGAGTTTAGCAAAGTGCTATTGTTCCACTCAACCACGTTTGGAAAAAAAAGGAACATTACCAAAAATAAATGGCAACTTCAGGACAATAGTAAGATTAAATTCAAATGTTTATATTTGGATCACTGTTGGCCGAGTAATTTAGTTTTAAGTTTACTTTTGAATAGCGGTAGTGGCGAATTTTTCAAAGATTCACTGAATGAATTATACATTGTTACAGCGTGATACGTGAAGGATCGTTCATAGATAGTGCTGTTATAATTCAGAATGTCAAAAATAATTTTTAAATCTAAGTTTTCTTGAGTGTATCTGATTGGGAAGAAGTTTATTTACCAAATAAGTGGGTTGTTGTGTTTTTATCAGTTTGTGAATAAAACAAGCGAAATGCAATTCTCTTCTGTTTTGCATTTTTAACCAATTGAGTTAGTTGATTGATCGTTCATAGATAGTGCTGTTATAATTCGGAATGTCAAAATTATTGTTAAATCTAAGGTTTCTTGAGTGTATCTGATTGGGAAGAAGTTTATTTACCAAATAAGTGGGTTATTGGGTTTTTATCAGTTTGTGAATAAAACAAGCGAAATGCAATTCTCTTCTGTTTTGCATTTTTAACCAATTGAGTTGATTGATGGGAGAGGTCACATGATCTCTGTAATTTAAGCTGGATATTAGTCTAATGCAGGCGTTCTGTATTTTCTGAATTCTTGCAGAAGTTATGGAATCGATACAAGGGCCATAGACGACATCGCAATAATTAAACATAGATAGAATCAGTACGTCTGAAAGAGTAATTTTGAGAGATCTACTAAGATAATGTCTGTTTGAATACAGATGTTTCAGAGTACCGTACGACCTTTGAATGATAGTATTGACTTGATGAACAAATCTGAGGTTGTAGTCTATATGAAATCCTAAACATTTTATTTGGTCAAACAATTCCACATAATGTCCACTTCACTTCACTTCATCGGAGTAGTACAAGTAAGTGTCGTCTGCATATGTATGAATGTTGAATGACTGAAGGACCTTGGAGAAGTCAGATGTGTAGATAATAAAGAGTAGCGCGGCGAGAATTGAACCTTGCGGGGCTCCATGACATACACTCATATTATCAGACTAACTACCCTTCATCACAACACGTTACTTTCAATTTTTTTTAAATGAACTAATAAAGTCACATGCCTCCATACTGAAACCAAAAAAAAACAAGTTTAGCACACATCAGATCGTGATTCATGGTGTCGAAAGCCTTACTGTAATCGAGAGACAAGGAAACAGTGACCTTTTCATTATCGGTGGCTGAAAAAATATCGTCGGTCATTTTCAACAAAGCACTAGATGCACTGTGATTTTTCCGAAAACCAAATTGGTGTTCAGGTAAGATGTTATTATCAAAGCCATAAGAGTATATCTGACTATAGGTGCCTTTTCTACAATTTTTGATATTATTTTATAGGCAAATTAATAGATTGTTTCCATAGTTCCGGGAAAAAACTAGTTTCAAGGCATTTGTTGACTAGATATGTTAGAACTGGAGTTAAGTGAGGGACACATATTTTGATCATTTTGATAGATATCTTATCTGATCCGGTAGCATTCGTTTTTGTGGAGTTGACTATCATGTTAATATCATCCATATTGATTTGATGGAAATTAAAAGTTTAATATTTTTGAAATTGCGTTGTTTTGTAGAAGTTAAGAAGAGTATCCGGAAGTTTAGTCGCAATTTGAGTGACCGAAGTAATAAGTGATTATTTATTTCATTAGGATTAGAAAGATGTTCAGGAATATCTTTTCTGTCTTTACGATTGACAATGTGAAATAAGTTCAATGTGTCCCATAGATGTTTGGCGTTTTGTTGATTTTTAATGAAATTCAAGTAGGCTTTTTTTTCTTTCCGTATAGCAGCTGTCACCATGTTTCTCAAACCCTTATAGGTGTTCCAATTATCACTCGGTTTGTACCGTTTATATTTCGCGAATACTGAATTGTTTGTCTTAATCATGATCTTCAAAACGTCAGTCAACCAGGGAGCTTTGGGTTTGCTTATTCTCGTCGTTATTATGAGAGCATGAACATCGAATGCGTAAAGTAAATAATCTTTGAAAATTTTTACAATTTCATCTACATTTTCTAAAAGATATATATCATGCCATGGCATTTCCATGAGATCATTTAGAAAGTTATCATAGTTGAAATATTTATAATTTCTGAAAGTACGATAAGTATGTTTCATTTTCATTGATTGAAAAATTATCTCACAGAATACTAAACTATGATCAGAAATCATATCGCCATTTATTGTCTGCACGCTTGAAATATTTTCCGTATTGGATACAGCAATAATATCAATCAGGAACGCACTTGAATTTGTTACTCTAGTGGGTTCATCATTTACTGTGAAACCGTAAGCTTCCAAAAAATCTATGAATTTGCATCGTGCATGCATAATTTTTTCAATTTAATGTTGGATTTATAGTATACAGCTATTCCTCCTCCTCTGCCCAAACGTTCCTCTCGTATCATTCCGTAACCCTGTACATCGACGATGTGCTGTGAAATATTTGGCGGAAGCCATGTTTCGGTAATAACTATCAAATCAAAATTGTATTTACGTATTATCTCTTTCGAATGGTCGAACCCAGCAAACACCGATCTAACATTCAGAGTTGCGATTTTGAGATTCATAACTAAGAGTTCCTCGAACAGAGTAGAGAGAGAAAAAAATGCTACCTAATTAAAATCAAATTAGTGGAACTAAAGATACATAGAATCCTAAATTTATATGAATGTGTAAAAATAAACACAACATTTCTATTGACACTTGAAATATAAAAAGCATTCTAACCATTATAAAAAAAATCATATGAGTTGAATGTATCAACATATCGAAGGACATTAAATTATATTCCAAGTTGATGAACTAATATTGAAATATCAAAAATGAATGAATATTATCTGGTGAAGAAAAAAAAAAGAGTTCAAATATTACACCAACAATTACTAAAAAAACAGATATAAGTTTTCTTGTTCATCCGAGTGGAGAGCTCCTTTCATAAATCGTTGATACTCGGTCCTTACATGGCCCATACATTTTTATATCCGTATTTATTTCCAGCCAGTATTGCGGTTTTATGACGGAAAGGAGTCAAATCTTCTCTGATAGTAATTTTGGAGCCTTCGAGTGTATTCTTTATTTTGAATACTGCTTGCTTTATTTGGTATGTGGCAAACTTCACCAACACAACCTTATCAGATATTTTAAATGTGCTTTCGATATCAGAGGTTGTAGAGTTTTTTATTTTAAGTTTATTGGTCAAAATCTCATGAAGCGTTTCTTCCACATAGATATTCGTTTGATTGCAGCAGAAAACCTCACGACTTCTCTGATCGTACGTTGAAATGAAGTTAAATATTTTAATAATTCACCTTTCAAAGTGGAATGTGGATGACCCAGCTCAACAATTTGAAAGATAATTACGCATATGATAGACTTCGATATGCTGATGTCTTTGATGCACTTTTCACTTTTTAATTCACTTGATTTGATTTTAAACGGATGAAATATTCGAGGAGATCCGCTAGTAACTACTCACTTGTCATTTTCATTCAGCATTTTCAAATTCTCAATCGATCCCATAGAAATCGTTTCCTTGAGGAAAAATGTAAGCGACCTTACTAACTCAGGCTTATTCTTCAAGGATAGTTGTGGTTTAGCCTAACACCACTGATGAGACCTACGGTGGATCCAAACAGGGCTGCCTGGTTG
The DNA here is from genome assembly GCF_025532065.1 of Leptinotarsa decemlineata. Classification (NCBI taxonomy): domain Eukaryota; kingdom Metazoa; phylum Arthropoda; class Insecta; order Coleoptera; family Chrysomelidae; genus Leptinotarsa; species Leptinotarsa decemlineata. The sequence continues at coordinate 4,310,275 of NW_027412538.1, read as the reverse complement.
AGCCATGAAAAAACAAAAGTCTGACATACTTATCTGATATTCCAGAAAATAACAGAATCAGTAACCGGAATTAAATCGGCAGTTACCCTTTCTTGAAGCAAAAAAATAATATTCCTCATTTTTTTACATCAATAGATGGCAACCCCGATATTACTCTTCAAACAAAATACGAAGTACAGCAACGTCATCAAATACATTAGCACACGTATCAGGAAATTTTCGTTTCAACATGCCACAAGTGCAGATTCATCGAAAGAAATGAGAAATAGGAAGAGGAAAATCTTAACTTGAAGCGTAACTTCCGAAGAAATTTCCCAGACTGGTCAAGAACTACGTGACAGGAATTAAATTTTTCATTCCGATAGATCCCGTAAAAATTAAGACAAATAGTCGCTTTTTCATTTCGAATTTAGTTAAAGAGATTTTCCAATTAGTACTGAAGGGCGAAATGAATGAAAAACATTTTCTGTGTTGAAGTGAATTATCACAAAAACTCAATTCAGAAGCTATATAATACTGTTAACAATATTTGGAGTTTTATATCATAATAAGAGAATTGTTCAACTATTGCTATATTTACATCTTTTGCCACGTTACGTTTTGAAATTTTCATAAAAATATACCACCCAAGATTCCTTTGGGTGTGATTTATTCACATGAGCGAGATGAAAAGTCATAATTTTGTAAAAGAATTGAGTGTGTCATCTTATAATGAAAAATATAAAGCCAAAACCATTCTTTCCCAAATGTTAATATCTCCTAAAAATATACCCTATCAATTTATATAAATGAAACATTTCTTTATCACTTATTGAAAGTTCTAGTTTTTCTCGAATGTCTTTTGTAATTTATTTTTTCAACACACGTTTCCGGCAGAAATTTGTGAATTTTTCTTTCCAATATGACGAATTCAATCGGACCCTTTTGAGGTGGCATTTCAATATTCTTCAAACCGAAAATCAGAAATGAAATGTTGTTGAAATCGTTTGGAGAAATTTCCCAGAATAGACTTGCGCCATAAGTGATGTTTGATTATGAGATCGGCAAGTAGATGGGTCTATTTTTGAGAAAAATAGAATGGATGAGAATCTAGTGAAGAATTTGTTTAGTGATGAGCCCCTTGATTCAATTTCAAGAATTTAAACAAACCAGTTTCGAATTGAGTTTCTCATACTTTCCATAAAAGGTTGCACTTCCTGAGGTTTTACTGAGTCACAATCACTTTTCCAGAACGAGCAACGCCATCTCATGAAAAACATTGTTTGTGATTTTTTTTGGTTAATGGAACTCTTTGTTTACAAAGGTATAGAAACACATTTTGATACTTTTATTTGCATATGAGATTCACCGTTTAGTGAATCGCACTTTCGATCAAACGTCCGTTACTGAAATTGTTGATTTCAGGTTTTTATTGGAGACTTTTCAACGATAGTTTTTTTGCAGAAAAATTCTACGGAACTTGTCTGTCTAGAATGATTGAAGACGAAAGTTTCATGAAATATACTTTTCGATTTAATCTTCACAAACTTCAATCTCAAAAAATGCTCCGCTATCACAGTAGCTTTTCCGTAAAAAAATTAAGAGGGAAGAACAAAGACTTCTATATTTGGTGCCGCACAAAAAAATTTCAGTTAATTTGCCGAATGGCGGGTTTTATATTCGCCCAGTTCGATTAATGTCATTGTCCACATCCACATGAAAGTTTATATCTATTTTTCTTCAGAAAAGTACGTACTTCAAGTCTGTCCCGTTCCTGGTTGAAGAAGACTTCACCTGAAGTTTGGCAGAAAACTAATAAGCAAATTCATCTATAATTGACTCATTCCTCTGAAAATTACTATATTTTTGCAAACATTAAAAATATTGATTTATCTACATGATACAATTATTGTTTATGAGTTAATCAACATTTATAGTGTAAACTAGTAATTTTGGTATAATTTCCATTCATCGGTATCTTCACTCATGATAATTTTGTAAGTAATATTTTTCGTGATTTCATTACTTGGACTCTCCTTAGATAATTGAAGTTTTATTTGAAATCATCCTTAATTCATTACAATTATTACTTTTATACACGATTAAATGACAAATTTGGAGCATATGCAAATTCTACTTTCCTCCCTCATTTGATTTTTCGGGCAGTATTATGTAAATATTGAGTATATTGCGAGTTCCATATTTTTTCATGTATTCACTTCATTCCTGTAATTTAAAAAAAAATTGATTAGATTTAGCCACACAGCCGACCATTGATTTTATTAGCAGTGTGGCGCCCAACTTAGCTCTCTATACAAAAAAAATTATCGCTGAAATATTAGGATATTGAAAAAGTCTTTTCAAACGAAAACCATAGTGCATATCGACGAAGAGCTGCCGTACTCATTGTATCAAGCTTGCAAGTGAATTCATTATAATTTATGTATTACACCAATGATGAGGTCATGATATAACTTTGTAAGTACGTGTGGCAGATATCCGACGAAAAAACAACAATAAACCCAGCTAATGCCGCCCAGAGAGCTGAAGTAAAACCATCAGACATCTGTGCAACGTCTTCCATTTGGAATATTCGTTGCAAGTAATCTCCTATATAAAGAAACATTTAATTCATTAATTCAGTCGGGACGAACAGCGATTGACTAGTTTTGGAGTACTAGCTCTTCGCCAGTACCGGGTGAATTATTTCAGATGGAGTGAGTGAACCGTCTGAATATCCCGAACAAAAAAAATCCAATTCCAACTATTTACAAGCTATATCTGCGTTAATTCAGTAGGATGTACCACTGCGCCACCTGCAGACGTAGTCCGGAAACAACTCCAACAACACATACTCCAGGGTGGCAGTCAGAATAATAAACATCGTTCGAAGAGGTGCATATGACTTACTCAAGTTCAGGTGAAAACACCTCACCCTTACCTCTCATTTGAACCTATGCCTTTTCAGGTACGTTTGGCAGATACCCGAAGAAAAAACAACAACTAAGTCAGCTAATGCCACGCAAAAATCTGCAGCTGTGACTGGTTTTAATTCAGTTCTATTTATGTCTCACCTGCGTTAATGCAGTTATCATCATCAAGTACTCTTCTTGGTTCTTCACATTTTGAGAACCGCTTGCCAGGTGCTGATGCTGCCCAACAGTCTGAAACAGCTGTCTACCGGAGGTTCTTGAACCCAAATCAAATCGGACATAATCGAAATAGTACTCATATATGTTTGAATAAGGACATTCTTTTCTCGCCACTTATCTCAAGGTAACACACGTCAGTTTGAAAGTCAAGAATTAATTTCCGGCAGGTCGTGTGCCTGCACTAGTTCAATACATCTGCTCTTTACCTGTCTAGGAGAATGAATACTGAACCTGAACAACAAGGTTATCAGTGTGGTCTTCTAAGAGTGACCTCCTTAAATCAAACAATAGCCGATTCAGAACATGAAAATATAACGTTGTTACTGGACCCTGTCTGTGTATCTATGGCGGATTTTTTTGCAGCCAGCCAACCTGTACTTTGACTCTCTCTAATATAGCTCATGAACTACTGGTCAATGAAGTATTTGGTTAATTATTATGCAATTGAAAAACTTGTAGGATAAATTTCAGAATGTATTCGATCTATAATTTCTGTTATGGTGCGGAGACGAAAGGTACCTGAGCAAATGCAGGATATGCTGATACTTTGCACGCTCATATTTTATTCCTTGAAAAAAATTCAACAATATAGCGATACTTGGAAAAGAAAATTTTTGGCTTTCTACTACTCCAACTTGACACAAAAAAAAAGATGAGAGAATCTTCCAAAGAAAGGAAGGAAGTAATCAATTCGAAATTAACTAACTCTATACTTGGATGTATTCCGTGGCATTAAAAATCGTAATTCATGAATGAATTGTGTGTATTTTCTATAATGTTATCCAATTTGGTACTGAAGAGCCTTGGGGCAAGTGTCTTAAGGCGAAACATCGATGTATACCAGTGAGGATGAGAATGTTCCATGTAAGTGCAATTTGTTATCATTCATTTGATGTAGAACTCATGTGAATGATATCTGATTTTTATTCTACAACGAATGTTTGAAATACAAACTCAGTAGAGAAAAGTATCTTCTGTATAATTCAGTGTTCATATAGAAGTATTTATTTGTTTCGAAATATTTTTTTCTTTCGTGTAATTCAATGTTCATATGAAAGTAGCTGTTTCAGAAAGACTTTTTTTCAGTTTGTATCTGAAAGTTACTTCTTTGCATGATCTACACATCCAAGTATGGAATTACTTATTTTCAAATTGATTACTTCCTTCCTTTCTTTGGAAGATTCCCTCATCCTTTTTTTGTATCAAGATGGAGTAGTAGAAAGCCAAAAACTTTCTTTTCCAAAATTTAATCACTTCTAAAAATATAACCCCTTCAATTCAAATAGCAATACTTCTTGAATGAGACATCATCGACATTTTCCATTCGCTTCAAAGACCTATTGAAGCCATCATGTGTGAAAGAAAATATCGTTCAAATGTCCGCCATGGCTTATTTGCGTGGAGCGTCCTGCCGTTGTTGTCGAGATCATCCAATTCAGGCCAAAATAAGTTGGTAGGATTAAATCTTGCAGGGCTTTTTCGCCTCTGGTTTTGGTGAATCATCACTTGAGTGCAAACTGTTTGCTAACCTGCTCGTGGGGTTCCTCCACCTGAGACACATTCTGCGTACGCCGCTCAAGAATTTGGTGCAAGGCGGTTTCATAAAGTACCCCGCTCTTGAGGAGACGACTCAGCCGTGCAAAACGCTATAAAAATAATAAAGTTATCTGATCCGGAGAAAACACCAATAGCGGTTGTACGAAAATTATGTCACATTCCGAAAATATATATTTTCCATCGATTCAGCATACAGTGTCAGTATATTTTCTATAACATCCGCCAACCTAGCGATCAGCCTCCAATACCGTTCTCGTTCCATGACCGAGAGTCGCAGTTTTCCATAACAAGTGAAAATCCCGTGCAAAACATCGTATCAGCATGTCAAAATCTTTTCGAATCGAAAGTCAAGGATGCTGCTACCGGCGGTCCACAGCATGCTTTCATCTGAAAGCGCGAGCCGCCGAAATCTACAAGGTAACGCGCAATCGAAGGCGGCGTTGAACGCGATGGTACGCTTAGTATGTCGCGGACAACGCTGGAGAACGCTTCTTACGGGCTACCGCGGTTATTTCAAATACGCGTTGACATGCGAAACGTGTCTTACCCCAAGTCATAGATTGGTGCACCTACCTGTACTTTGATTTATGTAATAACCAGTTCGATGTTTGGATTGCTTGCTGGCTAGTGTTAACTGCCCTTGTTGAGTGATGAAAAATTTTCGGTGTATGTATGTGCAACGAGGAGTGGCTCCACTTCTTGCTGTTTTGGCACTGTTCCCTATGGTGTCTCCCAGTTTCAATACTTTGGACGAAGGATCCGCCCCCAATGAGCTGGACAAACCAAGTAAGAATTGGGTGGTTGATGCAACGAAATTTTTGACTCTATATTGAGCGTTTGAAACGCATGGTCTAGGAACCCATTTCTTGACAATTATATATTTTCCTTCCACAAACTGATATAAATATATATATATATATATATATATATATATATATATATATATATATATATATATATATATATATATATATATATATATCAAGAAGAAATAACAATAACAGTTAGATAGAGGTATATAGATCAATACGCAATTCAGTTCTAAACTCATCAGTTTAGTTTCAACTAGCAAGTTCTGAGGTTCTGCCCAAGGCTTTGTAATGTTTGGATAGATGGGGGTCTCTAATTTATTAATACATAATTTTTGTTCAATTTTTAATAACCCCATCTTGTTCTTCTTCTACGGAAGATAGCTTTGGGATACAACTGTTTTTAAATTTTGGCAATACTCGGGGATTCCATGTAGTTTGAAATGTGGTGCACGTAAGTCAAAGTTTGAGGGATCCACATTGAATCCCAAACTTGCATCTGGATACAACATACAGGGTGTTTATTGAACATGCAGTATTCTAAGGATATTTTGTCCTTCGATGATTTTTGATAAAGCCCTTTGTTTTGCAGATACGGGGCAAAAAAAAATTTCGACAATAACAATTTTGATTATTTACAAAGTATTAACGTAGCCGAAATAAAAGTATGGAGTACTACACTGGACCTACCATATTTTAAAAAATGTAACAACTCCATAATCGATCCTAGTGTTTTTGAAAGAGTTCGCGAGTCGATGAGGGAAGATTGGATTATTGCGTCCGAGCAGGGGGTGGTCATTTTCAACAGTTATTGAAGATGAAGAAAGATTATAATGTAATTTTCGGTAATGAGTTTTTATTGTCGAAATTATTTTTCGCTTCGTATCTTCATAGAAAAAAGTCCAGTGGAACCAAATCGGAGAATATGTGTGGCTATTCTAGAGAACCTTTCCGTCCCGTCCATCAACTCGTTGAAGTTATTATCGAGAAAGTGTTGCATTAGTACTGAGTAGTACTAGTCGCAACGAAGGAAGAACCCCCTCTCGTTGAAACGCTACTACCCCATTTCGCAATAGAGGATCTAACTGTATAGCAATTCCAATGCGTAGCTCAACTGGATTATTCAGTAAATTGGAATGTCCTTCACCGTTTAGGTTTTGCTACTGAAAAGACTGAGGATATGAGATGTTAGTTTGGCGAGCCATATTAGGTTTTGGTTGTGGGGTAAATTCCAGTAATTGCTGATGTATCCAATAATGAAAATTATGCCAATAATAAATAAAAATGGAAAGTATATTCAATAACGTTAATTCATCAATGAAAACAACAATATTACCTTACTCATTTGGAGTCGATAGTTTGAAACATGTTGTTCATCTACAATAATTGTTGTCAATATCACCTCATTGGAATTCAACTAGGTAGTGTAGGTGTATAAAATTTTTAGTGAAGAAAGTTGAAACACAATTTGTTTCGATCCCAACAAGATTGCGTTTCTCTTCGTATTCTAAATTTGCTCCTCCATGACTTCAACTTTGTAAGTTGTAAGTTTATCACATTTCTCTTTCACCAATCAGCCTATATTATCAGCGTCAACTCATTTTGCACTGACATTTTTATTTGAAACTCATGAACACTTTCTTCAGATACATTTTTTGAAGTTTCCTCAGCGTTGTTGTGTTGTTAACCAAGAAATATTTTCTCATAACTAACTGATTCTTGGTTCATCAAAAATTGTAAGGGTGCAAAATGAGAGGGCATGATATTTTTTTAACGTTCTTTCATTTGGCATTCGGTGATATAAAAAAAACCTAATGCAAATACTGAATATATTGTGATTCCTACACTAATAAATTTCGAAAATTTCGTACATGACCAAACTACAAATCAGAGTTGAAACATTCACAATCAACAACTATTCAACATAATATCTGCTTAAGAATCTGCATTAGATTGAATAAAATTGGAATGTGATAAGCTGATATGATTGAACAAAAACTAGCCTTCGTAAGTGGTTCCAGGTAACTAGTTTGGATAAGAAATCCATCCCCAACAAGTTGAATAAACAGTAAGTGATGCAGTCAATCACTCTGCTGAAAGGATCGTTGCGTTGGGCTGTAATTAGGGAGAAAAAAAAAATCCAATTATTTCTCATCACGATATCCTGTGGAAGAGTGAATCGAATTCTCGTCTCGTTCTTGATAAAAGAGAGCGATTAGCGGAGAATCGACAGAAATCAATTCGGAGGATTGCAGACTATAGAAAATTAATTTTGTGGGGCATTATCGAAGGATTTTCATTCGATTTTTTCATTATAGATGGTCGTTTCTAATCACCATAATGTATTGAATATATATTTTTTTGTTGATCACAGGTAATTTATTGGTCCATTTTACATACTACAGTACATTTATGGAAAGTCGCGAATGCAGAAGTCCTTGTTTAGAGTTACAAGGATGAAATCATCTTTAAAGAAATATTCATATAAAAGTAAAGACTAGATCAAATAAAACTATAAATGCAAAATCAATAAACCAAGCATTTAATGAGGTCTTTCATGAGTTAAATACCCTGCCTTGTCAATATATTCCTCAATGTTATAAAAACAGTGTTGTAAAAAAAACTTCTCAATAGTAGATTTAAATTTTGCGAGGCTTGATGACTTCAGAGATGAGTGAAGATGATTATACAAATGTAACTTTAGTGAATTTCTCTTACTGATTGCTAATTCATACCTGTGATGCATTGTTTGGATATTACTGGAATTTTTTCCAACATCAAACCTTCATTTTAAAACCTCGACACGTGTTTCGATCACCAAATGATCATCTTCAAGAGGAAAATCAAACTGATCTTTGATCTTCCTCTTGAAGGTGATCACCAAGTGATCGAGGTGTTAAAATAACGTTTTGGTGGTTCATTAAACTTGCGAATCTCATTTCATATGAATGAATATGAATATCACAATGTCAGTCAAATTTACTCAGGTGAAACTTTATATATATATATATATATATATATATATATATATATATATATATATATATATATATATATATATATATATATATATATATATATACAAATATGAAAGTTATTGAGTGTCTTGATATATAAACATAAGTTAATATTGGACATAGCACTCATGAAAGTGGCAAACCATAGACACGTGTTTGGGGCTTTTGGCCCATCATCAGTATGGTGCAGCTGGTGCAGCCAAGTGTAAGGATGGGCAACACTTGGTTACCAAAAGATAGAAATACAAATGCACAGGAGCCACCGCACATGTGCGGTTGGCTCCTGTTGGCTCCTGTTTGTATATATATATATATATATAATATATATATATATATATATATATATATATATATATATATATATATATATATCCTGAAAAATGTATACTTCTTGATAGATGTATATTTGTATTGGAAGATACCATTAAATTTTGAGTTTTAATTTTATTCAGAGTCAGCTTATTAGCAGCAAACCATTTATACGCTAATGTATCACTATCTCACGCCATTAGTTGTAAGCTGGTGGAGTTTTTTCTAGAACATAATAGAGTCGTTTCGTCTGCAAACAAGGTACATTTTACTGGTTTTAGTAAACTGCATAGAATATTGATATAGATCAAGAAAAATAGTGGACCTAAAATGGAACCCTGATGGACGTTATGCTTGATTTCTTTGAGGTCTGACTTTAGTTGTTCACTTCAACATATTTGTACCTGTTTGTGAGATAAGACTGGACGAGCTTAAGACCTACGCCCTGGACACCATAGTAACTAATTTTTTTCAATTGATATAGTATGCGATACACAGTCACAGGCCTTTGTCAGGTCGCATAGCGTTAAAAATGGGTGCTTTTTGTGATCAAGTCCTTCGACTATGTTGGAAATTGATTGTAATTCCTTCAATTTTCTTCAGTTGATCCTTTCAGGGGTTATCAATATTCAAAGTTCATTATTTGAACAGATTGTTTGAAAAATCCTTCATGAAATGAAATTGAAATAATAAGGGCGATTCATTATACTCATCTCTAATTTTTTTCTCAATTACTATGAATCAGTAATTTACCAACAGTTTTTCAGTCAATTTGAGCAATATTTGACAGCAAATAACACGACAGTTAAGTTACTGGAAATGGACGGGTGTAACTGAATTAATTCTCTGGAAAATAATTCATACTGAGAATTTGGCTGACAAAGGCACTTCGATTGTCAAAACGAAGTAAATAGATGGATTTTCAATACGGAAAGGTTTGTGAATATATATCTTACTGTAAAGTAAGAGATATGTTATTCCAAATATAACAATTTTATTGTTATGCTACCATGCGATGGATATGAGTGTAGGTATGAAGCAAGGAATACAATTCCTTCACTTGGAGGCATTCAGGCATGGATGAGTTGTTTCAACAAGATGTTTTTTCTTTGGCATAGTGAGTGGTCTCATTTGACACAGACTTCTATAATTGTGATCAGGATGTTGCAGAAACGGAAACAGTGGTATACTAAAATACTGTTGAAAAGTTGCAGAATGAACTAGAATCCGCGGTTCCATGAAGTCACTCTGTCCTGAATTTGAATTTCTATTATGATACGTACAATTTATCAGAAAAGAAATATCGATATAGATGAAATTGTTGGCATACATATAAATTCAATCGTAGAAAAGCTATTCTAGAGGGTTAACTGGAGAAGTAACTATGTGCCTTATTAGTTACGGAGTGGTATCGCTTATTTTAAATTTAACATGTTGGGCTTTTTTACCGCCTATGCTGTACTACTTTCGACTCTACTTTTTTTATTTAATCCAAATTTTGATAAAACCTGTATATATAGATTTCACTTTTCATGAGTTCTTTTAAGATATACGCTTTCAGTTCGAAAAATAAAATGAATTTTAATTTTTCCCGAAAAATATTTATTCATTCATGAATTTTTATTTAGTCCCCCTTAGAGATTCGATTTTCATCTCCTTATTCGTTACGAGACGCCATCCACCCATGTTTTTTTTTTCAATACCGGGAATAGGAAAAAGTCGCAGGGGGGCGAATCTGGTGAATACGGTGTTCGATCCATGATAATGGTGTTGTTTTCGGACGAAAGTTGCGAACAAGCATTGAGTAGGTGCATTATCGTGATGCGACAACCATGAATTATTGTTCCACAATACCGGACTTTCTATTCGTATCTCTCCTCGCAAACGGAGCGTTACTTCGAAATATGAAAAGAACTCCTGGATACACTACGTCACGGTAATCGAAGAAAACATTGAGCAAAACTTCAACATTTGGTCTTGGCTCCACTAGATTTTTCCATTGGGACGATTGAACTTTGGTTTTGATGTCATAACCATATAGCCATGTCACCAGTTATAACCCTTTCAGGCAAATCTGTTTCGCCGTCGACGTCATTCAACATTTCTTAGGCGATGCTCTTACACAAAAAATCATTTCCGCTCCAAAAATATCTTCAGTAAATTTCTTCAGTATCAATTTATGGAATTTAATAAAATCATTCTGCTCTGAAGAATAACCTTGGAACGCTCTTGCTTTTTATATTATTTTTTTCATTATTTTGACTCATTGGGAACTGGTTTCCAATAATTTCTCTCTGAAGACATAATGAGATGTTAATTCAATAATGAAGAAATGTGAATGAACTAACCCGAACTGAATGTTTGTAGAATGCAAAACACCTCGAATAATTTTGGTGCCATCCAATTGTATTTCTATTGTAAGTATCTCTTTTTCCAATTTTGAGTGAAATAGATGAATAATTTGCAACAAATATTCCTTTAATCAGTTTTTTTTTTACGTCAATATAATTATATTGTCGTGAGACCACATAGGGCAGAGCCATATGGTTCTATTAATTTTTGTTTGTATAATTATAATCATCACATTTAAGTATGAAAAAAATATAGTTTAAAAAACTGAATAACACGCTTTCAAAGAACATTGAACAAAAAAGTAAAAAATGTTTTTTTTAATAAGCTTAATTCAATAACGAACGAAAAATACTAGAATTATTGTGAAAATATTTTTGTGTCATATTTTTGGTATATCAAACTCCCGTCGCTTTTATCATAATAACACTGTACTTATGACGTACTGTTTGGAACCTTTGGTGTAGTAATGAATATTACTGGAGTTTTTTCCCAACACCAAATCGTTATTTTTCCTTTTTTTTTACACCTCGACACGTGTTTCGATCACCAAGTGATCATCTTCAAGAGGAAGAAAAAACTGATCTTTGATCTTCCTCTTGAAGGTGATCACCAAGTGATCGAGGTGTTAAAATAACGTTTTGATTGTTCATTAAACTTGTGAATCTCATTCCATATTAATGAATATCACAATGTCACTCAAATTTAATAACGTTTTCATGAAACTCTTGAAGATGATCACTTGGTGATCGAAAAACGTGTCGAGGTGTAAAAATAACGATTTGGTGTTGGAAAAAACTCCAGTAATATTTATAATAACACTGTTTTTTTTTCGTTCGTTATTGTACTAAGCTCATTTTGAAAAAAGTATTTTTAACTTTTTAGTTCGATGTTCTTTGAAAACGTGTTTTTTTATTTTTTAAAACTATATTTATTTGCCATTTTTTAGTTTCATATGCTATGAAAGTGTGTTTTTTAGTCTTTTTGAACTATATTTATTTCATCTAGACTTTAGTATCAACCAGTTGTTTATTGTTTAGGAAAATTATCATTGATATTTTCCGATTCCGAGCCTGAAAATCAGCTACCAAGCCCAAGGAAGGCAGCTGGCGCGCGTGTTATTGAAAAACATACTTTTTTCAAATCAAGAAATACATGTAAAGTCAGTTCGAATTATATCAAGGAGGTTACGTACACCGCCATCTGCCCGTGAATAGATCAAGCAATAATGTCGATAATTCTGTCAAATTCAGATCTCCAGCTTGAGAGTTACAAACAAACCGACAAACAAACATACATACATACAGGTGAAGCTAATAAAAGCGTGTTGAAATGAATGGGAAAACATAAATTACAAACAAGCAGTTTTCTCAACAACCGGATATGCGATACTCTTCTCGCGTATATTGAAGCTAGTCATATACCGTATGTTTTGATACCGTATATCGTGGTCACAAAAATATTTCAAGAATACGAATACATAACATTTTATACATAACCTTCATTCAACGTCACATGTCGTATTTGAGGTGAAAACAATTTATATAATTTTAGAGAAACAATATAAACTATGAAGAAATTAGTGACCGATGTAAAAGCAAATAGTGCACCAGACCTGCTGCACAGTTATTCCTCAAACGATTTCGGAAATGTATTTGAGTATCTGAATATAGGATGAGTAGGGGTAAATGACACGCAATTAAATTGTCTCAATATAGTGCAAAAAAAATCGTAAAATCATCTTGGGGAAAGGAAGTATGTATCCAAGCGATAATTTATATAGAGATAGTGCCATTTTCGATGTTAGACAACTCTATTGCCAAAAAATGTTGCAAAATTGAAACTAAAATAACACGTTCAAATCACCCATACAATACTAGGGGAAAAAACATATTGTTGTGGTTCCGAAATGTAACAAAACAGTGGGACATAGGCACTGCAGCTATCTGGGTCCAAAAACTTGCGATTTTCTGCCTGAAACCATAAAAACTAGTGAAAACTACGGTAAGTTTAAGAAACATGTAAAACATCGGTTGAATAGTTATGACAGAGATATATTTCAAGAAATCATTTTACTATAGAAACCGCAAATATTCATATCTGTTATAATTATTCTATTTCAACAAATTGTTTGTCCTATTCAAAAGACAGTGATATATATCTCTAATGAGACTCTAGATGTGACTTTTTACTGACTGTGACATTCATTTTATGTGATACCTTGCATAAAACTGTTAACCATATATTGGTGACATTTTGATAATTTGTAATGTGATATATGAATATTATGTTCACTGATCATGTTATTCACTTGACCTGATGTGACGTTTTTACCTACCATTGTGAGATTTCAAATATGTGATATATGAATGTTTTTTGTAAATTTTTTATTATTTCTAAAGGCTATATAACGCACAAGGAGCAATCTAGCGACTGTTTCTTCAGTGATGCCATTGTTAATTGTTTATTTATTCAGCTCTCAAGCACTACTCATATGAATATTTTGTTCTCAACATTGGATTTCTGCAATATAAATTATCATCTTCATTTTTACTTTAGCTTTCAACATGAAAGGTAAACTATTGATTTTCAGTTGAGAAATATATGACCATAACCACAGAATTTTGGAAAGTCAACTATTCGTAGTGAATATAAATTGCACGCTGTCAATCATTTTAAAATTGCAAACATCATATAAGTATTCATTATTTATGATTTGAAGTAATTGTGATGTACAAGGTATTCACAATATACAAAATACCACCTGTGTTAGGAATAATGGGTTGACTTCGTTGTGTATGATTTTATGGTATGATTGCGTTGGAAATAGTAAGTGACGCATCAGATATCTATTATATTTCAATGAAAATTTCATAGTTAAAGTTGGAATGAAAATTAAGGTGGAAATTGATGCTGCATAAATTTACCCTTAGTCAGTGTGCCAAATATCCGTTAACAAACAAGGAAAAGTGAGCTTTTCATAAAAATCATTGTTTATTGAATTACTCCAATGAATATATTTGCCCAGCATATTGAATTTCAAATGAGTTTCAATTAGTGATCAAACAAGATTGCAAATTAACTTTAATATACACCTGAAAATTCCATATTTATCATACCATTACACGCTTATCATTTAGAATTAGACATTAATATTGTCCATTATCTCACAAATCAACTGTAGACGTGGGTGGTCGAAATGTGCTATTTTTTTTGTGTTTCAGACGCAAATTCATTGTTGGTTCAATGGTGTTGAGAACCACAAATTCAATTTTATTTTTGCATTGAGATGCTTCACAAATGACGCTAGAAAATAAACTTCATGAGATGAGAAGTTATTTAAAAACTACTGAAGATAGTGCTGCAGTGGAGTTGAAATTATAATACCAAGAATACTGCGCATTGTGAAGGAAAGCGTCACTTTTTATCAGCTATGTAGAATGACCTTCAGTAGATTTATGTTGAAACATTTTCAAATATATGCAAATATGTAAATATTTCGACACTATGAACATAATAATTCCATATCTTTCAAAAAGTTCATTGACAGGATGATGTGTATATTTCTCTACCTTTGCTTTGTCACCCCTCGTACGAAAACCGTCAGATGTCAAAACTTGTGAGGGGTGAGATAATATCGAGGTCCTGCCTTTCAATGTGCGATTTTGCGAACGTAAATGATCTATTCCCGATATAAAAACATAGGCACCACGGCCGAATGAAGAAAACAAAATGCGGGAGGTTGGGCCGTAGTAAAATGAAACCTGAAGATATACATCATCAGGGGTATATGCATTCGACTGCGAGGATAAATGCTATATCTCGAAGTCTCAGCAACAACTGACTGCCTAGCTACATGTTCACTCGTATTAACACATTCGGAGGTTGGTGGAAGTAATAGTGGGGACGGTGGCAGGGTTGATGGGAGGGATGTTGGTGAAAGCGACTGATCATGTTCTGATTGGTCCACGTTGTTCACATTTGTGCTACTGAGATTCATGGCTTTCTTGAGTACCGTTGACCGGTGAACCTTGTTTTCTTCTGTTGAAATTTTTGTGATGCTCGTATGAAGTCGTGCGTAGTAATAATACGTTGAACTAGACAGCACAGCAGTTTTATCGTATTTTATTAAGTGGTATGTTTCTAGTGAATGTTTTATTCTTATCCACTTGTATCAGTCCAATGAAACGGAAACTGAAATGATAAGTTTGCTAGTGTGAAATTGAAAATTATTATAGAAACCGCTGTATGATGTTAGCGATTTTGGTGTGTGATATTCACGGTTCATGAACTCATGAGAAGAATGTCCCATTTAGGTTATACGAATTCGATCATGATCTATGGCGAATGTTACCGAATTTTCAACCAGACATGCAGTTTATTTGTCGAAAGGTATCTGGAAAAAGAGGGACCGAATCGTAATACAGTGAAAAGGCTGTTTAATAATTGTTTGCACCATGGACCATTTCTTCCAAAAATAACCACAGGAAAGCCTAGGATAGATAACGAAGATCTGGAAATAGATCTTGGATATTATGCTACTCGTACGAATGCGTGTTTGAAAGATTATGAAAAAACATATCAGTTAAACCCAGAACCGCTCAACATATTTCGAAACCCAAATGGAAATGTTTCGAATGTGGACATCATCTGAAACACAATACAAAATTTTGTGAGAGTTGAAGTGGATAATTTATCAATGAAACATGCGAAAAATATCTGGTACCAACAGGATCTGTTTAATCTGTTTGAAATCTGTTTTTTCGTTAACCAACTGTCTCACCCCTATGAACGACAACTCTCGGAAGTCGAAACTTGTGCGAGCTAAGGATTAACGAGGTCTTGCCTTTAAACTTGTGATGGACAGTCAAAAATCCACTGTTTTCAGGGGTAACGCTGGATCAAAAACTTAATTGGAAAGAACACATCAAAGATCTCTCTGTCCAGCACTCTTTACCTGCTTCGTAGAATCAATGAATTTGTTTACTCTTATGTTTCGAGAGCAGCTTACATGGGGACATTTCAGTCTAAGCTGTCATACGGATTGTTTTTTTGGGGACTTTCAACTGATTGGGAAAGAATATTAATTTTGCAAGAAACGGCTATTTGAATCCTGGAAAGAGCAAAACGAAGTGACAGCTGTAGACCTCTATATAAAAAAAATTAATATACTAATCATTACGGCTCTATCCATATTTCAATGTCTTGTCTACATCAAGCCACAAAATAACATCCCTTAATTCAATCGCAACCATGAATATTTGACCAGAAATGGCCACAATCTTCTTATGCCACAACATCGACTGGAAATTACTCATATAAGCTTTTTTACTATGGCGATGAGGCTCTTCAACCATCTACCATCAGATATGCAGGAATTACATAGGATTGAATTTAAACAAAGTATAAAAGGGCTGCTGGTTGATCTCTGCCCTCATGACGTGAGTGAATTTTTCAACTTCGTGTTTTAATCCTTTGCCTTTTCAATATGTATGTATTAATGTGTATGTTTTGTATTATATTCATCTACCTGTTAAACTGATAATGAGAAAATAAATTGATTGACCGATTGATTGATTCATTCCCGACACGGGATGGAGCACCATATGAGTTTGTCATGAAATTTGATACAGCCATCATCTTTTATATATCTAGTTTTAAAACAGAAGTTTCCATTTGAATGTATCTAATTCTGCCCACGCTGTACATCGAATATAGGGAGATTAATGGGTTTTATTCCGAGCAAATAGAATTTCTATACCAGCTATAGTAAAGGATCGCCATTTTTGTAAGTGAAATTATCAACTTAAACAAAAAAAAATCGATGTCTAATAAATTTTTGTCGAAAAACCGACTTACCATCATTAAGGAGTAACCAGAACAGTTGTCTGCTTTAACCTGTGTAGTGAGTTGAATGATTTGTCAACGTCAGTTTACTTTACTGCAGAATCTATTATCAGTACGCTTATATATTATATACTGAGTTATAATGTTTCGTCTTAAGACTATTTCAATTGACAGACACCTATATCAACACCCCACTTGTATACACTCCTTTCATAATTGACATCTTGACTTCCTAAGCAATTTGTCGTGAAAGATATTGCCCCTGGAAGAACGCCTTCTCCGCTACACGCCTCCGGCGTGGGACACTTAAGAAGTTTGAAGAACTCTAGAAATTTCATAATTGACGAGACCTATACAGAGGTTAATATCTTACAAAGCGCCGGCTAGCATCGTAACGGTTTCTAAAAGGTGTTGAAATATTTTTGTATTTGATTGCAGTTCAATATGTATGTCTTTACTAGGCCAATGAATTTGGACGAGTTAGAAATGCATGGAGATAATAAAGAAAAAACAACAGTGAATCTTCAAAGCATTGAATTGAAGTGTTATGATTATTTTGGATCAATTGAGAGATTTACAATTAGTTTTGAAGTTTTCTCGGGATTGCTGAGAACTTTTGATGGCGTATCAAACATCAATTGACTGTTTATACTTTGTACGAATTGTTTTCATAAAATGGTTGTCTTTGGTTCTCTTTTATCAAAGCAGAGAATATCTTTAACCAACAGTTGTGTTTAACTTTCCACGTTTTCATATAAATACCATTCATATGCTTTATGTGCCATTCTTAAGCATGCATATTACTTATTTGAAATATGCTTCAGCGTGATTGAATCCAACGCGCGTTTTGAAGTTACCAGTATGGCAACATCAATAACTCAATAGATTTCACAATCCTGGAGTGTAAATGTCAACTTCTTAATTAATGATCTGACAAGTGTACGATTCAACTAAAATGTTTCAATACCCTTTTTCGAATTCAGTCTAATTCACACAGTAACTACTCTCGAATTTTGTGCAGTACTGTACAGTACAAATAAAAATTACAAAGTGAAGAACATTATCTCGATGTGAAAAAATCTTGCTCTCCCAAATTCATGAAGAAATATTTTTATAAACTGAGAAATATATTCTCTCAAGTTGAATTTGAATCATTACTGCAAATGGACTGAATAAATGCTTCTTTCAAGTAAAAAAAATATTCCAGCAAGATTGTGCATACATTTCAATAGAAATCATCACATTAGCTCAAGAGAAGTAAGTATGCACTCTTTAGTGTAAGTAAAATTAATCTCGAAGCAAAACTTTTTTGGGACACCATTTAAATATCTCCATAGGAGAAATTAATTGCTTTCCTTTGAAGAGATACATTTTTTGTCCGCATACGAACGACAACCCTCAATATTCTAAACTTGTCTGAGGTCTTATTGTTTAACATACGATTCCTAGCAAGTTAAAAGGTGCTTAAACATTCCTTGATCAGAAAAAAATAATCGTTCAAGAGACGTACCTCAAATCCCTTTGAAGTTTGCAGAAGTCTCTATAGAAAAATTGCCTTTCAAATTAATCGTTTTGGAACCGCTATAGTGCTGTGTGAGTATTATTGTATTCACTTTTTTCACGTTTTTGGAAATTCTGATTTCTCCTCTTGAGAGTTTGGTAATATTTCTACCTATTTCTTACATTCCTAAAGGAAATATGTCAAATAATTTCAAGCTGAGTAGGGTATATTCAATTTGTTTCCAATGAATAACATAAAAACATTTCTGAAGTAATTAAAGAAAGCAAAGACATTTCGGAATTCAACAAACATTTACATGTTGAAATCAGAAAGTGTCATATGTAGGTGCTTTTTACACCTACCGGTGCCTTTTTTTGGTATTTTTTGTATTATAATTTATTGTCGAAACTATAAGTACTTCTCTCGTTCAATCAAAAATGAATTTGGTCTAAGAGAAAATCAAATTTTATTAAGAGAAAATGCATTTATTTAAAACAAGATGAAATATATGTTCAAAATAAGAGATAGGCGAATTTAAATCAACGTGGAGGATTTCTCTTTTCAAATTAATATACACTTGCAGAGCTCGGCAAATGTAATAATGCATGTGTGAAAAATTACGAAGCATTGATAAAATTTTCGCAAAACGAGGGCAAAATTGAGAGTAACTGTCAAAGTTTACCACTTTCTCTTCGGTACTAGTATACAACGCAGTACTTACTGATATAGCGGAGTTTCTTTCTTGAATAACCCAAACACGTCAATTTTATCCAATTAAAATACTTACCCATGAAAATATCTTCCAACTGTGTAAGACCCCAGTCTTGTAAAATCTGTTCCATTATAGTAGATACAAAATAATCGGAAAAGAATTACCTACCACTACCTACAGACACTTCCTCCATAAAATCACAACACATCAACGTCACTTTCCAACACATACTGGCGAGTACCAAACACTGTTCTACATTGTTAGTTTCTCATAATACTAAATATATCTATGTTCAAATGAAACAGTTTTTTCAAACTGAATTGAATGAAATTCTTCTTTAAAAGAAAGGAATCCTGTTCATTCTATACAAAATTCCTGTTATCTTCAGTCGATCATAATATAGTTTTGTATATAGATTCACAAAAGTATTGTTATAAACGAATTGAGTTATTTGAAGGGATACAGTTTTAAATTTAAACAAACAATATGTTTTCAGATCAAGTTGATATTGCTCTCCATTTGATACAGTTTATTTTTCTTTTTAAATAGGTGGTAGATTTTGAGATGATATATTTTCTTGATTGAAAATAGTTCATCTTCGCAATAATATAATCAAACGAATGCTGTCACTGAAAGGCCAAGAAAATTGATTTCTTCGTTAGAAAAAGTGTGATTCTCTTATGGAACATGGTGCATGAAGTGATAGTTTCTCCAATAGAGATAAACATTTCAAAGCAACCTATGCTCTTCTTTGAAAGAAATACTTTTTACTGTGTGTTGAGATCAACTCGAAGTATTTCATTTACTCTTAATTTACACTTATAAGCAAGTGAAATAATGTATTAATAATAAAATCAGTTTTCCAATATCTGAGTGTGAACATTTCCCAATATTTCACAAAGGGAGTGTTCATACTTGGAGACTAGCTGTAAATAAAATGATATGAAACAATTCGTTCAGACCAGTTTCCAATTACCTACACTCTAGATTGATGATACGAAGATAGGGTGGACCTGCCTATACCTACCAGCTGTTTGTTTGTGTTTGAGCACTCTGTTAGCAATTTGCATCCATAATGGGTATTCATTTTATTTGTTACAACGAAAAAGTGTTTCTATTCTACACTAGTGATTTGAGGGCATGGTCATCTTAGGAGGTGATGTAAACTGGCCACTGAGATCGTATAATTCAACCCCGTTAGACTTTTTCTTGTAGGCTTCTTGCAATTCGTAGCTGTATGCGAATATGCCACAAACCACAATGGTCCTTGAAGCCAACATAGCCTATGCCATTGGTCAAAATCAGCCTTGTTTATGCCTTAAGTCGTAGTTGTATGAGAATAAGCCATTCATCACAGCGGTCCTCAAAACCAACATAACACATGCCTTTGGTCAAATTCTGCTTGATTTATGCGTTAGAGTCATGAAAAATTGAACGTTTCGGATGCGCTACATCTAGAGAAGCGGTGGCGGATATTTGAACGATGTTATATCACACACATAATGGCATCAATAGGTCTTTCAAACGAATGGAAAATTTTGATGATATATAACTCACACACACCTTGTTTTATTCAATTTCAAAAATATGAATCCATAATGAAATGAATGACCTACTAGATGCATATGGTTCAGAAGGCTCTTTAGTTGAACTATGATCATAAAATGGATTATAATAATACTTAAATTTGACATACTGAGTAGAATCTTTCAAAAGAATCATTTTTAAATTGGATAGGATGGATAACGAAGATCAAGCTATGAATGAAAAATCAGACCACAATAATCTCAGAAAAATATATACTTTCTTGGCAAATAAAGGTTTTGGCTTTTTACTTCTCCATATTGATTCATAAAAAATGAGGGAATCTTCCAAAGAAAGACAGGAAGTAATCAATTTCAAAAATTAACTCTATACAAAGATGTGTAGATCATGCAAAAGAAGTAACTTTCAGACACCAACTGCACGAAAAAACTCTCCTGGCATGGCTACTTTCATGTAAACATTGAATTACCCGAAAAAAAAATACTTTCCAAACAAATACTCTCATACCACTGCAATGGAAATATTCCATAGTCACTCCCGTTTTTAAATCTGATGATAAATCTAATCCCAGCAACTATCGACCAATTTCTGTAATAGATAATTTTGCGAAGATATTGGAGCATGCCCTCAAAATTCGCCTACTGGATTTTTTTCAAAAAAATGAGGTATTAACAGAAAGGCAGTATGGATTCAATAATGGAAGTAATACTGAACTAGCTGTTTTAGATTTATTTAAGCAAGCATCGGATGCCTTAGACAATTCAAAGAAGTGCCTTGCAATTTTTCTTGATTTGGCCAAGGCCTTTGATACAATTTCTCATAAAGCACTCTTAAATAAACTGAATTTATAAAGAATACGAGGACCAACAAATAATGTTTTTACAGATTATCTTTCTTGTAGAACCCAACGGGTCAAAATGGGTAACAATGTTAGTGAACTGGCTAAAATCTCTAGTGGCGTACTTCAAGGTACCGTTTTAGGCCCAATACTATTTTTAGCATATATTAATAGTTTAAGTCACATAAATAATTTCAAAGGGCACCTCATATCATATGCTGACGATACTGTAATTATCTGTACAGGTGATACATGGCAACAGGTATATAAGAGTGTTTGGCTAAAATACAAATTTGGTTAAGTAACAATCTTCTCAAGCTTAATGTTGGAAAATCGAAATTTATTACTTTCACTCTTCTGAGCAATCACCAACCTGTCCAACAAAAAATTCATTTACATATGCCAAAGTGTTCTGAAACCAATTGTGAATGTCCATATATTGAAAAAGTAACTGAACTGAAGTATTTAGGAGTTGTAATGGATCAACATCTGAGATGGGATGAACATTTGCAATATATAGTAAAATGACTTAGACATCTTAGCTATAAAATGTATGAACTCAGGGATATACTCACAAAAAAAAAGCTTAATTATTGTTTTCAAATCTCTTGTTGAGTCAGTTATACGATATTGCATGCTTTCCTTTGAAATGAAGATAAATACCACATTTTTGAAGTATAAAAAAAATACAAAAGAATTCATAATTGTAAATAATGCCCGTATAAACAGTTTATTCAAACATACCCAATAACCCAGAAATATCGCTCAGTACATTTTCTAATCCTCCAATGTGTCTTTAAGTGTATGTATATCAATTTCCAATATTATGTAAACCTAGATGTATAGATAATTATAGGTACTTATTCTCATAAAATATACCAGCTTCCTCTGTCTATTTACTAATACAACTGCAACAGTTATTTAATCTTTTATTACTTTTGTGCCTGATATATTTTTAAAGTACTTCCACGGGGAGACAGACGGAAGCACATTACAAGCCACCTGCGCTTAGGCTGCGTTCCTCAAACTCCTAGTGGTCCTAACCATAATATTAATAAATTGTATATTAACATATTCCAAATAAATTGAATTGAATTGAATTGAATATGAACACTGAATTATATTCCGTTTGTATTCCAAACGTTTGTAGGGGAATCGAATCAGATATCAGTCACAGGATTTCTACACAATATAATAATTGAAAGAAGTAAAATTCCACTTACATGGAACATTGTTATCCTCATTGCTAGACATCTTTGTAAAGAGTTGATTTTTTGAATCCATTGCTTTTTTCCTTTTTTTGGAAAATTTCCACATTTTTTTTGTATGAAGATGGAAAGGTGTAACGCCAAAACTTTTTTTTCTCAAAAATATACATTCCAAATCTATAAATTCATTTTGAAAAATCAAAAATAAAAACTCACATCACCCTTTATTCGAAATTTTTCTTTCCCTCTTTCTTTCCTTCTTGATAGTATATCGAAGACAGTGCCATCATTTATTTATATTTATGTTTTTCCTGTTTTCATATAGATCTTTTTTCATTGATTTTCATTATAGTAAATAGAAAATGTCCTCAACTGATATATAATCACCCTTATATATATTACAAAAGTCGTAAAGACAAAAATAAACATTGCCAAAAGCTCGACAGATACCAAAGGGTTCAACTGAATAACCCCTTCCTCTTGATTTTGATTGAATATATTTGATTGTCAGGTGAAATATCATCCATGAGATATAAATGTATTCTTTATTTTTCTCAAATTAAAATTTGATTAAGGATAGATGTGTCGAAGAAAATTTATATTCATGCAAACGTATGCTGCTGTACAGATGAAAGAGTCAAAGTATGGACTGAAAGATTCAAGAATCAACTACAGAGAAATGTAATTCTACTTTTGTTTACGTTCCTTTTTTGAAATGTAACCATTTCAAAAATAACTTCAGTCGTTTCGGTGCATGAAAAAAAAACAAATTAGTGCTAGAAAAAACCTTGTAAATTATGTTGACAAATTAAAATTTGATTAAGAATAGATGTGTCGAAGAAAATTTATATTCATGCAAACGTATGCTGCTGTACAGATGAAAGAGTCAAAGTATGGACTGAAAGATTCAAGAATCAACTACAGAGAAATGTAATTCTACTTTTGTTTACGTTCCTTTTTTGAAATGTAACCATTTCAAAAATAACTTCAGTCGTTTCGGTGCATGAAAAAAAACAAATTAGTGCTAGAAAAAACCTTGTAGATTATGTTGACAAATTGAAATTTGATTAAGAATAGATGTGTCGAAGAAAATTTATATTCATGCAAACGTATGCTGCTGTACAGATGAAAGAGTCAAAGTATGGACTGAAAGATTCAAGAATCAACTACAGAGAAATGTTATTCTACTTTTGTTTACGTTCCTTTTTTGAAATGTAACCATTTCAAAAATAACTTCAGTCGTTTCGGTGCATGAAAAAAAAACAAATAAGTGCTAGAAAAAACCTTGTAAATTATGTTAACAAATTAAAATTTGATTAAGAATAGATGTGTCGAAGAAAATTTATATTCATGCAAACGTATGCTGCTGTACAGATGAAAGAGTCAAAGTATGGACTGAAAGATTCAAGAATCAACTACAGAGAAATGTAATTCTACTTTTGTTTACGTTCCTTTTTTGAAATGTAACTATTTCAAAAATAACTTCAGTCGTTTCGGTGCATGAAAAAAAACAAATTAGTGCTAGAAAAAACCTTGTAAATTATGTTGACAAATTAAAATTTGATTAAGAATAGATGTGTCGAAGAAAATTTATATTCATGCAAACGTATGCTGCTGTACAGATGAAAGAGTCAAAGTATGGACTGAAAGATTCAAGAATCAACTACAGAGAAATGTAATTCTACCTTTGTTTACGTTCCTTTTTTGAAATGTAACCATTTCAAAAATAACTTCAGTCGTTTCGGTGCATGAAAAAAAACAAATTAGTGCTAGAAAAAACCTTGTAGATTATGTTGACAAATTGAAATTTGATTAAGAATAGATGTGTCGAAGAAAATTTATATTCATGCAAACGTATGCTGCTGTACAGATGAAAGAGTCAAAGTATGGACTGAAAGATTCAAGAATCAACTACAGAGAAATGTAATTCTACTTTTGTTTACGTTCCTTTTTTCAAATGTAACCATTTCAAAAATAACTTCAGTCGTTTCGGTGCATGAAAAAAAACAAATTAGTGCTAGAAAAAACCTTGTAAATTATGTTAACAGCTAGAATGCTTGTCGCGTGAAGTAAACCGGTTACAAAATGGTGTATTTTATTCCCTTGTGGGCAGATGCGATACATTGTGAAGGAATACAAATAAACATTTGGAAAGGTTCGTATGCACAATCGTATGAAAAGACTGTTTTATTGTAAACATTCCGAAGAGTGATATTTTTCATATTCCATGAAATATTCATGACAGAAAGGTATTTTGGTTCGAAAAAACAGAGAGATGATGTGAGAGCCGTATATTCCCACAACATTTTCAGGAAATTCGATTAGGGAGGTCTATAAAGGGCAACCCAAGGATTTACATTGAAAGCCGCTTCAAGATAGTTTATTTGTCTCTATTTTAAGTTAAGGTTAATAAATTTAGAATGGATCAACAGATATCTAAAAATATGTAAAGTAATTTTTAGGGGGTTCAAATTATGGAAAGCATCACACTTATGCTTGTTATGGAAAGTGGAACAGTTGGATGAAATCAAAGTATAAATTGAATCACAAATGACACTGTCCCCTGAGACGAATTCTCAGTTTAATTGGATCTCCGTATTGAAAACTCGCAAATTATCTTCTTCGAATTTTGAAATTATTATTTAGAAATTGCAGCACTTACACAAAATACTTCTGATTTTATTGAAGGAATTATTGAATCACAAATTCCAAATGAAGATTTTTTCAAGAGTTCTGATGTTGTGAGTTTGTTTATACCAATGTTCCGGTCGATAAAATCCTAGAAAGGAAAAGACAGAGTTTAACGTCAAAGCTACCTTGAAGCTTGCTTGATTCTTTCCTCTCTGACTGCGAAATCATTCCGCAAATTACCTATAATTTTCAACGCTCAATAAAAAAAAATGTTTACATTCGAATGGTGGTTCTGTTGGATAGTCCGGGGTAGTGGTTCCGTTGAATAGCCACCTATAGGTCTAACTTCACAGACTTTTTTTTCTGTGGAGCTCGAACAAGAAGTCTTCAAATCTTCACCAAGAAATAGAGAGGAACTGTGCACAAGAATTCAGGAAGTTTATAATTCGCAAGCAATATATTGAATGCATTATATTTTAATTTCATATTCTTTCCACTGATATGTTTCAGTGATTAAGAATTGACTCTAGGTAAATAATAATATTTTGATTACATTTTGGTGAACATTGTTACGAATCTAGTCGAGTGATTAGAAATTTTCTAGTTCACCATCGAACAATATAGTTTTAAAAATGTATTCACTGATAATTTTTTTAATGAAACACATATTTTTATAAAAAAAACGGTTGTTCAGTTTTACCTGTGAATACGTAGTCAGTTATCCGGTCGAAAGGCCAGCACAATGTTCAGCTTTTTTTTCTGATGGAGAAATTGGGAAAAAATGATATTTTTAACTTTTTTCAAGGAACTTTTATTTTAGCTCGACACTTTCTTGTTATCAACAACTTATCTCCATGTAAAAATAACAAAAACCCAAACTTGATATAAATTTCACATAACAACATAATAATATCTAATACAAAGTATTTCAAAACTTAACAACGGTGATGATCCAAAACTTGCTGAACCCAACAGAATAGTTAGAAATTCGATGAAAGTTTCATAGTGCAATTTATGTGATAATCAAATAAAACATTTTACAGTGAGTTTTTAATGATTTTATTAACATTAAGCATATAAAAGCTACATGAATCTAGTGATGTGTTCAGATATTCTCGAAATCGAAAAATAGTTAAATTTAGCCCCGAAGACAAATATTCATTCATAAAATTTGATGTTCTATTGAATTTTTTGGATATCTACCTAATGGAAAAACAACTATCTTCAGTTATTCTCTGAATTTATTTTTGGTTGGATATTTTTCTGATTCATTAGAAATCAATCTACTCTTTGTGCAATAATTTTGTATGTATCATTAGGATAAGTTGTCAAAACTCATTCACAGGGTGTCGTCCAATTTCCTCCAACTTTTGAACATTATATACACCTGTAGTTTCTGAAGCAACTTTTTGATTTGAATTATCTCTTTCATATTGAGGAATTCAATTTTTTCCCATATTTCTGGTACTTTCAGTTATTTGATGGTTATCAGGTGAATTATTATTTTTTTTGTACGCCTGATAATCTCTCTCTATGTTATACTTTATACAAGTTTCAAATTACGAGAGATACAGCCATTCCAAGAATGGAGTTAGGAATCACACGTTAAAAGGTGAGACCTCATTAGTTCTTGGCTCGCACAAGTTTCGACTTTCGAGAGCGATATGTTTCTTTTGCCTAAAACGGGCAACTTTTTCTAATTTAACCGATTTTGTACCTCTCCCAGATTCCCATGTTCTCATTCTGGCCCGATTTTTAGACAGACAGTATGTGACGTCAAGAACACTTTGTGAAGTCTTATCGTTATTATAGTGTGTGAACATTCAAATATTTCAATTCAGATTCACTTTCTGTGATGAATATTTCTTGGCTATTTTATGTTTTTGAAGAAGGTATGAACATAACTGTAGATCGTCATAGTATTTATAATATACCATTATATTTTGAGTTCCAGTTTGTCATGCAAGAATTTTGAGTTTCTCTTCAAGCTTCATTGATCATTTGAAATTTTTTCACTCGAAGAATTGAAACGCGCTAAACCGAACAAATGAATTCATGACTTAGAATTTTCTACGGAACTCTTATGAGTTTGATGGAGTTTTTATGCTAAAAATAGTTTGATGTCACTATATTTCTATCGAGATTTCAGTAATTGTAGTGTTGTAGTCGAATATACCAGATTATATTCCAATTCGCCAGTTTTTCTTACATTTTGGAGTAGTTTCTCAAAGTGAAATCATAACGGAAATGTAAGCATCAACTGGTTTTATTAGCCCAACCTCTATCGATATGTCGAGACGTAGCTTTTCTGTTCAGTATATTATACGTTCTGTTTTCTCCACCTTGCTCACAAATATACTTTTATAACCAGAACAAATGCATGAAATGAAGTCATACTGTAATATATGAAAGTATAAATCGATATGTTTGAAAACAAAATATCAGTCATTTCCATTTGAATTGAAATAACAATTTAATGTGCTCAGTTTCTGTGTCAGATTCTGGAATCAGTATTTCAGTTTGATTATCAAGACATTACATTGCACTGCCCGACAACTTTATCAATCGACTGAAACCAAAATAACTACAGATTTTATGACTGCATGTAAGCTGTTAATCCTTTCGTGTAAATAATCACCCATCAGTATATTTCCACAGATTCTAAACTAGTAGAACATTAGTTGAATCACATTTTTTCAACAGATACATTGAATTTAACGACCAATAAGATGTCTTAACCATGTTTTTAAATTTGTATTCGTTTAAAATTTAAAGCACATGGGAAAGACGGACCCATTTACGGTAGTGAGATGAATCAAATTTATGTTACATTCTAGTAGGCCTTGAATGGATTACAGTTATTTCTTCGATAATTTTTATGGAATTGGCAGAACTTATCGGATGGAAGTACGTATAATTCCAATTGATCATACCTAAATACCTATATAAACTCCTAGAAATTATCTAATGTTTCTCTTTCGACAATTGGGTGCTACAGATAGACGGGGTGCATCCTTTTTTCCAAGATGGTGACCAGGGGACAAGGGTTACGACCCCACAAACTTGAACTTATAATAATTGCCCTATACACAAAAAATGAATGAATTTGCGTGTTCTAAAAAACGCACGCCAAGGCCTAAAAAATGTAACATGCATTCCACACTTTGAGTGGGGTTATATGAGGCGGATATGTGCTTCATTACAGTATAAATCAAAATCCTAGTCGAATGAATAGATACGATAAGGGACTATTTATATTTCGGGAACTGGCAGCACTAATGTCAATTGGCAAAATATGGCAACATCATACTAAAGTTTGACATTTTTTTAACACGCATTTATTAGCTTCACCTGTATGTATGCATGTTTGTTTGTTTGTTTGATTGTCACTCCCAAGTTCGAGATCTGTATTTGATGGAATTATTGACATTATTGCTTGATCTATTAGCTGGCAGATGGCGCTGTTAGTAACCTCCTTAATATAATTCGAACTGACTTCACATGTAGGTATTTCTTCATTTGAAAGAAGTATTTTTTTATTACCACGCGCCCCTGCTGCCTTGGGTTTGGCTCCCTCTCCGGAATCGAAAAATATCATAGTTCGAAAAGACTTAAAAACACACTCCTAAAGAACATCGAACTAAAAAATTAAAAATATTTTTTTAATGAGCTTGAAACAATAACGAACGAAAAATACTAGTATTATTGTGAAAAAACTGTGGGCGCTTTGTGCCATATTTTTTGTATATCAAGCGCTCGTAGCTTATTTCAAAAAAATATATTTTCAACTTTTTATTGGATGTTCTTTAAAAGCGTGTTTTTCAGTTTTTCAGCATACACTTGCTCGCAACATTTTGATGTGCAAGTGCTATTTGTTGTGTTTACAGTGTTTACATTTAGTTAAGAAAATCAATTTGAAAAAAATAGGAATTTTCAAGAGAAGGTTGTCGTTGGATTATTCTTCACAACTTTCGACTTGGATTACCTTAACAAAAATGTATCGATGAACTCAGTTTTATGTATGGCGACCAACAAGAACCACAGTATATCGCTGGTATAGCGAATAAAATCGTAGTCGTAGTTCGGTCGCCGAAGATCGTACAAAATCGGTTGTTGTGCCACGAAACATCGTTGTAGTGCGTAAACTGATAATGCAAAATCATCATGTGACATATTATGACATGTTGTGACATACGTGCACATTAGTTCCATTTCAAAATATTTGATTTGGCATGAACACTTAGTTGAATACCCCGCAATTTATCAATCGGTCAAAAAAAGGCCTACGTCAGGCGGTGAAAAGAAATTAATGAAAAGTTTAACCCTGATGCTTCAAAACACGTGTATAAAATACGACCGAATGTTCGGTTTCGGTCGAGTTTCGGCAAAAAACGGGTTTCGTTTTAGTTTTGGCAGCAAACCTCCCGAAACTACGACCGAAACCGAAACTGCATTCGGGAGTTCTCGCGCTGTGATCGGTCATGTTCAGCACGTTGAATTTCATAGAAGCTATGAAGACATTTTGCCGCATACATACCAACATACCAAATCATGTTGTGACTCGTGACTTACTTTGTGATTCACTTCGTTTATTACATAAATATTAAATTTCTATTGTGATATTAGGTAAAAACTTAAATAAGTAATTTTATCTTTGATATTTTTGAAAAACCATCAATAAAATTCAAAAGAAGAATTTATACCTACTCAAATAAACACCTCACCTATTTTGAATATTTTTGAAGTGCAAATAATATTTTTTCTCAAATGAGGGGTTGTTATGTTGATTTGTTGATTATCAGTAAGTGAAAATATCGAAGACTACATAACGTTGTGATTTAAAGATGAAAAATAAAGCCTGGCTGATTATAATAACGTTTTCTTTATTTTACCCTCAAAACATAATCCTTGTAAGGAAGTTTCAGTTTCGGCCAAAACTGAGACCGTTGCCGAAATTTGGTTTCGGTTTCGGTCGTAAAAACCAATTTCGGTCGAACACTAGTATAAACTCGTGACAGATGACGAATCATGGATATATACGTATGAGCCGGAAATAATACAGCTGTCAACCGTGTGGGTATTCCAAGACGAGATAAATCCAACAAAGTTGTTAGTAGCGAAGCAAATGATAGCCAATTTCTTCGGCTGAATGGATCATGTGGCCACTTTTTCGCTTCTGCAACGTACAACGATAAATACTAAGTAGTACATGACCATTTACTCTGCAGGAAGTCTTTGGAGAAATTCGTGAAATTAACCGGCAAAGAGGAATCATTCCCCATCATGGCAATGCAATTTCTCACACATCTCGTCAAACTGGTGAATTTTTGAGCAGTCAAAACATTGAATTGATGACTCATCCTTCGTACATTCCTGATTTGGTATCCAATGACTTCTTTTTGATCTTAAATGCCAAAGGTGAACTGCGTGGTCAATGATTTACGAGCGCCGAAGAAGCAGTCGAAGCGTTCAAAAACCATGTTTTGGAGGTGTCTCAAGAGGAATGGAAAAACTACTTTGACAAATGGTTTGAACGAATGCAAAAGTGTATTGATTATCAAGGGGATGATCTCGAGGAAAATCAAAGCTATTTTCATCAAAAATGTTTGTTATCATGTGCTATTCCCGAAATGTAAATCATTATCGGATGAATAAGACTCATGAAGGAAATATTTAATTGATGAAATGTTGAATCGAGTTTTAAAGGTTTCATATTTCTATTGCTCACTAATTCACATGATGAATTTTTCATCATCGAAGTCAACGTTTTGTTACTTCGTTGAATGATCGACGTAATTTCCGAGAAACGGTTCAAAGAGATGTGCATGCCAATTGCATACACAAACTTTTCTCAGATCGACGGAATCTTTAGAACTCGTTCAGTAAACTAATCAGAATTGTTTACACAATGTCGTCTGGTAGTGGAGTTTATTTTTAATAAATATACACTTCTAGGAAATTTAAGCAGATGACATCAATTATTACCTTCTTTGAAAATACACCGATTTTTTTTAAGGACAAATCACAAGCACTGGTTTCATGTTTCATTATTACCCTCCCACGAACAATAATTCCATATTGTGCCGTGAAATAACATACGAAGTTGGTCTGAAAAGTTTCCGACCTAACAAAGATATAAGACATTTTTTCAGAATGTTTTTTCAACATAGTCTCCTTTTAACTCATCTCTGTAATCCGTCGAAATAGAGATTGTCCATTCATTTGACGGAAATATCTGCCTTTCGAGCTCAATTTTCAGAAGTCGCTTGGGGCTAGATCTGGTGAGTAAAGCGGATGGTCAAGCAGTTCAAACTGTAATTTGTGGATTGTTGCTATGGCAACCGCTGAAGTCTGAGACGGTGAATTGTCTAAGTAAAACTTGATTATTGTTCCGAATATGGACGTTTTTCCGCAAGTTCTGCCTTCACTTTGCCTAGTAGTGATGCGTAGTATGCCCTTCTAATATTTGTATCTTTTTGAAAATAATCGATTGAAATAACTCTCGACTATCCCAAAAAAGAGTCGCCATCACTTTTCCAGTCGAAATCAGAAAACAATATTTGCTTTTTTTGGAGCTGGTTAGCTTTTGCAGTCCACTGTACTTTGGTATCGGGTGTATATTGATGTGTTCAGGATTCATCTACAGTAATTAATCGACGTCAATACTTGGATTTATTACGCCTCAACTGTACCAGAAAAACACTGTAACGGTTCATTTGAAAGCGTTTTCAGTCATGAGCAAACGCGGCACCCAATGCGCTTCAATTCAGCGGTTGTCTAGCACAATTTAGTAAACTTTGGCGATGTTTTCATCGATAGTTGCATCATCATCCAAGCTCTTACAGCTACTTTCAAAATCAGTTGCCTGAAACTCCATAGTGGTAAATGATGGTGCACAGTCCACATACACAGAATCCAACTCATCTTTGATTTATGTTGGCGTATTACTTTCAATGACAGCTCGATACTCGATTTTGTCCATTCTCATAAAAACAACTGCTTGTCCAGAATGACTGAAACTTTTGTGAGTATCCTACAACAGATGAACAACGAAATTCATTATATTCTGTCCAACCAAGCAACAGAATCTGTTTAATATCTGTTTTTCCGTTAATCAGCTATCGCCCCCATACGAACGACAACTCTTAGAAGTTAAGAAACTTGTGCGAGCTAAGGACTAACGAGGTCTTACCTTTCAACGTGTGATTCCCAACACGGTTCCAGTATCATCCCAGCTTCAACAAGATAAATTCTCTCGAAAAAATTATCTGGTCAAGGTAGGAATCGAACCCACGGTCTTCCGATCGTGAGTCGGGCGCACTACCACCGCTGCCAATTCCACAATGCATGCATAGAGCACGTGATCTCCCAGACAAGACTGCTTGTGATGAACGACCAATATTTTATTTTATTTTTCAATAGTATGTGGCTGGGTATAGGAACATTTTTCAGGTGAGGTGGAGGGACAAAAATTTGCAGTTTTTCCAGCCGTATGAGTACTTGACATTTCAAATATTTCAAACTTGCCAATACCGTATCTGTTCACACCACAGGCGTTTAAACGTAACTGACCACTTTGACCCTGTACCAATGAATTCCACAAGCCGCTTGCAGTTAAATCTGATTGGCCAGCGTGAGGAGACCCGTTCATTTTACCCAATAGATGCAGGTGTGCGTGGTAATCAAGTTTTGATCACGCATCCATCATTGTTTGGGTTGTTTTTTCTATTGGATGGATATAGGTTAGCTTTTATCCACGAGTAGTGTTATCTTCATGTTGTGGTCCTAAACTTTTCAGACCACCTGCGTATGTCAGTATTTTTGTCGCTATCTCGTAACTTCACCTATGAACTATAGATATTGTTAATACATTCGAATGTACTGTGAGTAATAATTGAAAAGTATTACCTTAAAAAATGTTCGACTTCAGATTTTACCTTTGAGTGTAGAAATCAGCATGTATTCAGTTCCAGTGTACAACTAGTTGGCTGGTAGTGGACAGTTGAGTCCCGCAATGCATTCATGGTTCAGCCCAACATCAGTGATGAGGCCTAAGGCATGTTGAAATAGGGATGTCTGGTGTTGAATCAGAATTGCGTTGTGTTTGGGCTCTAGTCTCTAGTTCACATCTGATTACCTTTCAGTGAAAGCTGCAGTGGGAAACAGAGGAGGAATTTTGTCGGCGGTCGATGGTGAAGCTTGACTTTGCAACTGACCGCCTTGGGGAGCCTCCTTTATCTTTGATATTCGCAGATTGAGTTCCCTGTCGATCCTATAGATGGCGTGTTCGTGATGAGAGATGTCATCGGTCTCATTTCCTCCAGACTTTTTTATTTTATCTACTGATGTCGAGTCTCAGCTGAAACTTTTAATTGCAAAAAGTTCAATGCCAGTCCCGAAAAAAGAATTTCCATCATGAAACTGTTTGTGATTTTTTTGCAGTACGGAATGAAGAATATTACGATTGTGCTTCTACAAGTGAATAATTGTTATTGCAAAAAACGGCCAGTATTCAATTTTCAACCATTAATTATACATAATCACATCCGATGCAAATTCTTAACTGACTATAACTAAAACCGGTCTTCGTGCGATCTCTGTTTCTTGATTTCTCGATAGTTCAAGAATGCTACTTATGTAACTGTGGTTTATCGCTACTTTGGTACGTCGTTGGGGAGAATAACGCACAAAGTGAATAACTGGAAAAATAATAAGCTACAGTGTGTGTGTCACGGGCGGATCTTTCGAATGAGCCTCATTAAAATTTGACAGATTTTTGATCTCATTTATATGTATTGAGAAGGTTTTCTCATAAGTAATCAATTCAGTGCTTGATACTGAGAATGCAGTGATTATTTTTCAAGCAACAAAAACGACATAAGGAATATGGTATGCTAGGAAAGGCATCCCGAATATTCACGAAAAATAATCTTTACGTAAAAATGCGAAAGTCACCCACTTAACACTCACTCATTCATGTCTTTTTCCGTACTGGTGAGATCTAGGAAGCTACAATTTGGTATTGAGGTGCTTCTTAGGTCATAGATGCGCAATAAAGGAGGATTTTCGAATATTCCATTTAGGGGCCCCTCCATGGGGGGTAAAAGTGGCGCGTTTACATATGAGAATTAACTTTACATCACTGTTCACCGCTTTGTTTACCGCAATATTTTCTGAGACTGAAATTCTATACGTAGGTTCATTTTATGTTGTAGATGTGAAAAGAAAGAATTTTTTAATATTCCAAACGACGAGCCTCCACCCTGGGGATGAAAGAGGCCCGTGCACATATGAAAATAACATTTTCATCACTATTTCTCCATCCCGCTATTTTTCAAAAGCTGATATTTTGTATGTAGGTTAGTTTCATGTTGTAGGAGTGCGATAAGAAATAAATTCCATCGCCTGGGGATAAAAGGGGCGCGTTTACATATGAAAATTAACTTTTCATCACTGTTTCTCCGTACCGCTATATTTTTGAAGGCTGAATTTCTGTAAGTAGGTTCGTTTTATGTTGTAGATGTGCAATAAGGAAGAATTCTCAAATATTACCACTAAGGGCCAGCCGCTGCGAATGAGGGGGCGTTAAAATGAAGTTACCTTCTCATCACTGTTTCTCTGTACCTACCGGTATATTTTTGGTTGCTGAAATTTTGTATGTAGCCTTTATCTTA
Organism: Leptinotarsa decemlineata; assembly: GCF_025532065.1. Lineage (NCBI taxonomy): Eukaryota > Metazoa > Arthropoda > Insecta > Coleoptera > Chrysomelidae > Leptinotarsa > Leptinotarsa decemlineata. The sequence continues at coordinate 4,275,147 of NW_027412538.1, read as the reverse complement.
CAGATTTTCATCGAAACATTCTGACATTGCCCCTAACAGCATGTGATTCGAATAAATATTTTCGAAAATATTACATATTTAAAATACAGGGACATAGTGATTGCGGCGGTACCAGGCCAATTATATGTCGCTCTTTCAAGAGTTACCTCTATAGAGAACATGGTTTTATTGTCTACTGGCCAAAAAGCTGTGAACAGTGTACATAAAGATATTCTCTAGTATATTTAGTAAGAGCATTACACACGCGTGGAGCCGGGGCGGTGCGCTAGTATGAACATAATGCAGGTGAGTTTTAAATAAACTAGTTGTATCCAAACCAATAAAGAAACTATTCAGGTTCGGATTAGTTTTAATCTTCCTCATAAAGATGATCACTTTGTGATTGAAACACGTGTCGAAGTGTTAGAAATAACGGTTTGGTGTTGGAATAGTACTCCAGTTATATTCATCCACAACTGAAATGTTATTGTGTTTTATAGCGAATTTTCATCTACTTATGGAAAAAAGTCGAAAGTGTCAATAATGAAATAGTAGGAGTCATACAATTATTTTGAATTTATGATTAAGTTCAGTACAGAAACTTCCTAGTTTTCATTTCGAAAAATTTTGTCATGTTCCAGGCTGATCTTTTTATATGTTTTTAATGTAATCAGTAGTTATGTCTTCCTAAAAATGATTAACTAAAGAACTTCTAACCTTCCATAAATCAAAAACTGAATGAATCCATAGATCAACGGAGAATTCGCATAAGTTCAATGAAGAACAATAAACTTTAGAATAGTCCAATCAGTCAGTAACTTCTCGTATTTTGTCTATAAATAACCTCAATCATCGAAAAACATTACATTTTCAATAGAAAAGTTTTTAGAACGACTGGCATTTCGATAAATGTTTTTTTTTCTAGAACCAGCAGAAATACTATCGAATACGCGTTCCTTTGTGAGTGCTTTTATTTCTTTTGACGAATGTCACATTATATCACGCAGTAACTTTTCGGGGTGAACTCTTTAGTTGTCCCTATATTACACTTGAGCAAATTCTCTGTTGACCCATATTCATTAATTTTTCATAGTGTCGAAGGTTAGAAATCGCAAAAAAATCAAGAAACATTATTTCCTCCACAAAAATAATGTCTTTTAAAGAATAACTGCTTTGTTTTTTCCAAATCATGACAGAAATTTCTCAGTGATGATTTTGTTTGGAAAATAATTTTTTGAGAGTGACTTAAGGAGTTCTCCATTTCTCCCGGAGGATCCGGGATCCGGGTATTAAATTGGCAAAAACGACTTCCTGGCCATACTGGCCAAGAAGGCAATGAGGCTGCTAACTCCCTTGCAAAGGAGGATGTTGCAAGCAGCTTCATCGGTCCAGAATCTACCACTGGCATCGCTTTGAGCTTTGCCAAACAGAGATTGAACACCTGTATGACAAGAATATTCATGGACTTCTGGTAGAAACTTCCAGGATTGGCTCACTTCGAAGCTTGAAACTAAACAGTTGTTGGACTACAGAACGGATGAAATACGATGTATAACAGGCCTTCGTACAGGTCACCAGGGCCGTCGCCATGGGGGAGATGAAGGGGGGGAGCCTCCCCTCCCTGCTTTTTCGACTTGGGAAAAAGTTGGGAAAAATTGGGAAATTTTGGGCCATGACAATAATTATAAAAATAATTGTAAGAAAATTAATAAAAATTAAAAAAATAAAAATGAGAGGAAAGAAAAGGAGAGGTAATAGGAGAATGGAAAGAACCAGGAGAAGGTTGGGATTTCCCAACATGCATAATTCGAAAAGAATTATAAGTTGTTTGAGATCTTCAAACAATTTTAATCTCTCTCAAGTAAGAAAACAGTCCTGAACAGTCCACACATTTTGAAGTGACAATTTTACAAAATACCCAAATTTTCGCTGTTTTTTCCACTTGGAAAAGTTGGGAAATTTCGGGCCGTGAAGATAGAAAAAAAGAAATAAAACAATAAGCACAATATTATTCAAGTGTTGTTTCCTTACATTTGTATTGAATATTCCTATACATGGTGGGTATGGTGGACGACCAAGGACCTTGGTCCAAAGTAGAATTATTCCCGTTTTCATTTTTATAATCACCAAAATTTATTTTTGTTTGTGCATACCCTAACGGGCATAAGCATTCAGCCAATTTTTGGATAGCTGAGTAAGAAAATTAACATATTATAGTAGTAATTAATCCCTCGACTTTCATTTCTTCGAATGTTGGGAAATTTTGCTGGTGGGGTTGGGAAAATTTGGATTCCACCCCCCCCCCCTGGTTTTTCTTTTCGCTACGGCTCTGCAAGTCACTGTCATTCAAATCATCACATGAAGAGACTTGGACTGTCGGAGGACAGTGTGTGTCGACTCTGTTTGGAAAATGATGAAATAGCAGGGCACATACTTTGTGTCTGCCCCGCTGGGGATCGAATCAGATTTTCAGAGTTCGGCAGAGCCGTACTCTCATCATCTAACCTGAAAGACCACCCATCATACAAACCAATGGGCTTCGTTAAGAAGCTGGGTTCATTTGGTCTGGTGTAAATCGGTGTGAGTCACAAAAAACCCTTGCGGGTTGTGGTGAGGGGTCTAACAGACCCATTCACTTTAGGCCTAACCTAACATAACCTAATGATTTCTTCCCCTGTCTGTACTTTCAATTCAAGATGTAGAAAAGGTTGAAAAAATACATGAAATAATATTCATCTCAAAAAAACTGTTTCTGTATCTATGGAGCTGTTTCGATTGAATATAATCAGGACTTTTGTTTCCAAAACACAGACTCCTCAGACAATGATGGATCGTCGAATGTCAAGAAAATGAATCGATTCGAAACATAATGAAGGCAAAACAATACATCCGGAAATTCCAAGACTTACCGTACATACAAAAACATCCTCGTTATAACGAAAAGACTCGAATAAATAAACAAACGCTTGCATGTTCTGGTGTCATTAAATAAGATGACGGACTCTCTTTGATATTTGCTGCATGAAAGTAACAAAAGATATAACCGAAATAATGATGCGAGTTGAGTACATTTCCATGATACCCTTGAGAAGACAAAAGGCATGAAGACGGGTATTTTCATTCGAATTGATTTGTTATTGGCAGCGATATGATTCGAAATTCATATCAGGTGAAGCGGTAGGAATGATAGAATCATCACTTTGATAAATTGTCTTCAGAGTCACTAATCAAATGATTTCAAAAAAACTATTATGAAAGGATTACAAGTATCAACACATTTCAGAAAAGTAGTATTTCAGAAAAGTAGTATCGCGAAACATTACTGCTTGCGACGTTTCCACAGATCCCTAAACAGAGTATTGAAAAAGTTGATCGAAAAATTTCATGGTAAACATTATGGAAATTTAACCCTTCTCGTGTCTATTCAGTCAATGAACAATTATCGTCAAGTGAATCATTATTGCTACTTTGAAATTGAAGTAATATCAACCACCAACTTGACAACTGAAGTCTTTATTCGAAAAGTTCACACAAAAATTCACTGAAGAATAATGTTCAATATATTTTTAAAGAGATCTGATTTCACTCTGCGTAATATAACTAAGTATTAATGAACTATTCATTGATAAATAACATATTTCTTCACTTCCTGTAGTACATAATTTTCAAAGTTCCTCAATGTTCCAGTGATAATAATAATAATAATAATAGACCATAATGCACTTGCTATCAGCATGTCCAGCATATGCGGTTTCGGCCTATATCCATCGACATAACGCGGCCCTAAGAGTGCTATATTACCATCTACGACACTCTTACGGCATTGATGAGACACCAGTGTTGCCCTACGCTCCGGGGGATATTGAATCCGTTGTGAGGAACGAGAAGTGCCTAATTTATTGAAACTATTCGTTCCCCACCCTCAAGCTCATACAAACTAATAAGCCTGATGTGGTTCTTCTCGACCACCAGAGCAAAACGATAATTGTAGTGGAGTTTTCAGCTCCTGGCGAGACGAATATCGTCAGAAAAGAGGAGGAAAAACGGATAAAATATCGAGATTTTCTCTTCGAACTCCGCAGACTCTATCCAGATCACTCTGTCAAGGTGGTTTTTCTGATTATTGGAGTCCTTGGTGGAATGATGTCTTCTCTACTCTCGAATCTCAAAATCATACCGGCTTGCCGCACTAAGGCAGAAATCTTAGTCGCACAGATGCAGAAGGCTGTTATTCTTGGCTTACTGCGCAGAGCACATGATTCTCGGACCCAATGATCGCTTACCCCACGATGTGGGGAGTGGTCATTGGTTGATAATACTGGCGCGCCCCCTCGAATGTATCGGGGCTTCGGGGGCTAGGGCCTGACCAGCGTACACTACGGTGAAAAAAAAGTTATAATAATAATAATGGTCTTCTTGGGGTGCAATAGAATATAACAACCACAAAGCTAACAAAAAGCTAACATGGAAGTCTCACCTACAGAGTAGAGCAAAAAGATCAAATGTGTTATGAGCAATGTCGGAGGATAGTGGGAGTGCATGGGGTCTTTCACTCCGTGTGGTTACCTGGATATACACTGCAATAATAAGACCTATGTTAACGTACGGAGCCATTGCATGGTGACCGAAAGTTCTACAAGCAACGGTCATTCAAAAATTATATCAAATACAGCAACTGGCTTGTTCAAACATCACAGGAGCCATGAGAACAACACCAACTGCGGCAATGAAATCAATTACGGGTATGACCCCTCTGTACCTGTACCTTAAGGAGGTTGCAATAATGGCCATGGAGCGATTGCCCACGGCTGGTGTGAACGTCTGCTGCAGGCAACCACTGATGCAATTAAATCCTGGTTTGTGTTTATTAAACCCTACAAAATACAAATAAAACAGAACACAGAGTCAGATGCTTCAAATGCAATACGCATATATACAGACGGCTCGAAAACCAAAGAAGGTTCAGGATGTGAAGTGTTCTCCAGACCACTGAGCCTAAGGATTAAGTGGGGAATGGGAAAAAATACCAGCATGGTCCAAACGAAACTGGCTGGTATTTCAATCTCCACAAAAGAAATAACCAGGAAAGGAATTTCTGGCAGAAACATAAGAAGCCGCACTGATAGCAGACAAGCCCTATTAGCCTTGAACAGACAACGTATAACCTCAGGGCTGGTACTAGAGTGTCACCAAGATTTAGAAAAAGCCTCGGTAGATAATGACATTATCCTGAAGTATGTTGAAGGGCACGCTTTGCTGACTCTTTAGCCAAGGAAGCGGCTGGACTAAGAAATTTAGGACCAAGTGGCACCGACGGCCTGATGACTTCGACAATTGCGGAACTAGCCAAATGTTATATCCATGCTCAATCCTTAAAGAGATGGAATGGAATCAAATGGATGCAATTTTGCCAGGATCACCTTGGGCGACCCTGGGAAGCTGGCGCCGAAGAAATATCTGGCGATGATCAGGAAAAATCTACGCCTAATAGAAAGATTCCTGACTAGCCACTGTCAACTAAGAAAACACCTTCATTATATGGGGCTAGTGACACACCTCTATGGAGGATTGGTGAACAGGAAGATGAGACTGTCAGGGATGTCCTATGCGAGTGCTCGGAGTTATCGTCAATAAGAGAATGTGTGTTCGGCGAGTCTTGGCCTACACCTACCGATATAAAGGAGATGTCTTCCAGTGACCTGTCCACCTTTCTGGAAAAGACAGAAGGACAACTCCTCGGGAGGATGTACAATGGGTCACATGTGGCCTAAGTGCTATGGTCTTACACTCACCCTCCCTCCTCTACTGATACACGCAGAGTGAAGGGACCTTTGGTTTTACATAGTGAGCCAAAAAGTTTTTGACATCTTTGATGAGATTGTGGGCCTTCCACGTACCCTACGTTTTGATTGGTTTACAGTCTTTTTTTGTTTCTAATTGTGAGGCTTGGTCCATAGAGTACATCTGCATAGTTCAAAGATGAAAGGACGACACTGTCATATAAAGTAATTCTTGTGTTTTAGGGAGGTATTTTCGATTTCCGTAAATCAGCTTGAGTGAGAGGTAAATTTTCAGGATTAGTTTATTCACATGGGAATCAAATCGGAGATCACTGTCTATAGTCACCAAAAGATTTTTTGCTTCGTTCACAATTTCCAATCTATTAAAGCCTAATATTGAGTTGTTGTTTTACAATAACTCAACTCTGTGATTTTTTGGATCAAATCAATGAAACGACAATGAAGCTATATAATTTCATGAATTGTGCTTAAATTATCAAATTTTGTTAATAAAAACCTACACGACTTGTATTTGGTCATTGCATGTCACAAAACATTAAACAACCCGAAGGCGACGCAATTCATCACAATTAGTTGCACTACTGACATTGGGATACACTGCTTTTAAGTGTTACTAAAAGCACTACAACATTCCATAATTTTGGTTAATTCACGAGATTAAGTCATTACTCAAAATTATATACACAGTATGCTACAAATAGCATACCGAACAGTATAAATTACGTGGCTAATTATTCACCTAGCAAGATTACTTTTTAATATCAATGAACGATTGAAAATCTATAACGATGATTGATTCGTAGTAGTTGTGAACTTTGACCTTCACGCAAACATATCCAATGGTTTCAGATAAAATCTTCACTATAGCGAAAAGCTGTTTTCAAACAAGTTTATAGCGAACATAATCAGATTGTTTTATTACATGCTATTATTTAAACAAATCCCTTAAAATTACTGGGGATTGTTGAAAGTAAGCTCATTGTTAGCTGTGAATGATTCTGACGAATGTTATACATGTCTTTCAGTTGCTAAATAGATGATTATCGATAAAGCAGAATATATACATCTTCATATATACTTCAGAATCGTGCGATGATTTTAGTTGTGATTCGTGATGGTACTTCAAACAAAAAGTCACTCGAGTTTTATTCAATGATTTGAATGTTTTCGGATTTCATACATTTTTTTAATGTGAAATAATGTTCTAGTGGTTAAGGAGGTTGCGTTAATGGACATGTTACGATTGCACATGGCTGGTGTAAACTTCGAAGTAGGAATTGATCAATTGAGGCTGAGTCTATGGCAAGAAGCGCTTACTGCGCAACCTCTGCTGCAGGCAACCAGTGACATATTGAACCCAGGTTTGTGTTTATTGAACTCTACAAAATACAAATAAAACAGAACACTGAGTCAGATGCTACAAATGCAATAGGCATATGTACAGACGTCTCAAAAACCAAAGAAGAATGTAGAGTGTACTCCAGATCACTGAGCCTAATGATTTGGTCAGGAATGGGAAAAAATACCAGCGTGGTCCAAACAGAACTGGCTGGTATCTCAATCGCCACAAAGAAATAACTAGGAAAGGAATTTCTGGCAAATAATCTGCGCTGATAGCAGACAAGCCCTATTAGCCTTGAACAGACAACGTGTTACCTCAGGGCTAGTACTAGAGTGCCCCCAAGATTTAGCCAAAGCCTCGGTAGATAGTAACATTATCCTGAGGTGGGTTAAAGTGCACGACAGGAATAAAGGCAATCGCATTGCCGACTCTTTAACCAAGGAAGCGGTTGGACTAAGAGTTATAGGACCCAGTGGCACCTACGGCCTGATAACTTCGACAATTGCGGATCCAAATGTTACACCCATGCTCAATCCCTAAGGAGATGAGATGGAATCAAAGGATACAGTCTTACCAGGATCATTCTGGGCGACCCCGAGAAGCTGGCGCCGTAGAAATATCTGGCGATGTCCAGGAAAAATCTACGCTTAACAGTAGGATTTCTGACTGGCCACTGTCAATTCAGGAAACACCTCCATAATATGGGGCTAGTGGACATACCTCTATGCAGGATGTGTGAACAGGAGGACGAGACTGTCAGGCATGTCCTATGCGAGTGTCCGGAGTTATCGACAATAAGAGTGTGTGTGATCGGCGAGTCTTGGCCTACACCTGCCGATATAAAGGAGATATCTTCCAGTAACCTGTCCACCTTCCTGAAAAGGACAGGATGGACGATGACCTAGGAGGACAACTCCTTGGGAGAATGTTCAATGGGTCACATGTGGCCTAAATGCTGTGGGCCTACACTCACCCTCCCTATTCTACAGATATAGAAAATGTTCTGGTGAATAAAAGAAGGTAAAAGTCACGTATACTCTGAAATATTATACTCAGATATCATCACGGTGATCATCACAAGGTATTCTGATGAATGATTTTTTGACGTGCACGAGAATGGTGGCGATGGAATTGAGAAAATGAATGATGCACACTAATATGTAACTAGGTATTATCTGAATTCGAAGATTCGAAGTGTCTTAAAATAATTTCACAATATTGCCTGTTCTACTAGTCTTAAATAATTTTACAATGTGTCTTTATGTAATAGTTAAGTAAATATAATAATTAAAATATTATTTCAACAAGCTATGTAGTTTACTATTAGGTATTGGTCCAACATCGTTATTCATAATATTATCATGTTTACTTATTTCTACTCTCATAGGCATCTAGATGCCTGTTATTAACTTATTCAACTAATCTTATGGAATGGTTTGTTGCAAAATATGATACGCGACTGCTGATTTTTTAGGACTTCCATTTCTTAAGTGTGCTCAGTGTTCCTTATATCTTATTCCAATAGATATTTTTGTTTGCCCATAATATTATTTTGTTAGAATACTTGAGAATGGTGTAAAAACCGAAACCTTGGTCGTATTAATATCAATACATTAAGTAAGTGGAAATTAGACAAAGTATTTCATCTTAATCATTCAATTGATCGTAGAATCAAGTCAGTCAATCGCTAAGGGATGTATTCAATAGTTGTTGCCAAATAAAAGTGAGGGTTGATAAAAATAAGAGCAATACTATGAAAATAGTTTTCTTCAGTGAATGTATTTCCAGTGGTATATTTATGGCTCGATTTTCAGAGGCAAGTTGTTAGACAAGAATTTCGAACTGTTTCGAAAAACTTGATTTCGGTCTGAAAAAAAAATGCGGAACTCCTGAAAAACTAATAACTATTGAAGAAAAATATATTGCTAGGTTTCTAACAGTAATTGAAAAAATAGTGTAGATAAAAGAGATTTCAGCAGTGAGGATTTTTTTTTAAGGAAAGTAGATTTTGACATGTAATGAATCAAATGAAATTAACTTGGGGTTAATTGCTTCAGATAGAAGAATACTGATATCTGACTGGGGAACAGTCCATCAGTATTGAAATTACCGAGGACTGGGTGGTCAGTTTTTCATTCACCTGTTTTGAGAATTTTGATTTTCTTTATCTCAAAAAAATTTGAATTTCAATGGAGAATCTCTCAAATATTCGCAGTAACTGTGTGTAGAAATCTCCGTAACAATTTATATTTTTTCAGATCCGAAAAATGTCAATAAAAACTTTGATTCACTTCCCATGGTTCCAATAAAATAATTTTTTTATCACTCAATAAATAATTTGTTTAGAGTTGAATGATACCTAATTGGTTGAATTTGGGTTCTGTAGAGATTACACGCTTCCTTTGTTCAGTTCTTCAGAAAAATATTAGTTGATAATAATCGCATGTCGTCCATTCGGGCACCCCATACCAAGCGAACTCATTCTTACAAAGAAACCTTTGAGAATAACGGCCAATCCTGCATTGTATGCAGAGTATGATTATAATTTCAAAATTCCGAAACTGGGATACATATCTTTTGTTTAGCAGGGAAACATTATGAAATTTTTATGTATTATGTATGTGAGCAGCAGGAGCGGATGAACTAGCAGGAGTGTGTATCTCGTGCACGATTCTAATTTATGGTTGGGAGATTTTATCTTGGCAAATGTACTTGAAACTTTTTGTAGGAGTATCATAAAACAGTTACTTCCTTGAATTTGATTTGCATTAACAAGATTATACTGCTGTTATTGATTCGTTGATTACAACCGATAATTGAATATGAATTTGAATATTAGTAGAAGGCGGGAACGTTTGAAGTGCATTAGAAATAATAGTTGATATAATTTATTGATTACATTGATTCAGTACATGTGATACGCCTTTCAGTATATGGGCGGGGTCTATGATATACTTTTTTGTACTCTCTCCCGACTACATACTAAAATTTCCAGTTCCGTGTAGTGGGCTTTATGAAAGGAAAGGATGTTAAATGGAGGAATATTGAAATTTGAAAAATTAATAGTTATAGATGAAACTTTTCAATGCATACCTCTTTTGACATGAATTGAAAACGGTACATCCAGATATTTGGTTATCCCGGCTGATTCAAGTGATTGCATATTGAATATAATGAAACTGTGATATGGATGGTGTAATCAAAATCACTTCTGAAACTGTAATTATGTGAAATGATAATGATAAATTACTTCATTCATTTGGTGGAAATGAAAAACTGATTTTCATTTTTTTTTTCAAACACAACTGAATAAATATAGTTTTGAAAAAAAAAACAACTAAAAATTGAAAATATTTTTTTGAATAAGCTTAAAACAATACTATCATTATTTTGAAATGAACGACGGGCGCTTGATATACAAAAAATATGGCAAAAAGCGCCCACGCTCTTTTTACAGTGATACTTGTACTTTTCATTCGTCATTGTTTTGAGCTTATTGAAAAAAAATATATATTTTTAAATTTTCACTTCGATGTTCTTTAAAAGCGTGTTTCTTAGTTTTTTAAATTTCTCTAGTCACTAGTATTATAAATCTTTAACAGACGGCGCACGAATGTGAAATTTGCAGTAATAATTTCATGAAGTTTAATTCAAAATATTTATGGACTTCGGTGAATAATTTTGTTTTTCAAATCAATCTTTTGATTGTATTGATTGTATGTCAAGCACCTTCATTCTAATTTTTCGATTTTTTGAAATATTCAAGTAACTGAACTTTTCAGGTGTACAATTTACGATAACGTTTTCATTTTTGAAATCAATATTCTGGTTTGTTTTCAACTAATCGAATTATATTTGAAAATGCATTTTTTGTTTCGTTCAAAATTTTTTTTGTTATAAATCACGGAAAATTGAGAATATTTAAATATCTAAATATTTCATCTGTAGTACAAAATTTATAATTTTTAAAATCCATCTGCCCGCGAATAGATCAAGCAATAATAATTTAGATAATTCTGTCAGTACAGATCCCGAGCTCAGGGATTACAAGCAAACAAACATACATGCATACATACATACATACAGGTGAATATAAAAGGTGTAATAAAAAAAGAATTTCACGTATTTATATAAAAGAATGCATATTACAAAACGATGTAGAACAATATAAATGAAAGACAGGATGAAAATTCAAATAACAAACTGACATTGGGTAAATTAGACGAAAATTATTACTATGGTCAGATAATATAATGATATGAAATGTATCTCAGATCCAATTTGCCGCATGATCATAATTTGTATGAAAATGTTTCCAGAAGTTTCCAGTGGTGAAGATGTCAACTACTTTTTGGAGTTCAAGACTGAATAGTTCTTGAATGCGATAGTTGCATCGGTTTAGGAATCACACGTTGAAACGTAAGACCTCTTTAATCGTTAGCTTGCACAAGGTTAAACTTCTGAGGGTTGTCGTTCGTAGGGGTGCGACAGCTGGTTACCGGAAAACCAGATTTTAATCAGATTTTTAAACAGATTTTTGTGAAATTAAAGTTTTGGCATTCTACTTTTCCACCTTCATACAAAAAAAAATGTGGAAATATTTCGAGAGGGTTTTTACTTTCAGTTTGTGTCTAAAACATACTTCTCGCATCATCTACACATCTTTGTATAGAGTTAAATTGTTGAAACTGATTGCTTTCTTTATTTCTTCAAAATATTTCCACAATTTTTCAATAGAACTGAAGAAGTATAAAGCCAAAACCTTTTCTTCCCAAAAATTATTTTCTCCATGAATCACACGTTGAAAATTAGAACCTCGTTATTTTTCAGTAAGCGCAATTATCGATTTTCAATAAAAAAAAATCAGGAATTCATGAATTTTTATTGGACCGATCTTATGGTGATTGAAGTGATAGAAAAAATGGTGGATGCTGGAAAAAATATAAGGTTTTATAACATTGCCTTAATTTCCCAAAACATTTGAAAAAATCACCTAGCTTATTACGAATACTTTATTTTTGAATCTAGCTAAAAGCTATATTGGGTAATTTCGAATGTATCTGACTTTTTCATCAGAATACCAACTACTGTCTGGAAGTTGTGAATGAAACATTATTTCAGAATTTTTAAAATATATTTTTTTGGGATGCGTCAACACTCTGGTTTCAATGATTCAGTTCTCTATCGGGTTCTCACATTATTTCAATCGTCATCTACTGAGATATATCAAACTCAGCCTCTTCTTCAGAGAAAAATAATTCAGCTCGTGTGCCTTTCATTGTGGTGTGTTGATTTTGTTTTCATTTTGGTTATTTTTGAGTCGATTATAACCACCAAAAATATTCGACATTCTAACCATTTCAAAATTGAATCTGTACTCCAAATATGCCTTTTTCATGATGTCATATGAAATTCATAATTTCTATCTTCTAGAAAAATAGGCTTTTCGGCTTTCTACCTCTTCATTTTCATACAGAATATATGGGAAACTTCATAAATTACATTTGTTTAACGTTCCTTTCTTATCATATGGAAGTACTGATTTGAAAAATACTTCTTCATTTAATTCAATGCTAATGTGAAAAGTAGTTGTTTGCAGAGGGTTTTTTGTTACAATTTGTATCTGAAAGTAACATTCTGTCTATATTTACATTTTTTTGAAAACTTCATTCTGAACCCAATTTCTTTCATTCTTCCTTCAAAAGTTTCCCACATTTTTTTATAAAGCTGAAGAGGTAGAGAGCCAGAGAGCTATTTTTGTTTCATGAAAACTAATACCTCCTAAATAATTTCCCCCTTCCAATACTTTTTCTGATTTCAACCTGTTGACTTTCATATCATTGCTTATCTTGCCTACCATTGTTTTTCAACCGGACAAATCGCGCATTCACAAATTTCTCAAAAACATATCTCATTACTCACTTCGTTTTCTCTGTCATGAGTTATAGGATGGGCTTTATTGATACCGGAAAATATTTCGTTGTTACGCAAGCTGTACCAGGTGGGAGAGATTCTCATCAATATTTCAAAGTAAATAAACACATGAAATATTAACATATTGTCGTGAGAGAATCAAGGATGAAACCAGTTTCTCCTTTCAAATATATGAGAATATGAATATTTTGTTCAATTGAAGATATGATGTGGGACTATTTATATTTCGGGAACTGGCAACATTGATATCGATAGATGAAATGCGGGAACAACATAATGAAGTTTGACATTTTTTAGCATAAACATACTCACAAAGTTTTGATATACAAGTGCTATTCGTTTTGTTTACCGTGAGTTAAGAAAATCAATTTGACCCAAAATTGGAAATTCTGAAACAAGTTTTTTGTTGAATTATTTTTTACAACTATAGACGTGAATCATCTCAACAAGAATGTGTCGGTGAACTCTGTTCTTTCTATGGCGATGAAGCATCATCAAAAGCCACGGTATATCGCTGGTATAGTAAATTCAATCGTGGTCTCAGTTCGGTCGCCGACGAATTTAGTGAAGGTTGTTATGCCACAAAACATCGATGCAGTACGTGAACTGATGATGCAAAATCGTCATGTGACATATAGTGAAATAGAGGCATCCATGCAAAATAATTTCAATCCATTTTGCATGAACACAAAAAATAAACACAAAAAATTGGTTTCCGTTGGATACCCCATAATTTATCAATCGCTCAAAAAAAAGGCTCGCGTTAAGTGGGGTTCGACCGTGGTGCTTCAAAAGTCGTGTATAAAATCGTGACCGGTGACGAATCATGGATATATGCGTAAGAGTCTGATCAAAACAGCAATCAATCGTGTGGGTATTCCAAGACGAGCTAAATCCAACAAAAGTTATTAATGAAGCCAGCGAAGCACAGCGAAGCAAATGGTTGCCTGTTTCTTCGACCAAGTGGGTCATGTGGCCACTATTACACTTGAGTAACGTAGGTAGAACGATCAATTCTGAGTGGTACACGACTATTCGTTTGCCGGTAGTCTCCGGAGAAATTCGTGAAACTAATCGCCGAAGACGAATCATTTTGCATCATGACATGCAAGTTCTCACACATTTCGCCAAACAGGTTAATTTTTGAGCAGTCAAACCATGAAATTGATGACTCATCCTCCGTACAGTCCTGATTTGGTAACCAATGTCTTCTTGTTCCCGAATATCGAAAATGAACAGTGTGGTCAACGATTCATGAGCGCCAAAGAAGCAGTTGAAGTTCAATAGATATTCGTTAGGACAACAACAGGATTGTTCCGAATTTTTGGGGTTCTTGTTGAATATTCTTCGTAAGCAAAACAATAGCAAAATCAATACTCCTGATCGCTCTGGATTGAATGATTCCGTACAGTCCAGCTCGTCTTGTGACATGCTCAGGGGTGTTTCACCCCGAAACCGGTCTATCGGTTGGTCGGATCGACCAAACAAAATTAATTTCTGCTTTTCATAGTGGAAATAACTTGCGACGAATCTTTCAAGTCGAAGACGTTGCAGAGGTGCCTGATGGTTTTACTTCAACTCTCTGTGCGGCATTAGCTGGGTGGGTTGTTGTTTTTCCGTTGGGCATCTGCCACACGTACCTACAAAGTCGTAGGTTTGCATGAGAGGAATATATATTTTGATTGACGCTACTAGTTTTCTTTTATATTCGAAGTTTCATTATTAATATTTTTTCACAAAAAGTATTTAAGTATTTGAAGATTTAATAACTTCTGATTATTATATGCAAGCGAGTTCGAAAGCAAACTGTGCTATCATCTTCATGGCTCTACTCAAACTGAACGTTTTATCTCCTTGTTTGTTCTTCTATACGATTAGAAAGCATTGCTGAGATATTTGTCGTCTCCTTCCATACGGATGTCTCTTTAAATTTGCCTGTAATTGAGTAACATCAGGTAACACCCTATGTGTTGGTGTTTCTTAGGTTCACTATTTCTAGGTTTCTAGAAATTATTGAATGTATATTGAATGTTAGTGAATGTATATTGAATGTTAGATATTGTTCTGTTTAGATTTGTATGAGTTCCTCGATGAGTGAATTATGACTTATGAATTTATGGATGTTTAGGTTTTCCCAGATTTTCATACGGTTTCCTTCATCGACTTGTTTCATGGAAACCATATGAACATCGGGGAAAACCTAAACATCCATAAATTCAAACGATTCACAAGTAAACATGTGAGATTATGTGTTTTATGTATGTATTTTATGAATCGACTTTCGACGTTATTTTCTCTGGTGATACCTAATTATCTGACGACTTCGTAAGAAAAAAGTTCATAGCGAATTTATATCGCATTAAACGAAAGTCATTTGTTGTGATACAATAGAGATTTTAACGACCTTTTTTGAATTTCTTTACTGTCCACAATGTGAAAAACAAAAAAAAATTATGGAAATCTTCATACACGTATAGTAAGGCAAACTTTTTGGTTCACCAGAATGAGTTACTGTGTAAACTGAATGTATTTTTCACAATTGAAATGTTTCATTCATCAGTAAGTTGTATTTGGTAATTTCACCTATCGAAAAAAAATATAAGAAATTACATAAATGAGTACCTATCTTAAGTTTTCGAAAGTTCAAATATGACTCCGTCTTGAAAATTGGAAAAAATGTAACGAATTTTGCAGATTTTTTTCGGCTGGATTTATTTTTGACACGTCCTCCAAAGATGTCGAAAAAGTTTAAGAATGTGAGATATGTCGATGTTTTTGATTGACTTCTGAAACATTTTATGTAGTACACATTATTCTTTTATCTTACATCTTTTAGAGTGGGGTTCAGTTTTAATCATTCTCGCCTTGTTCCATTCGACTGTATATATACTGAAGTTCCCCCAGTATATATAACTGTTACCACACTAATAAGATTTCTTTTCTTTTGTGTTGTTATGGTTGTGTTTGTTGTTTTATAAGAAAATGTGATATTATATCTATTTCCAGTTTATCTTATTTCTTCAGATAGCTCTGGAATATGAGGTATAACGTCAGTTGTGAAAGGTGTTGTTGTGTCGATTATTGTTGAGTTGGTGATGGTTGAATTGTCAATGTTGTTTGTAGGATCATTTGGTTATTAATTGGATGTTCATTTTTTATTGCATTCATATTCAAAATCAAGTTAATGAAACTTCATCAGAGTCCAATATAAAATGTCATTTGGCTGTGCTATGTGAAATAAAAAATGTGATAATAATTCCAAACGTGAATATGAGATATTTCAGTCAAACTCATCTAGTGTATGTTCAGCTGGTCTTATACATTTTCTTCAGCAAACAGCTTTCGTTACACCTACATATTCTCGATTGATTTGAAGTTTATTCAAGAACACCCAAATCGTGATCCACACAAGAACCCACCCAATATTCAATTAATCAATTTCTTCCGCGGGTCAAGTTCAATTTACCGACAAGTAATTACATAACACATTTTTTGTGCCGACTTAAACTAATGAGTCCATTAATTTTATTGTGAAACTTGTGGAGATCAAACAAGGATGTTTCACTCGAATGTATTTGAATATTGTAGACGTTCATTGGGATGCCGATTGTTGTTGGAATACTTCTGATTCTTTCATAAATAACTACGGAAAGGAAATAATCAGTTCAGATCGAGAGGTTAAGAGAAAGCAAAAAGTTCCTTCATGTACTTGTCACAAAGTTGATTAACTAGTTATTATTCTGGTTTGAGAATCGGATTTGAAGAAATAAAATACCAGGTGAGCTTTGGAAGTGATTTGCTTATTTCCCAGCAAGAATTGAAGGACTGAATTGAAAGAATTTTGACGGAAATCATTTAATATAGTAATTGAGGTTTTACAGCTATCTTCACTTGAAGAACTCACAATTCAATGAAAACTGACAAATATTTCTCAAATATTCGAAGGACTGTCTTGATATAATAAATTCCGATATTTTAAAATATTTTCTTATATTGTTCATATGATCTGCGTTCAATCAAGCGGATGGCTCTTTTCTGGATGGAATCATAAACCGGTGTAACAAAAGCTGGTTCATAAATGCTTTTCTCATTTATTGATTTTCTGTAATGAATTTTAACAGCGCTGTCACCAGATGCAGATTTCTCCACATCAAAATTTGGAAGTTAGGCAATTCCGAAAAAGCTGTAGGGTTCGTGCCGATCGCACAGGGCCGTATTTTTGAAATCTGATCATTTGGAATACTTACTTATCTTCTCTCTCATTATATGGTTCCAGAACTGAATTTCAATCTTAGTTGAAATGCTTTTTACTCACTATTCTCTTCTCGATAGATTAACAAAAGGTCTCTTATTTATTTTTTGTTCTCTTAACTTCATCTTATTCTACTAGGATGGTATTTTTCTCAGTCCAAGAGAAAATGAAAGTCCAAAGGATTCAAATATAAAGCATAAAAAGTAGAAAAATGACTCCATGGACAAAATAAAAACAAAGTGTAAAATATAATATAAAAGGAAAATGTTAAATTCTTTAAAATGAAAGAAACTAGAACAAAGGAAATGCCGCCAATTTCACCATCCTATTTACTATTAATCTAACCTGTTTAATAATTACAAATGTGCCAACTTGGTACAGAATACTCTTAGTTTTACTTTTACTTTAGGGAGAGTGGTGTATAGCTTCAAATTTTTGCCCTTTTCTGTAATTGTATTAATAACATTAGCTAAACAATCAGCACTGGGAACCCAACAATATATAATCTCTATGCAAATAGGAAGACAAATTAGTATGTGAACTCTCTCTCTCTCTCTCAAGATCATCTGGTCAGTAAAAAATAACAAACACTCACGTAACGCCTCTTTGGGTGGTTCATGGTCAACCATAGATTCTGTTGAACCGGTGTGTCTTCAACACCAACACTTTAAATTCGAACTCACCTGTACCCATTACCGGTTTATGATTTCACTACCGATTTTACCTAAATTTCGCACCACGCGCTTACAAACAAATTAACTCCCCTATTTAAGCCACAAAGGCTGAGGGATGAGACCCCCCTTCTCGTCTCGACGAGTTCCGGTGAGTGACCGACCTCTCGTGTCTCCCTAAGGAAAACTGCCAAGCCCTAGCATCAGCTACGCTATCAACAAAAACCTCATCTCAACGTTTTTTTTTTACCTTTCCAAGCATATGATCATCGGCAGGATGCAATATATTCATTTGTTTAGACTAGCTCAAATTTAACATGACCACAACGACGCTCGAAGGTCATAAAGTAATTCAGCGCTTTTTCAACTGGAAAAATATCGACACCGAAGAAACGGGTGATCGACCTCGAATCTCTATGGATGAAATAATTTTTCACGGCAACCATCGCAATGGCAGTTATTACACCGGAGTAGAAAAGAACGGACCTGAACGGCTACATGCCCGTCTTGCTCCTGAGCGCGGTTGACAAGGTGGTCCATAAAATCGTTTTGAAGAGGATTGTTCAGTTTGATAGACCGAAGAAACTCATCCCGGAGAAACAATTCCTATTCAAGAAGGATCATAACACTACGTCTCAGGTGGTCCGTATTGTCGACAGGATAAAGGAATACTTCCACAAGGTGAAAAATGCCGTATGGTTCTGCTGGACAAGAAGAAAGCATTCGACAACGTCAAAACATTGATTATTTATTATTTGACGGAGACTTTAACGATAAGGGTGAACCAGATCAGGTCCAAGTAGTATCCCATGAGGGCAGGTATTCCACAGGGATGCTGTTTGTCTTCACACCTCTGTTCCCGAGAATGAATACAGCGATATCTGGAGATGATACTGCGATATACGCGCATTCATTCTAGCTGTGCAAAGAGTTACAGCAGCAATCGAAAGGGCACACCCGCCCATTGCACGAAATTCAAAATCGAGTACAGACGCTAAACTGTTGATATGAGCAGATCATAAAACCAGAAATGTTATACGTCTGTCCTGTGTTCTGCAGCCTGAAGAAAACACCTTTTCAAAAGCTGAACGGATGCAGAATAAAGTACTCCGTATCATCACTGAAGTGAGGGGAAGACCTTCTGGAGTTGGCAGGAATGAAGAGAATCACAGACTAGATCCGGAAGCTCCCCTACAAGCTCTATTAGTTTTTCTTACCTAGAAGTCCTCCCATGGCGAACATCACCAGCAGTAGGCCTTATCATAATCAACACAGGGAGTTGATTCATGATGAATTAACCACATAACACAAAACAACACCATACTATACACAACACGAAACATGAAATATTTACCCACATAGCATAACATAAACACACATTGACAAAACACGTACAAGCATACACTAAACCTTGGTTCTTTGAGTCCACTTTCCGGGATTCTTCACCTGAGACACCACTTAAAAACAACATGCAGTAATGAGATAAGTAAATCAGTTACCGAACTGCACACATTTACCACACATGCATAAACCAAAAGGTAGGAGGAAGGAGGCATGTAATCGATCATCTACGCTTCGATAAGCTCTAGTGAAAAGAAGTGAATATATGTAAATATGTGAATAAAATATTGCTAAGCTACTATAGTTTTGAGTTTCGATACCCCTAGATCTTGGGTTAGATATTGTATAATATAGAGCATAAATATTTTTTAATTTGAAGTTGAGTTGGAGGAAAGCAACTCGTTAACATAAAAATATTAATTTTCAAGAAGATAACTGACATAAATCAATAGACTTCAGTAAACTTTTGTAGACTTCTCTACAGAATTTCTCTCTTCTGTAGTATTTCGAGCTGAAGAATGTTTGTAAGAAAAATGGATGTTTCCAATATTCCGGAACATCGCGAGAAACTGGTCACAACCACAAAATTACAATCCAAATACTCAAAATTTCTCGGAATCTTATTTAAAGTTCAGCGTTATTGATTCTTCGGAACCAATCCTGTATTTGAATTCATATACTGTTATTTCGAGGTTCAATCAAAATGACAGTAACGATGAATAAATAGGCGAAATCACTAATTAATGAGGTATTAGTCGTAACCGATTATTTCACAATAATACCGTATGCCAGCAAATTCTTTATTTTTATTTTTATATTTTTTTGAATATATTGGAAATCAATACTGAATATATTGAAGGTGTTGAGCTGATGGATACACTTCCCATAATGTGGTAAAAGTATCTTTTTGTATTCTAATTGGTTGCAACAGTCATAACCTTCATTAAATAGCTCTCATTTGACAAATGATGACCATATTCAACTCGTGAGTGATTATCGAGACTACATATTCCATGTATCTCAAGCGAACAGGCTGAACAAGGAACTCAATAATTATACTTGTCTTTTAAATTGGTATAGTCTTGTACACAAATACACTGAAGATCTTCGAGACAGGGATTATTAAAATCAATGAATAACTGTTAACAATATAACAATATTTTTTTTGTCTTCGGAAACTTGAATATATTACCCAGTACATATTAAACATCACATCATAATATTTTATAGCATTTTTTTGCTGTTATATAGTCGTTCACGGAAAAAGCTTTAAATAATTGTTGAAAGCCTCAATTTTAATTGAGTAACTTCTAGACCAGTGATCTTTCTTTCTTTCGGCCGATAAGTTTTAGAATAAGGACTGAGAGAAATTCTGACATCTTTCCAACAGCCCCAACCAGCAAAGTTGTTTTACAATTCCATGGTGTTGCAATAGTTTTATTTTATTTGTATTTTATAATTACTTCCGAAATGCTAATTGATTATATCAGATGATCGGTGAACACAATACAGTTGTAGGCAATAAAAGTGTTTCATGAATTTGTCATAGGAACGTTCATGAAATGAAATTAAAAAACCATCATAAAATAGTCAGGAAATTATCACAGAAACGTTTTTGCAACTAACTTATAAAACTTATTTTCCTATAAAAGTAAATTGTTATGTAGCAGTTTCATAACACTTTTCTACGAGATTTTTATGATAATAAAACTACTTCAAGCTAATTTTTTAACAGTGTCCTGTAGCTTCAATGAAATTATTTTGTTGTAATGCTTTCATATACTATTTCATTTTCATTACCATATTGTCACTTCAATGATAATGTCCCAACTATTTTATAGTGTGGTATATTAACTACAATCCAAAAACACTAATATAACTGTTATAAAATCAAATTGCTTTTGCTAATATATATTTGCTGCCACCAAGAATAAAATGCAGTATTTAATAACAACCAGCTGACATCGATTCCTGATCATAAAATTGAAAAATTTTTCAAAATGTTAGTTATGTTTAGTAAGAATATTTTTGTTTAGTTATTCAAGTGGGACACCAACGATATCGTAGTGGAAATTAGTTCTTCAGCAAGTTCTAAATACTTGATTTTTAATGAGTATAGGTACCCCATAAGTAAACTCAATATTTTTAATTCATCCTCAATTTTAGACACTATGATATGCATATATATGTGTATATATATGTTATACTTTCAATTTGATAATAAATCCATTGTGTGGATACTGTAGTGAATTTTTCTGTTTGTATCCCGAATATATAAATAAAGATAAATAATAACTCAATGGCGGCAATTTTGAACATTTATTGGAGGGTATATAATAGTTTTAGATTCAGTTCGAGGTGCTTCAAATAGACGAAGAAATGGCATGGTGTTCCATAAAAAAAAATTTCTGGAAGCTCTGAGTCGCCCTGTATATTGGAAATGCTAAAAAAACACTCAAAACTATCCCACCTAACCTAGTGCTTTAATTTTTTTTGCAAATAACAGGAAAAGGTTATTATAATGGTTAAAACCCATCGTTTAGCCTTTATAATCGATGACAGATACTTTTTAGCCTAAACATCCCGAGAGATAATATTTATCCAAACTGTATGTGAGGAATATTTTATTCATACAAGCACTTTTGTAGAAACCTACAGCTTTGAAATTAGTCCGACTCTGCCGCAATACCATAACTCCCAGAACTGTTTCTTAACAGTTTTATAGGGGTAACATAGTAGCTAAAATACGTTGAAATGCTTGCTACTGATACCAATTCATTTTATAGAACGACGCCATTTGTAATGATAGCGATCCGGGATACTGAAATTAGATGAGTTGAAAATTTGAAATACCGCACATATAGTGATATTTACAGCTGAAAAGTACATAAATATTATAACATTATATTATTTAGAATAAAGTGAGTTAAGTTTGCGACTAGAAAATTAATACTTCGACAGAGTGAATTTTTGTATAATTAATAATTTTACCGAAAACATTTATAAATGAGTGGCGCGCTTAAATTTTGCTAATAATAGTCTATATATTTGTCAATAAAATTTCATTTGCAGTAAAAATATCAATCTTCGAAACACAGACAATGTCTTTAACAGTTTTATGAGTGCAAAAGTGAAATTTTAAAATGGCTTCAACCTTTCTATTTCTTAGTTTTCAGTTGGTGATATATCAATTATATTTTCCTACAAAATTACTTCTTGCGTCTTCAACAAAACATTTTTAACAATTTTTTATTTTATTGTAATCGTTTTCGGCTGTAGGTATTATATTTCATAACGCCTACTTGGAACTACTAAAAAACTCTTAAAACTGACTTTTGATTATTTTATTGGTATCGCTTAAATATGTTGCAAAAGTGCAGTAAGGGAAGTCTTCACAAAACTACTTTTTGAGAGTGTTAGACAAATTTTATAATAAATGTCAAAACGTTCATAAAACTGTTTTGTAGTGTTTGTAAAAGGCCTTACAAAATATTGATAATAACTATAATGTTTTATAAAACAGTGCCAATTTCCTATTTATAGCAGTTTTATAAACACATTGAAAACATTTCTGGGAGAAATGTAGTTTTATAATTTGTTTCTCCGAAACGTTTCCGCAACTATTATGAAATACGAAACTGCTTGTTGGGAGGTTACAATAATATAAATTTCATAGAAGATTTTTTTCATGTTGTTTAATTGATATGTTTTATCATTCATCAGGTTCTGGAGCACAACTGTACCAAATTTTGTCAAGTCCTAGTGCCTTCTTTTCTGGCAAGTATTTCAGATTTTTTTTCAGTTTTCTCAGTATGTCAGCAATCTAACAAGTCCCCCTGCTTTCATTGCTGTTCTTTCTGTCTGTCTTAAGGCCGCCATACACTGCAATGTTGCCCGACAATATTAACCGTGGCGAGTAAAATTGTGCGTGCAAAATTGCAGTGTGTGGCGTAGTACTGACAATCTTATTCGGCAATTTGAATTACGGTCGCCACCATAATTTTACACGTACGTGTCAACAGGTTCGTGCAAGTCGACGTGTGTGTGGGCATAGCAATCTGAACCGTCATTCATCGACAGCGAAAACTCGTTCAAAAAGGGTGTGTTTCTTGCAAAAATAATTCAAACATGGATACAAGAACTCGGAGCAAAGATTTTGTAATAGAGTTTATTGAGTTATATAGAAGTCACCCTTGTTTGTGGAATGTAAACTGCAAAGAATATAGCAACAAAATAATGAAAAACAAAGCGTACCAGGAATTAGTGACGAAAGTACAGCAGGTAGACCTTGATGCGACGAAGGAGACTGTTTAAAAGAAAATAGATTCCTTGAGAGAATCAGTAAGAAAAGAAAGGAAGAAAGTAATAAATAAAAAAAAATCCGGCGTAGGAAGTGACGCAGTATATGAGCCACATTTGTGGTATTTTACACATTTCCAGTTTTTAGAGGACCAAGAAGTTCCGCGTCAGAGCCAATCCAATATTGGAAGTGATCAGGAACTAGCAGAACAGGAATATTACAACAGGTGATAATGCAAATATATGGGGTATTTTCTATGTTTATGTAAGGAATTGTTCATTTTTATGGAAAGAAACCAAATATTAATTCGTTAATTGTAATACCAACAAATTGAACAGTTATTTGGGTTTTCACAGTTTGAACATGTTGGAGATGAAAAAAATATTAATATTTATGTTATAAAATTACACTCAGGGGAGTTGACTGTGTTAACTTCTTTTTTCAGATTTTCAACCCGTACTCGGTGAAATTGTTGCACATTTGAAATGGTTAAACTGAAAATAAGGTGATTTCAAAGAAGTATAACGACAAAATTGTTTTTATAGACAAAGAGCGAAGCTAAACAATGTGGTAACGTTGAAACTAAGATTGTTTGAAGGTGCTTGACAATGTTTCTGTATAAGAAGAAATGTTCAGGACTTCCATTGTCCAAAACGTAAAGGCAAAAACGTAGCATTCTATGCTAGAACAGATGAAATTAAATTACTGTGGAATTATGAAGTGCTGAAAATGAAAACTGCTGAAATAATTAAACGACATGTTGAAAATAGAATAACTAAAGTATGTCTTTTTGTAACTTCAATGAAGTTAACAAATCAATATGTGAAAATTGCTGTCTTTTTAGCAGCCAATCTTTGGACCACCTGCGACGTTTTTTTTTATTTTGCCTTTTTATCACTAATGCCGCTGCCACTGCCAGTTTATGTGCTCGTTTCATCGTGTCGCTGTCCAAACTACCTGCGAACTGGCTTTGTGACCTGACAATATATGAACGCTTCGTCCCTACAATTTTGCACGCACAATTTTACTCGCCACGGTTAAAATTGTCGGGCAACATTGCAGTGTATGGCGGCCTTTAGTCTTTGTACCGTATTCTTGCCTGTATTTTGTTTTTCTTTCAGGTCATCTTTCAGTCTATGAACACTGCCAGTGCTCGCCGTACTTTTCGGCCTTTTTGCGATCGGTCACACCTTTGGTTATTTGCACCACCTTCATTTATCTCGATAAACATAACGATACATATACGTTTACGATTTGATTTTTTAGTTATTCCAGTTAATGTATATTGGAAGTCTTAAAGTTGACCAAATCACAGGATGTTAGAAAATAAACACACTAACAACACAGTTATATTGGAGAAGTTCAAGAAGTTTAATAAATACAAATGCGAAACACCCGCGTTGGTAGAAAGTGTGCCTTGACAAATTCTTTCTTCTATCGATCGAGCATAAAATGATTATTAGCAACCATGATATATGATTGAGTACAAATGAAAAACTTGTTTTTTGATTAGTCATTATATCTAATATCGTACAGGTGCGAATGCCATGTTCCGAGCACAATTATAAAACTATTTAGATATACTGGGCCTACAATTTGATTTCCCACGCTGAAAACAAATATATTTTTGCGATGACTATCATTGTAACAAACATCTGGACGAAAGTAGGCACCAAGGTAAACAACTAAATGCGCCGAATATATTTTTTTCTACATCCTGAACACTTTGATCAGTGTGATGAAGCATTATAATCGACTGTTACCAAATAATGAAAGCGTTGGTGAGATAAAAGCCTCAAATCTTCATCACGTAAGCAGAACTAATCGAAAATGAAGTGTTTCTATCAGTAATGACTGAAGCGATTTGATTGAAATTCATTGTATCTGTTGAAAATAGAGACAACATAATCCCGAGATTGACAATTTTTTTTCTTGAAAGTATTCAAATGAATGAAATAATGATTTCAAAAACCAATACTTTGTTTTTTTTTTGAGAACGTGACCCCTATTATACTGGATCAAGCGAGATGGTGAAATGGATAAAAATAATTTTCCAATATGGCGTTTCATCATACTCAGTTTTTCTTTATGACCTTATATCTGATATCAATTCTAGGACAAGTTCTGTATTTCTATAATATGTATATTATATGATATAATCATCACAGAAATTCAATCTTTTGAACACAGTGTAACTTTTGATATTGTATTTATCCTTTCATTTCTTCATGACATCCATCTCTTCAATAATATTCCTTGTACTAGTTTGTACAGGTCCATTGTCAGATGCTTTTGATAATCTCCTGAACATAACTTGATCAATTGAATAGAACTGGCCGATACTTGATGAAAATCAACTGCTTGAACTGCTTGAAGAAGCTTTCGTATAGCGAAACACGTGTCGCGGTTTTTGTAAAACCCTTACAGTGAAATCATAGAATAAACTCTATTGATTAGTTTTTTAAATATGGATTGATATGTACTTCAATGGTTCCTTTCATTCCAGTAATGGAATTGAAAATGAATAATCAAACATATCAATTAAACTACATGGAAAAATCTTCTATAAAATATGTATTATTGTATCCTGTTAGAAAGATGTCAGAATTTCTCCCAGTCGTTCTGAAACTTATCAACCGAAAGAAAGAAAGATCCCTGGTTTAGAAGTTACCCAATTAAAATTGAGGCTTTCAACAATTATTTAAAGCTTCCTCCGTGAACGACTATATAACAGCAAAAGAATGCTATAAAATATCATGTGATGTTTAATATGTACTGGGTAATATATTCAAGTTTTCGAAGACGAAAAAAAATTTTTATATTGTTAACAGTTATTCATTGATTTTAATAATCCCTGCCTCGAAGATCTTCAGTGTATTTGTGTACAAGACTATACCAATTTAAAAGAAAAGTATAATTATTGAGTTCCTTGTTCAGCCTGTTCGCTTGAGATACCTGGAATATGTAGTCTCGATAATCACTCACGAGTTGAATATGGTCATCATTTGTCAAATGAGAGCTATTTAATGAAGGTTACGACTGTTGCAACCAATTAGAATACAAAATGATACTTTCACCACATTATGGGAGGTGTATCCATCAGCTCAACACCTTCAATATATTCACTACTGATTTCCAATATATTCAAAAAAATATAAAAAAAAGAAAAAGAATTTGCTGGCATACGGCATTATTGTGAAATAATCGGTTAGGACTAATACCTCATTAATTAGTGATTTTGCCTATTTATTCATCGTTACTGTCATTTTGATTGAATCTCGAAATAGCAGTATATGAATTCAAATACAGGATTGGTTCCGAAGAATCAATAACGCTGAACTTCAAATAAGATTCCGAGAAATTCTGAGTATTTGGATTGTAATTTTGTGGTTGTGACCACGCCATGTTTCGGAATATTGGAAACATCCATTTTTTTACAAACATTCTTCAGCTCGAAATACTACAGAAGAGAGAAATTTTGTAGAGAAGTCTACAAAAGTCTACTGAAGTCTAGTGATTTATGTCAGTTATCTTCTTGAAAATGAATATTTTTGAGTTGATAATGAATGAATGAATAATTTTAAGTTATTTTATAACTTGGTCACTTTCTTTGACTCAGTGCCTCTGTTCCACTTGGTTCTCTAATTATGAGAGGTTCAGCTGATGCATGAAACTATTTTGAAAATTCCATTGAAATAATTTTTCCAGTAAAAGTATGATTGATGAAAATATGATTTGTTGTAATATTAGAGTACTACTATTCATTACTCAGAAGTACTTTTTTAGTGATATAATTTGATCGATCCCACTGAATATTTTGTGAGAATCAATGACAAATTTGTTGGCTGTTGGGCAGTGAAACCGAAATCATTTTTTAAAAAAAAGTGAAATTTTGAATCGTCATGAAATTCATATCGACACCAACGGTCAGCTCATTTATTCTCACATCTCTTACGATATTGTTCTATGGGGCTGCTCCAAATATATGAATAACATTTTCGTTGGCTTAAAGAAAGTGTTGCGGTTGATTTATAAATTAGATGTCAGGGAATCTTGTTGGCCGCATTTCATGAACAATTCAATCATGCCTGTGCCCTTCAGCACAGTCGATGAGAGGGTTTTTTATTATATTCACTATTATAGTTTGATTTTCTCCTGTATTTATTTTCGCTGGCCAGGCCATATCCCCTGAAGCCCCGAGCAAGCAAGCGCGGTGAGCCAAGAATGACAGCCTTCTGCATCTGTCCGGCTAAGATTTCTGCCTTGGTGTGACAATCCGGCATGATTTTGAGATTCGAAGGTGGATAGGACGTTATTTCACCAAGAACTTCAATAATCAAAACAACCATCTTGACAGAGTGGTCTGGATATAGTCTGTGGAGTTTGAAGAGAAAAATCTTGATATTCCAATCGTCTTTACTCCTCTTTCCGAACGATATTACAGCTTCTCACCTGTAATGATAGATAATGCGTGTACTCAAATCAATAGTGACTTAAAATTATTTGTGAAAAATGCTTCTGATCACTGCTTAAATATAAATTGTAGTAAATCCGATGTTATTGTTTTCGGACCAAAAGGCCCTAGAAATGATATTTGCAAATCTGTGAAAGTAGTAGTGAATGATCATGTACTTGGGGTTGTCCCGGAAGCCAAAATCCTGGACATCATTTTAGATAAGGACTTGAAATTCAAAAGTCAGGTTAATCAGTTTATTAGGCGTGCATATTATTCGCTTAAAATTATATATGGACACCGTAATTCCCTACCCATGAAGGTGAATGCGAATTTGTGCGAATCATTTTTTTGATCTATATTCATTTATGCTGATATTTTGTATGGTCCATGTTTAACCAACCAATTCAAGAAAAAGATACAGAAAGTTCAGAATTCCTGTTTACGGTTAATTTTTGGTATTAGAAGAAGAGAAAGAATATAAAATAAACTGAAGGATACCGGCTGGTTGAATATGAACGACAGGAGAGTGTTACATGCTGCAACTTTGTTCCAGAAAATAAATAGTAAAGTGCCGTCTCACTTACACCAGAAAATTATTTTAGAACTGATGTGCATAATATTAATGCAAGGTATAAAGGCCGACTAACTCGGCCATCCTTTCGCACAGAGCTCTTTATAAGGAGTTTCAGCTACCAGATCTGTGCAATTTATAATGACATTCTCGAGCCCATGAAACGAGATGAATTCAATCATTTCAATATCAATTTCAAACGATTCTTATTATCTTCAAACTATTAACGACCCAATAGCTACCTTCCTATTACAAATCTATAAATATTCATAATATTTTAAGATATTTAAAAATCCTTTTTGTTTATTCCTTTGCGTACTAGGCGACATTTTTGAGGTTAAGTGGAAGAGCAATTGAATGATGACATTTCATCATGTGAATTGAACTTTGCCTTTTATGTTCTTATAATAAATGAACTGTACATGATTAATTTGCTTTAAATGTATTAGAAGATAATAAATACGATACTATTATTATTATTATTAAATTCGTCTCGCCAGGAGATGAAAACTCCACGACAAATATCGTCAAGCTCTGATGGTCGACAAGAACTACATCAGGCCCATTAGCTTGGATGAACATAATGATGGAGAGCGAAAAGTTTCAATAAATTTGACATTTTCCGTTCTCTATAACGGATTGAATATTTCCCGGAACGTAGGGCAACACTGGTGTTTCATTAATACCGTGAAAATGCCGTGCTGGACATTATTATTATTATTTTTCCGAAGTTTGCGCTGGTCAGGCCATATTTCCCGAAACCCCGATACTTTTGGGAAGGCGCGCCAGCATTATCAACCAATGATCATTTTCCACATCGTGAGATAAGTGATCATTGGGTTCGAGAATCATGTGCTCCGAATAAGCGCAGTCAGCCAAGAATGACAACCTCCTGCATCTGTCCAGCTAAGATTTGTGCCTCAGTGTGGCAAGCCGGTATGATTTTGAGATTCGAGAGTATAGAGGGCATCATTCCACCAACGACTCCAATAATCAGAACAACTATATATATATATATATATATATATATATATATATATATATATATATATATATATATATATATATATATATATATATATAGTTGTTCTGATTATCTGAACATATAAAAGAGGTAACAGACTTCAATGTACATTTGATGAAAGGACTCAGCGACTTTAAAATTTTCCACACCAATATAAGAAGTATTGCCAAAAACATAGACGAACTTTTCATTTATTTAAATCAGTTGGAAAAAAATTTTGAAATAATCGTATTGACGGAAACTTTCAAAGTCACTGATGCTAATATATAAGGATTGAAAGGATTTGCCACACTCTATAATGAATCTTCATTTAATAAAAATGATGGAGTGATAATATTCATAAAAAATGAGCTCGATTACGATCAAACAAATATTAGTTTAGGTAACATAAAAATTCTGGAGCTCAAGATAAAATTCAATAACAAAAAGATGATATTGAGCTCGATATATCGATCTCCGAGTTCATGTCCATATGATTTCAATGAACACTTTTTCAACTATTTACAAACTATTGATCCGAATGACATCCATATAATAACTGGCGATATAAACATAGATTTGTTATCAGAAAATGATTACATTGAAGATTATAAAAACAACTTGGAATATTTCGAATTCATTTCTTATATAAATGATATCACTAGACCAGATACCTCCACATGTCTCGACCACTTCTTCGTAAAAACAAATATAGAAACACACGACCGTATAAAGTCCTTTATCTTTCAAGATAAAATAAGCGACCATCGACCAATTGCTTTGACAATAGATATGGGCGAGAAAGTTGGCAACGAAACACCAAAAAATAAAAAAGTGTACATTAATTACAAAAGGTTGAAATTAGCGCTACAAACTGAAACATGGACCAACATCTATGAACAAAGTGATGTCCACTCAAAATGTGAATTCTTCATCAATAGACTAAAATATCATGTGAACAAAAATACAACTGAAATCAAATTGAAAAATAATGAAAAAATTAGAAAAAAATGGATAACATTAGGGTTGTCAACATCAATAAGGGAAAAAAATAATCTTTACAAACTATCAATTGAAAACCCCAATGATCAACAACTCAAACAAATATACAATGATTACAAACGCAACTTGATTAAACTTACAGAAAAAGCAAAGAAACAATATTTCCAAAACGAAATCAATAAAAATAGTAACAAATCAAGAGGGCTTTGGGATAGTATAAATGAAATATGCAATAAAACTTGTCCCAAAACAAAAATAACTGAAATTGTATTGAATAATGGTGATATAACGAAAAATAGACAGGTCATTTCTGATGAATTCAATAGACATTACAGTGAAATAGGCCAAAAACTTGCTGACAAAATCCTAAAACCCGGTTATTTTAAAGACCAAACAGTTGAAATCAATAAAAATATGTTCTTATATCCCACAGACACTGAAGAAATTTTACGAATTATACAAAAACTAAAACTAAAAAAAAGTCCTGGACACGACGGTTTTACTGCAGAAATGTTGAAGCATATAGCAGATTTTATAATAGTCCCTCTTACCCACATAATTAATAGTGGCTTCGAAAACGGAATCTTTCCAAACATTTTGAAAACAGGTGTTATCAAACCGCTCTTCAAGAGTGGTGATAAACAACACATTCCAAACTATAGACCCATTTCTCTGATATCACACATAGCAAAAATTTTTGAAAAAATAATAAAAGAAAGAATGACACATTTCATGAAAAAACATAATATCCTGTCCCAACAACAGTATGGATTCAGAGAAGGAAGATCTACAGAAGATGCAATATTGGAACTGACGACTCATATTTACAAATCACTCGACATCTCCAAACCGTCACTCTGCATTTTTATTGACCTTTCCAAAGCCTTTGATACTGTTTGTCATACAAGGCTTCTTGAGAAACTGGAAAAAATTGGCATGCGGGGTAAGCCGCATGATCTATTGAAATCGTATCTCTCAAACCGCAAGCAAGTAGTCGATATTGATGGTGCAGTAAGTACACCAAGGACGATTACCTACGGGATTCCCCAAGGCACGGTCTTAGGCCCTCTTCTGTTCACCATCTATATAGACAGCCTATTGAAAATGACCTCTGAAGGAACTATTCTGAGCTTTGCAGATGACACAGCAGTATTTTATAGTGACGATACATGGCAACAACTGAAAGCGAAGGCGGAAAAAGATTTCAATAATATTAATAAATGGTTTTTATACAATAAACTTACTTTGAATGCGGAAAAGACCAAATACTTACCCTTCACCTCCTATACTAACAATTTGCCGAATATGGGGCCATTGGATATAAACCAGAATATATCAATTCCAGAAGCCAGCTCCATTAAATACCTTGGTATAAAAATTGACCGACATTTGAAATGGGATTTACATATATCGTATCTCACAAATAAACTTCGAGGATTCATATCAAGATTCAAACTCTTGAAAAAATACCTTGATATCACCCATTTGACAACTGTGTATTATAGTTTAGTTCAGTCCCAACTTTCATACGGCATAATAGGATGGGGAGGAGTAAATGACACACACTTAAATTGCCTCAATATTGTACAAAGAAAAATTCTTAAAATTATCTTGGGCAAAGGAAGGATGTATCCAAGCGATAATTTATACAAAGAAAGTGGCATTTTCGATGTTAGACAACTCTATTGCCAAAAAATGTTGCAGAAAATATATAAAAATGAAATTAAAATAACACGCTCGGATCACCCATACAATACTAGGAGACAAAAACATAGTGTTGTGGTTCCGAAATGTAACAAAACAGTGGGACAGAGACACTGCAGCTATCTGGGTCCAAAAACTTGGGATTTACTACCTGAAACCATAAAAACTAGTCAAAACTACATTAAGTTCAAGAAACAAGTAAAAAATTGGCTAAATAGTTATGACAGAGATATATTCCAAAAAATTATTTTACTGTGAAAAGTGCAAAAATTCAAACCTGTTATAATTTATAAGCTTTAACAAATTGTTTGTCATATTCAAAAAACAATGACATATATCTCTAATAAGAATCTAGATGTGACTTTTTACCGACTGTGATATTTATCTCATGTGATACCTTGCATAAAACTGTTAAACATCTATTGGTGATATTTAGATAATTTATAATGTGATATATGTATATTATGTTTCACTGAGATTTCAAACCGATCGTGTTATTCACTTGATCTGGATGCGACGCTTTTACCGACTCGACTGTGATATTTTTATCATGTAATATCTTGCATGAAACTGACAACCAATCATTGTGTTATTTTAAATATTGTCTTATGTGCTACATGAATGTTTTTTTTTTGTCATTTTGTTGAATCTTTTCTAGAGGCTATATCACGCACAAGGAGCAATCCTGCGATTGTTTCTTCAGTGATGCCATTGTTTATTTATGCATCTCTCAAGCACTACTACTACAACTGCGGCAGACATTATTCAAAACGATGTTGCGATGCCCAGTTTGCGCATAGCAACAAGATATATCGCTTCGACCCTAACCGCATCGCCATTGATAATGTGGGCCGCAGTAACAGACGAAACGTCAGGTATAAAAACCTGCGAATGAACCTGGAAACATCGAAAACTTTGCTGGACACCGGTCGTGAAAGCGTACATTCTTTAATGTAATGTCTACCCATTATATTTCTGAGTTCAATAATATCTAATGGCATGTTTCTCCTGCAATCAAAATTGATTGTTCCATTATTTTGAAATGGATTACAATTTTGTTTATTCAACCCGAGGCATTTCGAAACGAGTATTTTCTTCCACTGGAACTTTAACTACATTGTATGCGGCAAATCGATTTTAATAGCCTGTTGAAACGACGATAAAATAGGCATCTGTACCGCAATAACTGAATTGAATGGAATAGTAAACTCTGAAGAAAAGCTAACTATGGCTAATTTGGTGGATTTATATCCAGTATTCAGTTCATTGATCCATTATTCATTCAGTGATGAAAGTATATAATTCCATTCTGTAAAAATGTGATTGAGATATGCAAATGGAAACATAATAAAACATAATGGAAACATAAATGCTCAGGTTATTTTCTTATTTTCGGTACTGAGTAAGTGGAATTCGATTGTATGCATGGATATTTTGAAAACGGTAAGAATTGCAGAGCAGGTTTAATATAGCGAATGGAGTGAATGGATCTATTGTCGATGTTGGAGAAGTAAATGCTAAAAAAATTGAGAAGTCATCAAATCCACCTCCAAAAAGGACATCAATACAAGAAAGTATATTCTTCAAACCTGTAAACAAAAATGAAAGTATGAGTATCATAAATTCACTTAAGACTAAAAAATCACCAGGTTTTAACAATATAACTGCAGAAACTTTGAAAAAAGTTTCTGAGGAAATATCTGAACAATTGGCACATCTCATTAATCGAATATATAAAACTTGCAAATGTCCATCTGAATTTTAAACTTCAGTTGTTACCCCGGTATATAAAAAGGGCGACAAATCTCATACTTGTAACTATATAGACCGATCACTCTGATTACGTCAATTACAAAAGTTTTTGAAAAGTCCAGAATAAATGATTTTCCTCATAAGAATAATGTGATATCATCTCTGCAGTACGGGTGTGTGTTCCTGGATCTTGCAAAGGCTTTTGATACTGTGGATCATCAACAGCTGTTGATCCATTTTATAAAATATGGAGTACCACAAGGTATAGTGATAGGGCCATTACTTTTTTCATTATATATAAATATTCTACTCACTATCTATGAAACTACAGATCAATTTGTAAGCTTCGCTGATGACATTGCCATTCTATACACTGCAGAAACCTGGGAGAGTTTGAAAATGAAAATGGAAAACGATCTGTTGAATATTATCAATGTATGTATGTATGATTACGTTTATTCATTATTAAGAGGTTAGTAGTTTACAAAGTATTTGGATGTTTGTTGGGACCCTGCTATAATAGGTTTATACCTCTTCAGGGTTCCAATATTATCAATTGGTTTAACCATTTATATACCTTTTCTGAGCTACAGAACTAACTTACCTGAGTTCAAAGAACTCACACTGGTAAAAACCAATCAACAGATTGTCATCAAACAAGCAGAGAAAGTCCGATATCTAGGTGTTTCATTTAAGATGAAATCATAATATCGACGATAAATTCATGGATGTAGCCGTTACTACGTGGTAGGAGATCATAATGAAAAGAGAAACGAAAATTTTTATGTTTTTACCACTTTTAATTGTAACTAACGTTACTGCAGTTTCGTCCTATATGGACATTCTCAAACTAATACAATAAACTATGAGTTTATTGTATTAGTATAAACTATGAGTTTATTGTATTAGTTAGTAGTAGTATTGTAACGTTAGTTACAATTAAAAGTGGAGAAATTTTCATTTCTCTTTTAATTAATATCAACAAAGTTACTGAAAGTTTGAGACCATTGTTATATAGATTCAAATACTTAGAATGAATAGAAATAGAATAGAAAGAAATACAATAGAATATTAGATACTCTTGTGGAGTCACGACTGCGATATGGTATCCTTAGCCGGGGTGGTGTACTTAAAAAATTCGAGAAAGTAGAGAGGAAATTTTGAAAATAATTTCCAAAAAAAATATACATATCCGTCAAAAAAATTTTTTGAGGATGCAGCTATCCTCAGCGTCAGAAAAATATATTTAGCAATTCTCATAAGTAAAAATAAATACACCCTCCAACAGTTAGAGCATAGTTATACCACAAGAAATAAAACAGAAATGTTGGTACAAATACAGACAACAAACAAATCGGTGGGACAACGTCGTTTCAGTTTTTTAGCAAATAAATTCTATAACTTTCTAGACATATGCATAAAAATAAACTAATGAAAGTCAACTCAATACCACTAATAAAAAATATATTCGAAAAGTATTTCCCCAATGTAGATCATGAAATCATATTAAATATAATTGATAACAAATAATTTATCCAAATTTCCCTACTTTCATCGCTATAGAAATGAACTGAATTTTCGATTCTCCTCTCATTGTCATTTATTTTTTCTCAAATATGGGTAATTAACATCTCTCGATATTAATTACCCATATCTGACATTCCATTCAATTGATTGTTTGTCATTTTTTTTTTGTATTTTATCTGAAATTGCATATGCTGTATTGGAAAATCTTCCTATTGCTGGTAAAAAAACATATTATTATTTTTTTTCATTATTATTATTTGACGCTTCACTGCAATATTGTGAATCACAAATATTCAACAATCAATTGAAACTCCAGCAAATGATTCCAGCTTCTCAACGAAGCCCATTACTTCATATTCAAAAAACACTTCATTGTGACATTTTCAATAAACAGTTTTACAAAAACACCACACGTGTTTCGCCATACAATGGCTTCTTAGGGTATGTCTTTACTTAAGCTATTGTATGGCGAAACATGGTGTGTTGCGTTTGTGTAAAACTGTTGTGATATTTCAAAAACAGACGTCTTTCGAAAGAAATCCAAAAACACTTCAACTTTAATTTTTGACGGTCCATCTCATATGAGATACGTTTCGTCACCGGTGTTGGCGTATTCGGTGTTGGGTCCTGTGGCACTTCATTCAACAGTTCTTACAATCTTGTATTTAACGGTATAATCATTCCAATATGTACCTATACGGGGTCAATCAAAATTATGTACTTAGAAGCATGAAATTACAATGAATACTTATTCGTTGAACTATGCTGAGAACCGCCACTGAGAATAAAATATCGTTGTCTTATTTTGTTTTTGATGATTTGGTAAAATGAATGTATTGATTGATAAAAGTTCTACACTCCACTTGAAATTAGTCGGTGTCACTGAAGTGAAGTGTCTTTGAAGCGTTTAACATTATTTCTATAAAAATATTGAAATCACTTATAATCTAGCAATGAGCCTCACTCAAACTGAACGAATCGAAATTGCAATTATAATTAGTTGTAGAGATGAAGTGGGGGCTCAGGCAGAAGTTCGTGATTTATTCAATACTAAACACCCCAACCAAGAACCCGTTTCTCAATTAACAATTAGTAAAATTGAGAGATCTCCCTACCAGTGGTAGAAAATCAACTTTAGCAGTCCAAAAACGTGACGTGGTACTGGCATTCCAATGAAAACCCCTTATCAGCTCGAAGCAAGTTGCACTGTAGAATGATTCACACCAATCGACTGTTATTAGAGTGTTAAAAGCGGCATCCGTATAAAGTTCATGTGGTCCAAGAACTGTTAGAAGATGACTTTGACAGAAGAGTCGAATTCTGCGAAATCATGATGGAACACTCTAACGGAGATCGGAGTTTCATACAAAATGTAGTATTTTCAAATGAAGCTACTTTTATGCTCAACGGTCACGTGAATCGTTAAATGCATCGATACTGGGCAAGAAAAAATCTACATTGGTTTGAGGAGCATAGCACACAATATCCGCAAAAAGTGAATGTTTGGGTCGGAATTTTGAACAACCAGATAAAAAAGCCATACATTTTTGGGGAAAGCATAAGTGGTGCTTGGTATCTACACTTCCTTCGGGATTATCTGATGCCAGAATTGAATCAACTATTTTCAATTAGGGATGATTTGTGGTTCCAGCAGGATGTGGCGCCTCCAAACTACGCCGTTGTTGTACGAACCTACATGGATACTGTTTCCCGAGGTAAGTGGATAGGAATCAGAGGTCCTATCGAATGGCCATGAAGGTTACCGGATTTGACCCCGTAAGACTTTTATCAAGGGGATTCTTGAAGAGCAAAGTTTACCAAAATCGACCAAATAATTAAGAACAGTTGAAGGAACGCGTCAGAAAGAAGATTGCACAAATAACCCCCGAGGATCTCGAAAACGTTAGAAAGGAATTCACTGTTCGACTCTTTCACATTGCATTGTTGCTGGAGTTCATCGATTTGAACAATTATTGAAATTTTCTTGTATTTTAACGAATAAAAAGTTTCAACCTGTATATATAAATATTGTAATAATTATACCATTGAATAAGAAATCAAATCAAATCACTTTATTGATGAGAATAGGTCAAATAGCATTTTGTACATAGGTACATAAAATAATACTTGAAGAAAAATCAAACCAAACATACAAAATATGAAAGATTGTCATAGGCATACAATGATGGACAAAACATATCAAGTACAACTTCATTAAATCAATGTGAAAAAAAATAAAATTACGGAAGATTGAGAAATTCATCTATGGTATAAAAAGTATGATCTAATAAAAACCTTTTAGGGGTGATTTTGAAAACCTGACTTCTATGAGTAGTTTTCAATGATTCGGGCAGTTTGTTACAAAGTTTTAGCCTCAAGTAAGAAGGTGAGTTAGCGGTTATATTATATTTGACGAGAGTTATGTGAAAATCATTGCACTTTCTTGTATTAACATTGTGGTAAGAAGAAATGCGATCATATTTAGATCCGTTGGTGTGTATGAATTCACACAATTCAAAAATGAAAATATCCGGGAAAGTTAAAATTTTTTAATGTTTGTATAATTCTCTGCAGAAGGTTCTCTGATTAACGCCTGCTGAATCTGTATGATCTTTTTGGGCAATAAATACATTTCGAGCCAAAGAAAGCTTCCCCAAAAGCACACGCCATATCTGTTTCTAATTTCTATATGTGCATAGTAATAATTCACTAACTGTTTAGTGGAATATATGATAAGTAGATCTTCTAAATGAGTTAACGTGTTCATGAATGTCTTTCAAAAAAAGCTTGTTTTTTAAATATCAAGGAGTAATTCTTCAGTTGTGCCACATTTTAGAAATGACCTCTTCCATGGCTATTAACTATGCCTAGCAGTCAGGAGTTGATTGTTTGATATTGTTGGATGATCAAGTTGCCAAATTTTCATATGAGGCATATAATATCCTACGCACGTTTTCTCATTCATAACCGTCAATGTCATTTGTCATCAGTGTGTTTTTATCTTCGTACATTTCAATATAACTTGTTTTACACTTTCATAACATCAAAAATTTCGAATGTATAATTGTTGAATATTTATTCATCTGGTAATAAATAAAAATCAAAATGAGGGCCTTACTAGGTCTTTGTTCTGCCGTGCAGCTCGCCTGCTCTTGTGGAAGCGCTGCCTGCTCCCTTTGTTGCTCTGCATGTAAACTCTTATGATATTTGTCGTTACTACTGTAGCATGTATCATGTTGTCTCCAGGATTGAAACATGTCTTAAAAAAGGTACCTTTCCGTGCGAATAGTAGTTCTTTTGTACATAACTTCATAGTGATTGATTGTCAAGGGGCAGATGAATATCTGGCAGTATATCGTATTTGTTTCATTAATATTTTTT
This sequence comes from Leptinotarsa decemlineata, assembly GCF_025532065.1. NCBI lineage: Eukaryota > Metazoa > Arthropoda > Insecta > Coleoptera > Chrysomelidae > Leptinotarsa > Leptinotarsa decemlineata. Next base: position 4,236,131 of record NW_027412538.1, on the reverse strand, counting down.
CGCTCTCCTGGCTTTGATGATGATTGAAGTGAAAAGTTCTACAGATCCAAGAAGTGGTATTCAAAATGGATTTTGGGGCATGAAATATATTCTAGTCATAGGTGGGATCATTGGACCTTTTTTATTCCAGAAGGTTCATTTGGTCCAACTTGGATGTACTTTGAACTGATAGGTGGCTTTGCATTCATCTTGATAAAACTGATTTTAATTGTGGACTTTGCTCATTCATGAGCTGAGGCTTGGGTTGGAATCTTTGAAGAAACAGAATCAAAAGGGTGGTATTTTGCCCTCATTAGTAGGATTGAAATCAACTATGCTTTTTGAGTATCACATGAATTGTTCTTCTCTATGGATTCTTCACTGAATATGGTGCATGTGATCTATCTAACTCATATTTTGTATTTTGGTGAGTAAAATAGCGATTTTGCTAGTGGTTCAGGAAAAGCTGCCACGTTCAGGTCTGTTACAATCTTCAGTGTTATCTTCGTATGTGACGTAACTGACGTGGTCAGCTGTTGCTAACTCTGCAAAAGAATGCATTTCTGGTCTATGGGGTATATTTGGAAAAAGTCTTCTGGGGATAACACTCCTTATGATATCATGGGCTTGGTAATATGGATGTGCAGTGTTTTATTTTCATTTCTGCGATCTGCTAGTGAACTATCCAAAATAACAGTGTCTGAAAATAGGCTGAACATATACAATGGAGCAGTAGGAGGCTGTTGTTGAAATAATATATCTTCAACCAGCCAACGCAGACGAATATCACCTACGCTGAAGAGGTTATATTGCGGTTTTTTCAACACTGTTGAGTGAGATTCCACAATGAATTGTGATTGAAATACGTGGAATAGCAGCTCTACTCTTCAGCGAATGTCCTCCGTGGTTGTGTGAAATATTCAACCAGCTACAATCAGCAGATGGTGCTCTGTAGCGTTCAATAGTTCAATATTGCTGAATCAATATGTGAAAATATAAATGGAGGAAAAATATTATTTCGACGATGTAAAAAGATTTTCTGAATCAGGCCAAGCAATCAACTTGTATCTATAGTTTATCACAATATAGTTTTTTTTTTGTTTCAGGTAAGTGCCCAACAGAAATTGTGGAAAACGTAATTTGAAATATTGAGTAAGTAATAATCCTTTCAAATCAATTTGGAACCAAATCGCAGAAAACGACTTTTGTCGTGTCTCTGTCAGGCTTTCTGTAATCTCTATCACCTTTGATAATAATTTATCAGGAACTGATATACTCACTTATTTAACTTGCACATAATTCTTTTCGAATATTTTCCAAAAAAACAGTTTCAGTAGATTCAAAAAAGAAAATTATCATGACTACCATTCACAGTGAATTTAAGGGGGGAAGAATTATAATCAGTGTCATTTCTTTCTTCCAAGAATATTTAGTTGCATATAAATTAAATAGAGGCTATTTAAAAAAAACAAAAGCTTTTTGACTTTCTATTTCTTGCTCATCATACAAAAAATTGTAAATTCGAAATAGAGGCATGAACTAATAGATTTCAATAACATTCCTTCACAAAGATGTGTGGAAAACTGAAGAGTCATATATTCTGTAGAATAATCAATATTCCATTTCAGTCACATGTTCATAGCAATGTGAATTTTTTGTTTGAATTCCAGACTTTATTTGATTTTCTATCTTGACAAGCTGTGTGAATAGTCAGTTGACTATCCTTCAGAAATGAATAGGCTAGAATTTGGAGATTCTGAATATCAATTTTGGTTTCTGTTATTCAGTTCCAATTCACTACTGTTTTTTGATTGTGCAAAATATCATTTGCTGAAGACATTTTTGAATTATGTTGCTACAGATTTTCATCTACAAAAAAATCAACCACTTCGGATGTTGTGTTCAGCTCAGCTGAGTAATATTCAGATTTTTATATTATGTTTGTGGGACACAAATTCGAGTCATATTAACACTGACGAGTTTGTCAGGTTTTTCATACGTAGCAGTAGATTATGTGATACGAAAACAGGAAAAAATGTATTTCAAAGATACATAATACATACATCGTGGCTTTCACTTATTTGTAACTGAATGTAGATTTCAACTCTCAAACACTAGAACACTAGCTCCAGAGCCAAAATGAGTCTACTTCAAAAACGGTTGAACTGGCAACACTGAATACATCACTCTTCTGTGATTTTTTTCTAAATCTGCAACAGATTGATTTGCAGTATTTCAAGGTTTAATTGCATTACTATCTTCTCGCTTGCGGCATTGCGAATAACACTATAATGGATATTGTTCACTTTGATTCTATTATGATAAAACAATTATTCATCACAATCACAAATAACATTCGATCGCTTGTTTATGCATTCACCATGACGACTGTCATAAATTGATAAACCCAATGTCGTCTTTTAATTCATCTTTCAATTCGCTTTTTTCATTTCAAATATCCCAATGTCATGTCAGTGACAAAATGAATTAATCAAAATCATGATGATCAGTCAAGCCGTTTTGGAGTTATTAATAATGTGACTAACACGATTTTGCGACTTTGTTGCATATATTATAATTTTTTGTCTGAAATTTTCAAACTATTCTATAGTTATTCCGGTAGAGATAAATGCCAGGAACGCAATTTCTTTACGTATATTTCATGCAAATAATTGAATTCAGGTCTCTGGGAAACATCTCCTTTATATCGGCAGGTGTAGGCCAAGACTCGCCGAACTCACACTCTCTTTGGCAACTTTGAGGAGTCTCACGGTGGCCTCCGCGAAGGTTTTGAAAGGTGGGACGATATTACTGTCGTTGCGCAGCTTCTTCAACATTCTTGGGGTTCCCTACATGGAAGTGCACAAGTGAGGGAGCTTTCCTGCGGGTGCAGCCGGTTCCTTGTCTTTATTCAAGGCGGAGCTCATGATGCCCACAGCAGGAAGTGCCCTTGCTGTTGTAGGTGGAATGGCGGAGGAGGAGGGTGCACTTATAGTAACTGTCACTCCTGCCTCCTTCGCTGTCTTTCTCCTTTTGGAATTGGCGCCGCAAATGCGCTTACGCCTTTGCCTCATTCCAAGCGGTAGATTGGGGTGGACATTTCTGTTCATCCCCAGCCACCGCCTTAGATTGAGGTGAACACTTCTGTCTAGGGATTGGTTTTTGTTTCATTCATTCTGGCAGAGCCCTGCATTATCAGAAGTAGACTGATTACAATGAGGTTTCGCCCAGTTCCCCAAGGTGACCGTTCTTAACCGCATATTACCCTGCGGCCATTCAGCTGTCGGTTCGATTCCTTACACATTAGCTTGGGTGGATTGGTCCATAGTGGCATGTTTTGCGAAGGCTTTTGGGGAGTTTCAGTTCCAATCACCCTACTCATTTCTGCCACTGACCAGGAGTCCGGCGAACCCGTCCGTAAGGCCATATTGGCTTCCCGGACAGGGCCTTCAGTTCCTGGCCGTTACCCTATTCGCCACCTAGGAACGCGCCCAATAGGTAGCCCAACCCACGGAAACCATTAGGTATACTAGATACTTCAAAAAAAATTGCAACAACCAAATTTTGAAGACAACACCAACACAGAACAATATGAAACGAATTCGTTTGTTTCACCTCATGTTGCCACACACTGGCAATATTTAGTCTCGACATTCAAATACAATCTATTACAATGGGGAATGCTCCTCCTGACGAAAATCAAGTAGTTTTCATAAAATAGCTCAAAAACAACGCATTTTAAACTTATCATTTCAATCTTTTTCTTAAAAAAATTATTTAAATACTCAAAAAGAGGAATGAAATAATGCATTCAATATTTAAAGGAATTCGTTCCTATTTCACCATTTGGCAACATCGGTTATAGCTAATAAAAGACAATGAATCTGTTACCTGTATGAGATAAACAAAAATTACATATTTCAGAGGCGTGCTGTTGTGTTTACTTATGTTCCGAGTTCCGAGATATGCTGTGACATATGACATTTTGTGCATCTAACCTATATTCCTCTATATAAATAAATAACGAAACAACTGTTGTTTGTGTGGCTTGTGGAGGTGATATTGAACTAAAATTCATATTTTGCCTCAATTGTTGATTTATAAAGATACTTTTCCTTTTTTAAAGTAGAATATCTAGGTACGTAAAAATTATTTCAACTTGATATAGGCGCTGTTGCCAATATGTGAATTAGAAACTAATCCCTTTAAAAATTAAAACCCAACATTTGAAACATCAATTTGAATACTTTTCGAAGTGAATTTGAAAAATTCATGAATTAAACGCAACACTATTTTGTTCAAACTTGCATTTGCCATAATGACCCAAATTGAGGAACATTCCCCATTATAGTTTCTTGATGATATTGCCAATATAAAGTTAAAAAGTGCCCTTTTGGCAAAAATGGATTTTCTCGTGATTCTTTTAATAATGTTTAATAAAACCTAGAACTTTCATATATTATCATATTTATATTGCAGTGTCCAATAACTGTAGTCCGAGTTCAAAAATATTCCGGATACTTAGTGTAGTCCCAAGTATTTCGAAAAATCAACGAATCAAGCAGGATAAACAAGCAACAGCCACCTAATTGGTCTGCCACACATCCAGTATATATTTTATCCAAATGTTTGAATCCAGTTAGCACGAATTAATTATTATGCTCGTTGACCGAGTTCCAGAATGAACATTTCAATCAAATACGATCAGTTTCATTAATTGGATATCACTCTATTCGTGATAACTGCTGCCACCGATTTGCTTCACCATGAAATGATTGAAATGATCGTCAGGAATCTCACGAACAAGAAAAACGCGTAATTATCCTGTGTCAGAAGGTGCGCCAGTCTTTTGTTGGAGTGTTGGGAAAAACAATAATCAACTAATCATGTATAAATGCCGTGAAAATTCTCAGTGAATATTTGTAAGTTGGAGATCTCTCGGTCTTTGATACCCGCTCTCTAACCATTGTATAAGAAACAGGACAAGCGCATTGATTTGTAACTAATCGCAAAATCTATAAAAATGAATGTATTATAATAACAACTGACCATATAGCTAGCGAATTTGTTCTTCTCTGTCACCTGATTGAAATGTTCTCAGTAATTCTAGAATGCGGTGGTAATGGGTGAATAATCAAACCATACATTTCAAACGTCACGATTGAGAATGCATTAGGAATGTTAGTGGTTGTAAATGGTGAATTATCAAAAAAAAAACTGAATTGGGAAACATATTTAATTCAATAACCAAGATGAAAAATAAAATATTCAAACTTTCCAGAGTGAGTCCAAGTATTTTTTTCATGTACTGTGCTTCTCACTTCATATCTTTTTCTATATATTTTTCACATAAGGTCTAGTGAGAAGAACGCAACACTCAAAAAACCGAGTAGGTTTATAACTTATCTACAGAATGATCCAAGCAAGAGGATTCAGATGATTTATTGAGAATAATGTCTTAACTATTTCGTGAGTTACAGTTTCAGGAAAACTTTGTGATTCTTGGGATCTTCGATACCAGTATTCTGATAGCTGACTCGTCCTATTTGACTCGAGAGTATTTCAAGTACAGTTAGGAGCACATCTATTTATTTTCTCAAATTGCGCGGATTCACAGTTCAAACACTTCAGCTCTATTCCCGATCTCATCAAGAGTCTGAATGTATCATAGGTCAATATATGAGTGACTTCTCCAAACTTCTCCTCAAGGCGCTCTCTCCTCAACACAGTCGACTATTATCCATCTTCTGTTTTCTTTTCTACAGATGTTTTTTCTTCTGTTCGTCCATCTAGATTAGGGGTCTCCAAACTACGGCCCGCGGGCCAAATCCGGCTCGCCAGTGTCATCAATCCAGCCCGCGACAGCCAATGATTTACTGTCATCAATCTGGTCCGCGACAGCTAATGATTACCTAATTGTTGTTACTATTGCTGTGATAAGTTGAAGAAGAAAACACAGAATGATAATTACTCGGTTTTATTTACTTGCAAGGTAAAACTTAACGACAGAAATGATGACAAAGGAAACATAACTTGAGTATCTAAGTTTAGTATAGTCTAGATATATAGTTAAGGGCAGAAATTTGCCCATGGAACAAAAATAAAAAATCATTATGGCCCGAAGGCTTCAAAGTTTGGAGACCCCTGATCTAGATCATCAACAACCTTTCTATTTCAGCAATATACACCTCTGCTTAAGACTTTTTATTTCTCGTTTTCCGTTGTGTTTATGTCAATGTTCATTCTACAATCTTTTTTTGTCAAATCACGGCCAGCTTCATATTCTCATCGAGTTTCTAAATGCTTGATCAATAGGTTTATTTTATAGTTTCTCCTGCCTTATGAATATTATTACGATATTAAATGATTGAAGAAACCGTTCTAGTTCTGCGTCTTTAATATTCCATTATGCAATACTATTGAATACTAATGGGCTTTTAAATGACCACTGTTCCAAACATCTCTACACATACGTTGATTTACAATCGGTAGTGATCCCATTGCCACTTCACGGTCTTTTGCCGAAAATTCATCTCTCGGATGAAAATTTCAATTCCAAATACAATATTTTCGTAAATCTATGTTTTCTCTCCTCTAGTTGTTAGAGTGGCGTCTTTGATGTATACTTTTTCACTCACTTAATAATCGTCAACAAGCTTGTTTCAATGAAATTATTGCTGGTGAGATGAAGACTGTGCTGAAAACTCGTTCACTTCGACAAATGTTGAGAAACACTGAACATGGAATCATGAAAACTGAAGAATTTTTTATCTATGGAAATATTATGAGGATTCCAACAGAAAGTACAGTGGTCAGAATAAATGAGCTATTGAAACTTGTTTTGAAGAACACAATATGCATATTCAATTTCTGGCACCAAAGAAGTCAGCAAGCCATAGAAATTGGTATGAAGCAGAAGACTACTGAATGCGTTAAAATGACTGAAAATAGCAACAAGTCACACGAGAACTATTATTTTCAGGAACCGTTCTGTTGAAAATAGCGAGGAGTTTTCTGAGAAATATCTCGCTAATTTGTACTTGAGCAATCGTTAATACATTACCAAAAATGAAGTTTCACCCAGTGAGCAAAACTGTATTTGAATAGTAGTAGTAGTTGAACAGATACAGTTTATCTCTTGATAAAGTCAACTTGGTTGGTAAGAAAATATTGGTATTGGTTTTTCTAGGGATAAAACACAAGCACTACAAATCTCAAAACGCTCTTAGAGCAGTGCTTGTGCGAAAGTAGTGGTTCACATTGGATTTGAATCGCTGGAGAAAAAATCCTTTTGGGAAAACATTCTCAGGAAGCCACATTGATGCCGTTCTCCCGTGAAAATATCTATAGAAGGGAGACAAATCTTCAACCTTCCTCCGATATTCCAGACTATCAATGTTGCAAGTGATGTTCGCGTCTTTCATCAGGCGGATGGCTCTTTTCTGGATGGAATCTAGCAGCTTCTGGATATGTTCAGGGCGGAGCTCCATACATGAGAACAATACTCCAAAGAAGGTCTGATCTGAGCTCAATAAAGCATCAAAAGTAGCTGGGATGTGTACAGTTTTCTTATTCGGAACAGTGTTCTGAGCTTTCGAAAAGAAGCCTTCACCATTCCAGCGACGTGATTGTGCCAAGACATATCGGTGTTCCTTTAACCCTCAATAAACTTATCGAAGCAGAAAGCGAAATTGTCTGAATTGATAATAAAATATCCATTTTGAAGACATTTATCTTCTTGGAGAAAACCAATGCCTGGGTTTTTGAGGCAATGAATTGAACCTCGTTACTTTCACCCCATGTCGAAATTACTTCTAGATCCGCATTAAAATATTCACTTCCCTACTGCCAGTGAAGATGTGCATCCACAGCCGATATCCCAAAATCCAAATATCATGACTGTCCTCAGCAAAGGAATATATTGGATTGTGTTTTTTAATAAGTCGTTGATATACAATGAAACGGAGATTGGAGACAATATGGATTCCTGAGAACCACAAGCATTGAAGGTGAAAGAATTCGAGAGATATCCGTCGACGGACACCTGCAGGGAACGTTCTTCCAGGAAGTTGGAGAGCCATACACAAACATGATCCGACAAACTATAGCATCGAAGTTTGGCCAGCAAACCCTCATGCCACACATGGTCAAAGGCATTAGAAATATCAAGCGCAAGAGCTCTTGACTCTCCATGTTTCTCGATTGCTTCATTCCAAATATGGGTGACATACAATAGAAGGTCGCCTGGTAATCTTTGTTTCCGAAAGCCATATTGATGATCGCTCAAGATGTTGTAGCCTTCCAAATATATTGAGCTCTCCGGTATAATTGAAATGAAACCATTATATTTCCAGTTTACTCCCACCAAATATCAGGTATCGCTAAGCAAATATCGTAGATATTTACGGTGATGAACCAAGGAAAATAGATATGTTAGTATACAAATTTCTCCATAATTTTTGATACCACTGATAGCAAAGCTATCAGTCTTTAATAATTTGGAAGAGTTTTCTTGCCCTTTTTGGGAATAGGCTGAATGCGAGCAATCTTCCAACAGAAAAGAACCCTTTTTTGTGAGACAGGTTGAAAAGTCTGCAAAATACTGGTGCCAGTTAATTAGCGTACTTCATAAGTACGATGACGGGCACTTCATCAGGACCAGACGCCTTGTTGATATTGAGCCGTTTCAAACTTTGCCTGACTGGACGCTGTCGAAAAGTAATTTCTGGCTTTGTGGATTTTATTGAGGAAATAGTTGGTGGTGCCTTTCCCAGAGAATTGATTGTGGAATGGGACGCAAATTGTTGAGCTAGTAGCTAGTGTTTGTATTATATTATACCTTTTCATTTTTCTACGCCGTACGAAAGTTTTTTATCACCAATGTTCTCATGGTGCAGAGTGAAACCTAACTTCATGAATGATATGACTAACGTACATTGCGCTTTCATTAGTGCGGAGCCCATCATCATTCGATAGGTTGATTGTGACACAGATTTGATTCATTTTACTCAAAAACATAATATTAGACAATCCTTGTCCCAGTTTATTTATCGCCAAAACGAAACTTTTTTCTCTCGACATCATCAAGAGATGACTAGTCATTCCCTGATTCATTTTACGCCAGATGTATCAGGTATCGTTACTGCGGTGCTAATCCGTCCAAAAAACTCAGATGAACAGTTGATTCTATCGCGAATCATGATATTTTCAATCATCCATTCAATTGTTACAATTATTCTTCCATCGAAATTTTGGCTCATCCGGTATAATTGAAATGAAACCATTATATTTCGAGCAAATATCGTAGATATTCACGGTGATAGACCAAGGAAAATGGGCTCTGTTCCGTATAAATGACACTACCATCTGAAATATTAATTCAGTTATTGATGGAAATCATTGCCAATGAAATCATTGCCAATATCCTCTCTCCCATGAAACAGAATATGAGGTGTCTCTAGAGGCTGCAATGAATTCAATACATCGCCAGAACACTTAGTGACACGACTATCGTCAAACTTAAACCAGTCCGTTTCGTCTTTGACCAAGGCGTAATAATGACCAGATTCAACGCCAGAACCACAGTGAACCATGACTGCATGAAGATTATAATAGTGGTCTGCTAGATTGAAGTGTTCATCTATTTTGAATCTTCGTAAGAGTTTGGTGCTTCCGTCAGAGGTTGAGTCATGTTTGAAGATCATCAGTGTTATTATTAGATTGACTGATGCCTCAGCTATACTTCTTATAACAGTCAGTTAGCTTGGCGCATGCAATCGATCATCATCTGTTAAAAGTTCCATTTTCAGATTATTCATCTATGTGCTTTACACAGACTGGTTACTAGTCATATTAGGAAACGCTAGTTGAAGTTCCAGAAATTTATTTAGGTTTTTGCTACCTCTTGAACATTTACTACAAAGTCAACAAGTGAGGATTTTTCCAGCAAAAGATTAACAAATAGAAGACGAGATAGACTGTACGGAATCATTCTATCCAGAGCGGTCAAAGATGTTGATTCTGCTTTCGTTTTGCTCACAAAGAGTATTCAACAAGAACACCAACATTTCGGAACAATCCAGTTGGAATAAAGAGAGTTCTGATCACATCTTGGAATAAGGTCGATGTGAATCATATAGATAAAAATGAAATTGGCCCCATAACAGAGGCTTGGGGAATGCCTTGGGCGTTTCCCAAGGTTATATTCACAAACTGTTTTCTGTGTGACAACAAACTCTGTATTCAGTCGAATGAAACCATATCTGTGCAGCTTAGACAGGAGCACATCATGCTGCACAATATAGCGGTAATCATTCGGTGAACTCCTGAGAACGTCTAATAACTTTCCTAGAGATATGTTGTATTCACAAAATACCCACATCTTAATTGAGATTATAAAAAACATACAAAGTGAAAACTATTTGTCATAACAAATATCTAGGATCATTTGGATGATTTTTAAATTTAGTTGAAACTCTCATCGCTTTGGCATATTTATATCGTGTCGTTACCGCATTTCGCCTACTTCCGAAAAGGTTCCCTCTGCTTTCGTAGTAATGCCGAGACGTGTTGTTATGCATACAAATGCTGCCTACAGTTATTCTGCAGGAAATTTTTATTCGCTTCTTATCCGTCTCTAGGATATTTGAAAGGGTCTTTTGAATTATTCCCGCATTAACATAAATACAGTTGCTGGAAGAAAAGGATGACCCGAAGGAGAGAGTCTCGGGAAATCTTGTTTCTTCAACTGGAAACGGTTCACGCTCACACAACTACTGACAGAGCGTAGAGCTACGTGAAATATATCGCTGGGGTTTTCAAGAAGTCACGTGGCTCGCACCTATTTCCCGCGAGAAAGCAATGAGGAATTTCGTTGAGGTGCTTGAAAGCGAATATGGTTTCCATGAGATGCCTCAATTATCTTTCGTACGTTATTTCTACCTCCATAAGCTCAGAAAGTAGGTTTTTATTTATGACATCAACATGGGTTTCGAAGTGTGTAGATTTGCTCAAATTATCTGAAAACATTCATTCTCTGACTTCTACATATCAATTTCTAATCAGATTGTGAACCTTTATGAAAAAATATTGAATAATTACAATCTTTTTGCATTCTCTAGTTAGCTATGAATGAATATGACCCACAATTCTATTCCCAAATCGCAAATTATGTATTGGAAATCGAGAACTTAGTTTTTTAAAAAAAAAACATTCGAGAGCAGTATAAAGAATGAATCTTCATTAAGACAATTATTACAAGATTTGAAATATAATGAGTTTGCGAAGTCTCGGGCTCCTGTAGATAAGGCACGCTTCTAGATATCTGCTTTCACGTAACTATCCTACCGACTGCGCCAAGTATGTATTGGAAATCGAGAACTTAGTTTGAAAAAACTATTTCACATAAGACTCAAAGAAGCGTTTATTCTCTTCGAGAGTAGTACAAAGAATGAATCTTCATTGAGACAATTATTACAAGATTTGAAATCTAATGAGTTTGCAAAGTCTCAGGCTCCTGTAGATAAGGCACGCTTCTTGATATCTGCTTTCACGTAACTCGTATTAGGAACAAAGTAATATTCATACATTCAAAAAAAAACTTGAGCATTTTCTGCAAGTTAACATAATTCAACGTTTTTTTTTTCGTACATCCTTTTTTTTCAGCCTGTTTTTGACAAGTATTCATGTTTTCTCATTTTCCATATTACTTTTTTTCCTCTTTTGGTTGTTGCCGATGAATACTCAAGTGACCCAACAAATGCAGAAAACTGTGTGATATAGATGTATGTTTTAAGATTAGTAAGGTTAGTTTTCCACATTAAAATCCATGTAATAATATTCAAAATAGCAAGGATTGCGTGGTAGAGCACCCTCAAGTGAACTCACCTTTAAAATTTCTGAGTAGCATGAGGCGATTAACATGTAACATTTCATTCTCCATTGGAATATTGATTGCTTTGAAAATTAGTCGTTGTGAATTTTTAATCGTCATGAAAATATTTGTATGATTATTATATCAAGATATGACATCTTTGTATCTTTCTGATGCTGAGTCTACAGAGGAGATGGATGTCGAGCTCACGACTCTAACTGTCCTTGTAAATTTAGATCAGGAGCGAGTCTACAGAGGAGATGAACGTCGAGCTTACGACTATGTGAATTTAGATCAGGAGCGAGAGCTTCTAACTCTCCAACTCCTGATACAATAACTGAACCTACGAGAGGTTTGATGGTGCAGCCAGGAAACGACTGAGTCGTCTTCTCAAGAGCGGGGTACCTTATGAAACCGCCGTGCACAAAATTTATGAGCGGCGTACGCAGAATCTGTCTCAGGTGGAGGAACAAACCCCACATGAGCAGGTTTGCAAACGTTTGCGCTCAAATAATGATTCACCAAAACCAGAGGCAAAAAAGCCCTGGACGGTTGAATCATCAGGTGTAGCTGACGTGCAATAATCCTCATATGAGAAGGTTGTCGCGGGTATGAAGGTGTAAATCTTACACCTTGACCATTCGACTACCTCATCAACGATGAAACAGCGGAGCATATACTTTATGCCTGCCCCGCTGGGGACTGAATCAGGTTTTTAGAGTTTGGCGGAGCCGTACTCTCACTATCTGACCTGAAAGACCACTCACCATACAGACTAATCAGTTTCGTTGAGAGGCTGGGTTTATTTGGTCGAGTGTGAACAGGTGTGAGCCACAATAAACCCTTGCGGGTTGCGGTGGAGGGTCGAATAGACCTACTCACTTTGAACCTAATCTGACCTAACCTATCATTTCCAGTATTTTTTTTTTACTTTTTACTTCTATATTACTGTGAATTTGGTAGATCAAAATTGTGATCATTCATTTGATTTATATATACAGTATGAAGCAACTATAAATTGCCATCTATTACAACTACGAAATCTATTACAACTACGAAACACTTTCAGTTTTTCGGGTCCGAACGTCAACATTGTAATGAATCTCCTTTTCTTCATTTCTCGTTTCGAAATATTCAGTACATCATTTTGAAAAGAATTCAATAGTGGAATCTATCTGTACGATTATTTGAGAATCGATTTGATGTAATGTAAAATCGAATTGAAAATGCGGTGTCTCAATTGAGATGCTATGATATCACATTTCATGCAGACGTACAAGTATTTTTGCAAATTTTTTGACTTTTCTAGAACCACTATGATACACTCACCTACAGTTTTGCATGAATCGTAAAAATGAGTGGGCTCTCTGATAAACAATTTGGATTCAAAATGTATTCCTGAAAACGTCTAATAATGATGAACCGGGGCATCCCGCAGGTCATTTATTGGTCTTTGCCTTCCTTGATCCATCCCTATATTCATGTACGGATACGATACAATTTGAAATAACTTCATCTTGATGAAAAGTAAGGGATTTGCGAATAGATTATCGTCTTCAAGTATTTGAGTGATCAAATATGTTCCTACAAACGTATGCATGAGGGTGGTTCCTTGAAAACTGACCAACATATGCGGATATATTCGAAACCAACTTGATGTAAATTTAGTGATATAGAAATTTGCATTTTCATTTATGGAAAAGTAGGGTTGATTTTACTCACGGTATATCATGAAACAATATTGAAACAATAAATCAAACTTCGAATGAGTATATTTTAAATTTAATTAAATTCTCGAAAATTGTTTCTTCAAAGTCTTTCATTTTTTAGAAAATATAAGCTGGATCATCTGCCATCTAATATGCCAAATTCACTATAGCAGTAAGTCAAAACGATGGTAGTCTTTAACGGATTTTCAGAAGGTGGTGGTGGATTTCAAAACAACAAAGGATATTTTTATTACATCTCAAAGTGATAAGGCAGCAATTGAAGATGTTCGGCTCCACATCGCCCCAACTCAGCACGGATAACATCGTCATATTCCAAACCAATCAACACAAAACGGTAAATGGGGAATGTTCCTCCTGACGAAAATCAAGTATTTTTCATAAAAGAGCTCTAAAACAACGCATTGTAAACTTATCATTTCAACCTTTTTCTTTACAAAAATATTTAAATACTTAAAAAAAAAGAATGAAATAATGCATTCAACATTTAAAGATATTCGTTTCCATTTCACCATTTGGCAACATCGATTATAGCTAATAAAGGACAAATAATATATTACCTGTATGAGACAAACAAAGATGACATATTTCAGAGGCGTGCTGTTCTGTTTACTTATGTTCCGAGTTCCGAAACATTCTGTTACATATGACATTTCGTGCACCTAATCTATCTTCCTCTATATAAATAAATAACAAAACAACTATTGTTTATGTGGCTTGTGGAGGTGGTATTGAACTATAATTTATATTTTGCCTTAATTTTTGATTTATAAAGATGATTTTCCTTTTTAAAAGTAGAATATCTAGGTACGTATAAATTATTTCAACTTGATATAGGCACTGTTGCCGATATGTGTTAAAACTTGCATTTGCTGTAATAACCCAAATTGAGGAGCATTCCCCATTATACATACAAACCTTCCTTTTGGATCACTTCGTCTATTGGTTATACAATCTCATGGGAATACGTTTCCAAAATGTTATTTCATCAACCAAATAAATAAAGGTATTTCAATTAGAATCAACGACACAGTTCGCTTGATACTAAAAATCATGGTGATTAAAGTGCTTTGAGGAATTTTTATTTCCGTTATAAATTCAGACTACTTCATAATTGATAGGTGGAGGCTATAATAATTATTACAGGTCTTTTGCCTTCTAGTTCATTCTGAAATATGTAATTATTGAGTTTTTGTTGATACGTCTTGGATGCAACTCATTCCAAATTGACCACTTAGCGAACACGTACAATTTATCAATTAAAATATAAACCTCAGGTAAAATGATGTAGATGAATGCTAAAAGCACTTTCTGGTGCATAAAAAATTCTATTTAAAATATGCTGTGTTCATTTTTCTAGAAGATACTTTTTTTTTTTCGAAAAACCAATGAATTATATATTGAGAGATTTTACAAATTTTTAAATTCCTTGGAATTTTCCAAAGTTGTTTTACCCATCACAAACGATAGTTATTATTGCTGACTTTTCGAATCAGCATTCTCATTCGAAAAAACCTACATGGGTTTATATATTTTGAATAGTAAAGTGAATTCAATAATAACATACATGAGTATGTTATTATTGAATTTTTATTGATACGGCCACGAGTTTTTAACTATTGGCCTTATCAGAGCCACTCTGGTCAATTTTTGAGTGTTATGTGCGCGAATAAAAAAAATCGAATTCACGTGTTTTCAATAACAAGGTTGAGAATCATCTCGTGAATAGCACTCACTTGTTATTAATTTTTGTGTATACTTATAATCACTGTACATACACGTAGCTCTTAAACACTCAGAAGCTTTCCTTCCTCATATGCATAGAGTTACCGACAAAGTGAACCTAATTCTGAAGAAGCACGATATAAGAACAGTATTCAGAGCCAACAATCAAATTTTCAGTTTTGTATGAACACCTGAGGACACGATACTTGATTAGGCACAGGGCGTATTACGAAATATCATGTTCCACCTGCTCTAGAACTTACATCAGCCAGACCAATAAAAGAGTCTCCAACAGAACCTATGAACATGAGCTTACTGTCCGTAAATCAGATCCAGCCTCATCCCTCATTTCGAAAACGAATAATATCCTATTTTTTTCTGGCGATATTCGTCTCACCCAGAGATCGAAAACTGTAAGATAGGTAGGTAGGTAGGTCTGAAGTGGGTGGGTCTTTTCGACCCTCCACCGCAACCCGCACTGGTTTATTGTGACTCACATCTATTCACACTCGGCCAAATAATCCCAGCTTCTTAACGAAGCCGATTACTTTGTATGGTGAGTGGTCTTTCAGGTCAGATGGTGAGAGTACGGATCTGCCGAACTGAAAGAACCTGATTCGGTCCCCAGCGGGGCAGGCACACAGTATATGCTCTGCTGTTTCATCATTTTTGAAACTGAGGCAGCACACACTGTCTTCCGACAGTCCAAGTCTCTGCATATGATGATTCAAATGACAGTGACCTGTAAGAAGACCTGTAGACATCGTTGTTCATCTCTACTGTAGTCCAACAACTGTTTGGAATCAAGCTCCGAAGGGTGAATAAACGCCTTGGAGTGAGCCAATCCTGGAAGATTCTGCCAGAAGTCCATAAATCTTCTTGCCATCCAGGTGTTCAGTGTTTGTTTGGCAAAACCTAACGCGATGCCAATGACAGGTTCTGGTCCGATGAAGCAGCTTGCAGCACCCTCCTGCAAGAGAGTCAGCAAGAGAGCCTTATTGCCTCCCAGACCAGTACTTCTCTGGTCGACGACTACATGGGGCTCATCAACTCATATCTGCTGAAATGTAGATAATAAGTAGTTCCACTAATTTTGAGACATTCCATTCTCGAAAATTAAGTCAATATATCTAATAATCTACCTATATATTGGCTTATTTTTATATGCTACAGGAGTAATTTAAGGTAGGATGATAGCCGGTCGTGTTGACGTGGTTTGCTCCACTCAATCGACCGCTGTGTGAACCAATGGTTCGATCTGCAAGGCCCGGACCATCGATTTTCACTTCAAAAACAGATTTTTTTAGAAACAGAATCACTGCAGCTTCTATAGACTTTTTGGTGTGCAGGTTCCATCATTGTCCAGGTTGTTAAACCAAGCCATCTTCAGCAGCAGTTGGAGAAGTTGTCTCAAATGAAAACGGACCCATTTCTGCTTTTCAATGCTGATAGACAACTAGAACTTAAAAATGGTTCTTTTAGTTTTTTACACGTTTTATATTAGCTTCACCTGTATGTATGTATGTATGTTTGTTTGTATGTACGTGTTTATTCGTAACTTTCAAGCTCGGGATGTGTATTGACAAAATCATCGGCATTATTGCTCGATCTATTCGCGAGCAGATGGCGCTGTACGTAACCTCATTGCTATTTCTTGATCTATTCGCGGGCAGATGGCGCTGTACGTAACTGTCAATTATTGCTTGATCTGTTTGCGGGCAGATGACGCTGTACGTTATTATCAATTATTGCTTGAGCTATTCGCGGACATACGCCGCTATACGTAATCTCCTTGATAGGTTGTTCAAAAGAAAATCAAAATAAAAAACATATTTTAACAATTATAAGTGTTAGCGAAATTCTGTACTACTGATGAAATATTTAAATATTTACAATTACCCGTGATTCAGTACATAAAAAAGTTTTGAACGAAACGGAAGATACATTTTGAAATCTAATTCGATTATTTGAAAGCAAACTAGAATATGGATTTCAACAATGAAAACTTTATGTAAATTGTAAACCTTAAAAATTCAGTTACTCAAATATTTAAAAAAATCAAAAAATTAGAATTAAGGTGCTTGACATACATATCAAATCAAAAGATTGATTTGAAAAATAAAATTATTCACTGAAAAAATATTTATAGTCCATTAATATTTTGATGTATGTCTGTTGGAGACATACATCATCTCAGTATTACTATAGAATTTGAGACCTCAAACTTTATTATGATGTTTGAGAGGAATTTTACATTCGTGCGCCGTCTGTTAAAAGCCCATCCCTTTAGGGATTGAGCAAGGGTGAAACATTTGGCTGGTTACGCAATTGTCGAAGTCATCAGGCCGTAGGTGCCACTGGGTCCGGAAATTCTTAGTATAACCGCTTCCTTGGCTGGAGAGTCGGCAATGCGATTACCTTATCTCCCGTCGTGCCCGTCAACCCACCTCAGGATAATGTTTTCATCTACCGAGGCTTTGGCCAAATCTTGGCGATACTCTAGTACTAACCCTGAAGTTGTTTTTGCCAGAAATTTCTTTCCTCGTTTTTTCTTTTGTGACGATGAGATACTAGCCAGTTCTGTTTGGACCACGCTGGTATTTTTTTCCACTCCACACTGTATCCTTAGTTTTAGTGATCTGGAGTACACTCCACACCCTGAGCCTTGCTTTGAAGTGATTCCCATGTATCTAAAGTATGACCATTCATTACTTCAAAAATATTCTTGCTACCCATAAAATTGAAAGTTTTGTGATTTTTCAATTCAGTAAAATACTGAAACTGAATAGATACAAAAACTCCGATACTCCAGCATAATAATTGCTAAAATATGTTTCACATATTTGAATTGGAATCCAATACAGCGAAAGGTACAATTCGGTGAAATTCTAACATTATCGGATGCGGTATCGCAAAACACGAAACAAATTGGATTTCCGCATTGTCAACGATAAGAAGAGTAATGGCCTCGGGTCGAGGTTATGGCAGAGATATTTTTTGATATTTATTTCCCTCAGCTTTTTGGTCGATTTCTCTGAATCACAGCGGCTTCGATTCGTAACATTTTAGTGAAGAACTGCTGTTAACTAACCAGATGACTGAGTTGATATTAATTGTCAACCTGAAATATTGAGGAGCTGTGGAAGTGGCATAATCTGTGGTACCTGACCATATAAAAAAATATAAATGGTACTGACTGGAAAACCTTCATTATAAGCACTCAGAAGTATAGACAACAAGGAAGTCTACAATATCAACAATTACAAAATATATAACTATTCCGTTTTTGAATCATTGTTGCTATTCAATTTCATTTTCATTGACTTTCCTGGCACATTTTTTGGCACGATTTTGTTATGTTGATGATTTTCGTGAATATAAAAAATATTGTTCTTTAGGCATTTTCAGTGAATCTAACACAGTCAAAATTCGCATGTAAAATTGTGTAGTCAGCTCATTTGAACAATCATTCAGTGCTTCATAATATTTTTGGAAGTCATATACATGATTTGTTAGCAATTCTTGAAGACTACTTGTGAATCTGAGTGGACCTCTTCCAAAACTATCCATTGATCGGCACCAGGATTATGGATGGACGATTTGAGAATTGTAGGGCGTATTTTAACTGGTTGTCTGGCGACAAGTTGGTTCACAACAAAATGGTAATGGAATAACAAGAACGTGATCTCAAAACAAATTAGGTATTCTATTTTCATACAAACGATTTTATTTAACTTGCCCTGTTTGTTTGTTTGCTTGGGTCAAATTCATTAATTGAAGTTTGTCCCACTTTCTGTTGACAAATTGATCTGAAATTTGGTGAACACATTTAATTTTGATGACAATACAATTCATTGAATTCGTGATCATTGTGAATCCAAGATGGCTGCTGCTTCAAAATGGTGGATTACATATTGTTCCACAATCACCTCAATATGTTTATCAATCTTCCACTACAAAATACAGCTTCCAGAACAACGAAGAATAATAACCGACTTAGTTTTTATTTATAAAATTATAACAAACTGTTATGACTCACCCAATTTCAAGTTTCAATTACTTTTCATCATGTTCCTCATAGGAACACTAGAAACAGAAAATTACTTGCCAGTCCGAATTTCAACACAAATTTGTCCAAATTACTAGAATGTGTGGTTCTTTCAACAAATATTGTAGTAACGTAAATGAATAATTGGTTAGTATATACAAAATTTATCAATTCATTATTTTAATTTTTCTTGTATCTGTTGACGTCGTGTATCTCTGTAACCACTAATACTACCAGTGGATGCTTCTATGGGTATTTACTCATTTGTATCCCAAATTTTGAATAAATAAATAAATAAATCAAATGACAGGGTTTGAATAGTAGAATAGTAATATACAGTTTGAAAAAGATATCCCAGCTACAAATGGCGGATTAAATATAATCTTGAAACACTCATGCACTGACTCATATAAACAGAATGCAAAGAATTGAGTTACAACATTAGAAACTGAAAACTTGAAAATGAAGGTAAAGAAATATGTTGAACGGTGTTATCGACAGAAAAAAAGATAATGATAATGTAGATAATGTATTGAAAACTTGAAAATGAATCGGAAGGTCCTAGGTAACAGTCATCTCACCACTCTCCCCAGCAATCTACGGTATAGATCAGATTAAAAAATAATAAAATCGTTGGGCGTTGTATTTTATATTTACTCAGGTTATGCCACGTCCAATTATTTCACATTTTTCATCTGATTGCAGAGGAGAGTGATGTGATGACTGCTACCTAGGACCTCTCTAATTATTCGTCAGTTTCCAGTACATTATCTACATCATTACATTGAAATCTTTGTTTTTTAATAAAACCGTTCAACATTTTTGTGATTAAAAATTGCTTGCCAGTGTGCGGCTGCTCTTTTGGTTGATAATGAGAACTGCTTCAAATCAATTTATTACTGATACAATAATGGACTGAGAAAAAAAATCAACTGTTTCCACTTGAGCGATAGCCAGTTAACGGCATAATGTAATCCGAAACGGAATATCAGGGTTTGACTTATGTAAAATAATGACTGTGTGCTCTCACATCAATCCATTTCATAGGAGTATACAAACGAGTATACAAAGTAGTATACATCCTGTGCGGGTATTATTGGTCACGCGATTCAAGCTGTGATGGATCACAGACAGCATTACTTGAACTAAAGTAGGTACCTTCAAACGGAGGCTTCCTTCTGATTGGTGATTCGAGATCACTTCTTGGCGCACTGTTGAGAAAATTAAAGAAAAAATTTCCAGGATTCAAATTAATTTTATGAAAAAGCCAGTGAAGGTCTTGTATGATGTTTCGAGTGATGTTCACTAACATCGGGTTACGTGATTTCCTCACATGTCAGTGTTGATGTTTTGACAGATGAAATTATCGATTATCTCAAATAGTAGACGGGGCAAGAAATGAATTGAATAGAACGGGTGATACTTTTACGAATAATGATGAATAATATATACAGAGTAAGCCAATGAGAACGAAATAAAGCCGATTTCTCATTGTATTGCTGGAATTTAAAAAAATCTAGTCAATTTCAATTCTCAAATTTCGCACATTCTATATACAACTTGTATGACTTTCATGAATGTATTAAAATAATTATTGGTTAAACATTCATTATTCAATCCATCTACTTCAAGGTCCATACAATATGTTTGCACCTGTAACTATATAAGATATTTATATCCGAAAACGCCTTTGTTCCTTATGTTTTCTACCGAGTCGGGGAAATTCAGATATTCAGACGGAACATAATTTTTTTTATAGCGTCGTCACAATGAAATACATACACATCTGTCTTTCCAAACAAACGATAAAGATAAGGCTAATAATAATATACATCCCATTTCTGTATGATACATGTCTACCAGATTATAAGTTTATTTGGATTCCTTCCTGTCAAAGTGTTGAGAGACGCTCAACCAGGTCCGGCCTGCAGAAAGTTACTTCGGTCCAAAGACGTTTACTCTAACTGGTAGTCGTGAGGGGAGGGCTTTTCTATATATTATGGAATGTGTAATGTATAATTAGAAAGAAAATGACAATTTTGTTGAAAGTTAATTTGATAGGTGAAATTTGAAACCTCCTATGGAAACAAATGTTTTAAAAAACGTTTCCCTTGCCAAAATAAAAAAACTGTCTAAACGCGCGTTTCGCTAACCAAATTTTTATCAGGAGATGAGTAAAACCACTTCTAACTTCCATATTGATGTCTTTATATGAATTCAAAACATAAGCATGCATATGAAAATATTGATATAGCCGCTAGAAATAGTTTCACTCATCTCCTGATGATGCTAACTCAATTAGTGACACGCGGGTCTAGAGAAATCATTTTTGTTCTGATGTATCTGTTTCCAACGGATACAAAAGTAGATTTCATGATTTCATAAAATTACTGCATATTGTGCTCATAACACTCTTCAGAAAACAAGGTGGATACTTTCTTCATCATATTTTCAGTTTTCTATTATTTAGAATATCAATTCTAAATTTCTGTGCTTAATTTCTATACTCAGTCATATCTCCATTAACCATCAGTTTCTCTCATGCCAGTTTTATAAGGCATAATCATATTAAATCAAGGAAATGAAACAAGTAATTATTCAACTTGAGTGTATTGTTCTCAACATTGATAATTGTCTCTGCATAATACATGAATGATACGGTATATCATCTACTTATCGAATGATCGTAGATAAAGATGTTTTTTTAAAAGCAACAAGTATATTGTTCACTACCATAATTTCAGCAAATAGCATACGAAGACACTCAGCTGAAAAAAATTTAAAGTAGTGATTCTGAAAAAAAAATCAGTGCGCTAGTCGATAAAATAAATTGTGGTTTTTCTCTAACATTTGATGTTCATAGCTATTTAAAAGTACTTGAAATACCTATGGGATCATTTGATGGAATAAGCCGATACTTGATGAAAATACATAACTTATAGTGAGATTTTTACTACATAGTTTTACAAAATCGCAACATATATTATCAGGTTTGCCAGACACGCCTGATGATGCTATTGTATAGCGAAACACGTGTTGCGATTTTGTGAAACTATGTATTGAAACACAATAAAGTGTTTATTGATTACTTATGAGATCAATTTTTTCATATTGGTTTTCAAATAATATGTTGACTCTAAGACTTTGAGTATTACGTTTTTGTTGTTGAATGATAGTCAGCATTACCAGAAATGGTGTTTTATCATCCTCAAAGTTATTGTCATCAGTGGAGCTCTTCTGATTCGTTTGGCTTGAAGAATCAGTTTCCATGCACCATTCTACTAAATTCCACCATTTTCTTCAACATTGTCCTTCATAATTTTTCACCTTAGTATGCCATCATTCCATTATTAATTCAAGTCGCATTGTTGCTTTGTATTTTTTCAGTTTTCTTATACCAATGTGACACTTTCGCGAATATGTATTCTGCAATACTTTCGTTATTGTGTTTCTTTTGGAACAGATCTCCCAACCAACTACACAGTAGGTTCTTGTGATCTGAGAATAGGTTGTTTTCTATTTTTCATACTGCTTAGTGATAGAGGTACGTCACCCCAAATATTTCTTTTATTTTTCAGACGTAATTTTTTGTTTAATTTTTTTCATTCTTCTAGCACTAACCCCTATTTTTGATAGTCATTTCGGTAATTTAATAATTATCAACACTGATCATAGATCAGCTAATCCCGCCAGGTGTCTACAGGTGTTAGTTCTCACTCAGTAAACAGCACGTAGTAGGGATGAGAACTAAGCCGGTCGTCGGTGTCCTGTCTCTTTCCTTATCTCACTTCCTACCCAGTTTTTTGCCACTAATAGGTTTGTTCTGGTCCTAGCATACAAAACTGTTTGGAAACTGTGCAAGACATGATGCGTACAAGCAAAAAATCTCAAACAGTCCGAAATAGTCTCGGACACTTGGTTAAACCAGAACGCATTTTGATAATCAGTTCAAATGTTATCTAACCTCAGTCATCAATTATTTGAATCAAATAAATAAAAAACATCCTAGAAAATATCCCAAACAAATTTCCGCATGAATG
The DNA here is from genome assembly GCF_025532065.1 of Leptinotarsa decemlineata. Taxonomy (NCBI): domain Eukaryota; kingdom Metazoa; phylum Arthropoda; class Insecta; order Coleoptera; family Chrysomelidae; genus Leptinotarsa; species Leptinotarsa decemlineata. Next base: position 4,212,740 of record NW_027412538.1, on the reverse strand, counting down.
CGCATGAGCAACCCGTGTTAGGAATCACACGTTAAAACATAAGACCTCGTTAGTCCTCAGCTCGTACAAGTTTTGACTTTTGAGAGTAGTCATTCCTAGGGGGGCGACAGCTAGTTAACGGAAAAACAGATTTTACCAGATTTTTTCAACAGTTAGCTGAACATGGGTAAAAAAAATATTTTACACACTATAGCATTGAGTGATTGATATTATTTCTGGATGTTATTGCTCTGACACACACAATGAGTTAGTTAGTTATCAGTTAGTTATTATTTTCTACCCTACACCACTGAATTATACAAAAACACTTTGGTTTCGAAAGAAATTTTCTGTAGTGTAATTCAAGAGTCGAGTGGATGAAGGAGGTAAGTGACATTTTGTCAAAAATTGACTTCTCCCCATAGATAAAACGGGTAAGTGATAATTTGTCACTTAACTTTAACTTTGCAGCAAAAATATAAAAAATAAAGAGAATTTGTACGTCAAAAAGGAGGTATGTGCATATTTTCTAACACAAGTTTATGAATGAAAGAGGTATCTAACTTTCTTGTCCCTTTTATTGACTGAAACTAGTAGATACCTCCTTAATCCATTAGGTGGCACAGCTTTGCACTCACTTGTCTCCTTTATCCACTAAAATAATAGGTCAGTAGTCAAATGTCAAACAGTGCAAGTGTTTGAAAGGGTTATATTTTTAGGAGTGATTAATTTTTTGGGAAAGAAAGTTTTTGGCTTTCTACTACTCCATCTGATACAAAATAATGGATGAGAGAATCTTCCAAAGAAAGTAATAGAAAGCCAAAAACTTTCTTTCCCAAAAAAGTGCAAGTGTGTTTTCTTTTAATTTTGATTTCGATAATAAAATCGCTTTTCTTTAATACTGATTACCTTGTTTTCGAGAAATAAATTGATTCTGCAGAAGGCAATAGAAATATTTAGATCAACTGAAAATTAGAGTGAAAAAATATTGGTGAAAATGGGAATTTAAAGGTTTACCAAAAATTCGTTAAAAAGCCTGAATAAAGAACAGCGTGATTTTACAGAACAAAAAGGTGAATTTTTGAAAGTAGGGTACTATTATCTACGTGTAATTACGGGAGTCAAAAATGTCTGGATATTATCAATATGAATATACCTTGAGCCATAGGTTTTTAAAACTTTTTTTTGTGTTTCTTATAGCTGGCCCATCAAGATCCTGTCACATAAAACCCAAGGCAAGAATTTTGCTTTTTTAATTGCAGACTATCTCACTGATCCCGAAAATAAACCTTATCAAGCAGACTCTGAAGATGATGAATTTATTTCTGATAACTTGTCTTACGACTCTACGGATACAGATGAATGTCAAACACCAAAAATGATAGAGACGTTAGAATTTAAAAATATAAATAGTATCTTACAAATAAAAACAGACAGAAAAGACGAAAAATCAACAAAAAAGAGACACAAAAAAAACAAATATGTGGAAGTAAAATATTACAGCAATAGCAAGGTGACCAAAAAGGGAAATTGAAACCAAAGAAGACTGTGAATTCGGAAACGCTTTGTGAACTGCAAGATAAATTGATGAATTGAAACCAGAAAAAAAAAATATATTAACCAAATTTTACATGTTAGATTATAATTAAAAACATATCACTTTATAAAAGTATCCCTTGTACCATGTGCTAACAGCCCTTCAACTTCCTGTTTTCAGCAGACATATTGCCGCCGATGGCGTCTTGCTATTATTCGTAAATATAAACAACATGAGGCATCTTTATCATTGGAAGATGAAAGCAATGCGTGTCGAGCTCTGAGAATGTAAACAGTAAGTATGAAAATATTATTGAAGCTGGAAATTTCCAGTATAAATATTTATGTCGCCATGAATTCCAAAATATGAGAAAACGTATATGGCAGTGACTGTTTATAGGTCGTAGGTTGTTTGATCTGATATCACTTGATTTTTATACAGCTTTTTGAGTTGATGTAATGTATTTCATTCGACTTTTTTTCATTTCATGAAAATATGTCAGGCAATTATCTTCCGAAAGTCGAGTAAAAGAATGCCACTTATATACTCGTATATATACGTGAAAAAAATTACCAAGATTTCAAATTATTCTGAACTGAAATGAAATGTTCCCAGCCATTTGTTTTATGAGTATGTGTATCAGTTATTGCAAAAAATCAAAATATCGTGCCAAATACCTAACTGAATTTTATGTATGAAAACTGATGTCAAATATGAGAGTATGAAGGATTTCCTAGATGAACTAAGTAAATCATCGAAGCGTGTTATTAGACTTTTTCTGTGACTCTTGACCTTTGATTACTTCACAAAAATTTTGTGACTTAAGTTTTACTATGATGGTGAGTCAATGTGACCCGATTTCTTGATGGGTATTAACAGAAGAAAAACGTCTACATTTTCACATTTTATTTCAAAATAATGATTTTCAGAGGATAATTCTTCAACCCAACTATTTTATTTGGTATTTTCGCATAAGGGGCATACGTTTACGGCACATTCTTTGCAAATCGGTTTCTTACACATCCATCAAAAGATGCTTGTTTTTCTATCTTTTTCAGATGCACAAATGGCACATCTCTTTTTTTTCGAAGTTCCTGCATGAGGCTAAGATTCCAGTGGATAAAAAAACCCAAAATTAAATGTGTGTGCTGTGCTTCGGGTTAGTTATCCTGGTTACTACATGTGGTCTACACAACTCCTTGGCTAATATTTTCAGAAAGTCTATTCTCGTTAATTCCTTTCCTACTGGTGAAAGCTGATAAGTAACTCAGGCATTCACACCAGAAACATTCAAAATCATGTGAAATATGGCCGTTGGCCACCTGCGAGTTCTTCTTGACGTACTGGCGAATTTTTGATCTGATGCATCTACGCCAGCCTTCGTACCATTGTGAAATAGTATAATATCTGGCTTCTTGATTTTTTCATCAACTAGGTATTTATCTGACTGCATAGAGAATAATCAAGTCACAGATTTGTTTTTCTTAGGAACATGAGAAACAATCGTCATATCGGAAGTCAATCCAAATAGAGTGCTACCACTTTTCTTCTTCTGGACGGTAGAAATTCTGGTAGAATGAAAGACTTATTCTTCCTCAAAGTACCAACTAATGTAATTTTTTTAGGGCATTTTCAAGTTCTAGAGAGGTATACCAATTATCGGTAGTTATATTTCTATTGGACCCTTTCACCCTCATAACTACATGTGTTGGAAGTGAGAGTCTGTCTCCTTTTTCTGAACAAGCGTTACTTGGTGCCTATTTTCCACAATATATTTTGGAGTTTACAATATAATGAGTTTTTGCATCTGCCAAAACCTGTACCTTAATCTATATTTGGCAGGCTTACCTCGCATGAACATTCGGAATCCACAGCGACCTCTAATTGGAACTAGAAGCTCATCTATGGTCAAATGCTGAAAAGGAGGGTAACAACTCTTTGAATTTCAGACGGATTGAATAAATACCTCAGATATTGCGGCCAACTTGTTTTCCTTCAGTCTTTCCTCTCTTGTACTATCATCATCGAATCAAATAGAGGGTAACAAGAAAGAAAGCCTTGCAAGTAACACTGGCCCATAGAGATCTGATATCCTCATGACCTGATTTGGAAATGCCAGTTGAATAGGGCAGTCCAAAGAAAGCCTCTGTTTCTTTTTGATCGGTATTGTAAATGAAAGAAGCAGAGAACTGCAATTGGCAATTTCTCCTTCTTTTGAACATGTTATATTTCAGTTGCATATTCTCTTTTTTGGAATTTGCATGTATTGTGTACCTCTTTTTGGTGCATTTTTTGACCATTTCCTTTGTCTCCACCATAAAAAGCTTGACGATTATATTATATTCTTCATGATCATTTTCCTCGGGTTCACTCTCCTTCATCTAGAATACCTTCAGTATCATCTACTCTGTCTTGCACTTTGAACATATTTTATCGCCATCTGGATTATCTGTGAAATTTCAATCCTCCCAAAACTGTTCATTTTCAACAATTTGTAAAATTTTAGCTTCAGTGAGTGTCCTATTCATAGTGTAAAATGACTCATTCATTGAATGGAATATAAAACGTACCTTATGATTCATAGAAAACTACCGTTCAAACTAAGCACAGGTCAATTTTACCCAAATACAGCAATATCAACAAACACAGAAACACAGGAACACAGAACAAAGATGATGTAGCGATAGGGAAATACTGAAAAAATAACTACACTACTCACACTCAAAACTAAAAATTTCGGTTCGTGTCATGTCTTGTGGGTCAAAATGACCCGTCCGTAGTGACTAAGGGTTTGAAATTTATGTATGCCAATTAATATCAAATATGAAACTATGGGGGATTTCCTAGATACACAAAGTAAATTATCCAAGCATGTTACTTGATTTTATCTGTGGCTTTTGAAATTGATCAAATTCTCTCCTTGAAATTTTCTAAATAATGAAATTGCCTGGCATTCAGGAGCGAGGGGGGGTATTCATAATACAATAATATGATACTCTGAATAATTTGAAAGCACTGAATATTATGATCATCTTCAGTTATTACATAGAAATGGAAGACTATTTCGAAATATCGTATCGTATCGAAATATTGATGTTTCAGTCATCGGATGTTTTCTTAATGATTTTGTTGATAGTAAGAGGAAGTAATTTTATTATCACTGAAATTAATTTTTTTTCTGTCGATACTTCTATATTTGAATTGAATCGGTTGTTTCAAAAGTTTTGTCCGTTTCTAAACGTCTATTTCCAACTGTAGTATCTTAGCGAATACTCATTCAATTCTAACAAAATAAGCACCATTTAGTCTAATCAACAGGTTCAAAAACATGAAAAAATAGAAATGAAGGTCCTAAAAATATGAGCTCATTCGATTCGGAATCACCTCTAGAAAAATGTCTCTGAAGGATTTTGGTGCAGGTAGAAAATTGCAATTGTTATTAACAAAATGAGATTAGAAAAAATTGTATTAATTTTTCGTTAATAACTCAAAAAATATTAATATTTAAGCAATTTTGAAAAAAAGTCCTTGAAGAGGAGGAACTTTCCGATAAAAAAGTCCCGACTCCCGAAACTCTATCCCCATTATTTATAATTTTAATTTGACTTCGAAAATAGGTTGAATGAAGCGAGTCCCGTAGAAAAAAAGTTTTATCACCATTTTTCAAAAAGTTCAATTCTTAACTAACAAATTTTTTCCCAATCTCCGTTGGCATAAATAATGGGATGAGGTATAAATAATCGGTCTATGAATTTTGAACTACGTGGAGCACTTTTGATATTTATACTTCATATAATCCTGTGATAAAAGTTCATAAAAAATCATTAATTTGTTAATTAGGATTTTTTATAACTATTGCAAAATGAAATATCTAAAAATTGTTGATACAATTTTTTTTCAATTGGTAGCCAGCTATGTCTGTTTTCACATTGAACAATGGCAGTTATCAACATAGGATATACATTTTTTACGTAACTTGTTTATTAAATTGTTTTGAACAAATAGAGAAATTCAATATTCTTGAAATATTTTATTTGCTATTTCGTTGTCTAGATATAATTATGATTGAAATATTTTTTTCCAATTTTGATTCTTAACTGTAAAAAATCGATTTTTTTGTTATTCAATTGTTTTTTAGTTCAACAATTTGTTATAAACAAATATTGAGCAATGTTACATTTTTTTTCTGATGCAGAAAAAAATTATAAGAACAGCTATATATAAAAAAGTGCCATACAAATTTTTTTTATTGATTATAATACTTTCTAATATCATAAAATACGGTAATTGTAGCGCCTACTTGATCTGTCAATTGAAAAATTGATGTATCTTTCAAACTATTAGAGATACGATAGAGGACAAAAGTCTTTTTTACAGAGAATAAATTTCTCTTTCAGATAAATCTAAGATTAGGTTCGTATCTATTGTTTATTACCTATTACATGCATTTTTTATAAAAATTCGGTATTTTTTTGACTTTTTCGTATCTTTTGTGATCTTTAACTTGTCAAATTATGCAGATAAAGCAATAAACTCCAGAACAATTTCGTTAAGGGATAAATTGCCTATCAAATTATTAATTATTTATACTCTTATTGCTAATTGTTTAAACATTATACTTACTGTTTTTGTGTTCAGTTGACTGGAGCTCCGTTGAACATAAATGCATTTTATTTTATAATGTTATTAATCCAATTTTTTTTGTGTATTTCATTTATATACTTTATATACTTAACAGTTTAATAGACTCCTCGTCGAAATTCTAATTCATTTCTTTTAATTTTTATTCGAATTTTTTTTCGTGAGAAAATAATTTTTTTGTGTTCAAGCATATAAGATATTCATAATAATGACTTATGGTTTTGAATAATAATAAAATCAATTCGATTATATTTATTTTATTTATTTTCATCTTTGACAGTATTGAAATTGTTCTTAACGGTTTTCGTTTATATTTGACGTTTTTTTTCTTAAGGGAGAAATTCGGGAACAACTTGGCTCGTTAACGTTGGAAGTTGGAGAGTCTTCTACCGTTTCTTCAACAGCATGATCTTCTTCCATTTGATCTTCTTCTTCTTCTGAATCAGTATCCTCAAATCCAAAGATTGATCGTTTGAATCTTCCATGAGCTAATCGTTTTTTATTTCACTTTTCTAACTCTATTTCCGAAATATAATCAAAACCTTCATCTCTATCGTCTTCTTCATCTTCATCTTCATTGGCGTTTTCATTAAAATCAACAAGGTCAGTAGCATTTGAACAGCTCTTCCCTTTACCACATTCCTTACACTTTATCCCATTTTTTTTGCAACTACAAGTTTTGCTGCAATTTGAAGTTGAGCACAATGCCAATTCAATTCAATTTCAATTTGTAGAGGAAAATTAGCCGGACAAAAGTTTGGAAACGACCCAATATCTTTCGAAATAATTCCCTTATAAATCCCATTCTTAATGGTATGATCGGGAAAAACTTCCGTTAGGTTGGTTCTTTCCATGTTTCAATAATTAACAACAATTTTCACACGCTGAAATGCCAGTTTGCCTTATAACCTTCCATTTCAACCAAATCGTATTATTTTCCTGTAATAATAATACGGTCAGCTCTCGTTCTCTTCGAAAATAACTAAATTATTCATGAAAAAGTATTTTCCACGAAAATAGTACACTTTGATGATAGGGAAAGCAGCATAAATCACTGAAAATATATATTTTCATCATATGCCTGTCGATAATAAAGTTGTAATAATTGGGAAGTGAGTTTATTCAGATATTGTACCAGATTGCGTGCAACCTGTGTGACCTTGTGTAATACAATTAACATTAAAGAAACACGCGTTAGACTGGAAACCGCTCCGATACGAAAGAAATTAAATAATAATCAAGAACTACACGCAAAATGGTCGAAGTGGTTACAAAACTTGGAGTTCCACGATTTTCAACGAAAACATTCAGTGTCGTCTAGCTAGACGTCTTGATTCTGATCGATTGCAAGAGAAGTTGTCCTGATCGATGAGACCGAAATATCACTGTAACACGCACATGTCTTTCAATGTTTAACTTTTCCTCTTGCCCAATATTTGTGAGATATATTGGACTGAATATTTCAGTTATTGTTATAATATACAAAACAGAGTTGTCTCTTTCAAAGAAATATTCAAGTTCACGAGACACAACCTTTCAATTTTCAGATTCACTAGCTTCTTCAACAATCATCAAATTGTGAGTGCCTCACTTGAAAATTTGCTGATGACATTCATTCTGATCTTCAATATGCGTCATAGGATCAATTGACATTTTTCAATTTTATTTCCGTCACTTCTGACGGTATCAGCTGAAAAATATTCAGAGACTTTTTGTACTGTACACCCTTATACGAACGACAACTCTCAAAAGTTGAGAAACTTGTGCGAGCTAAGGATTAACGAGGTCTCACCTTTTAACGTGTGATTCCTAACCTTTCATCATTAAATTTCGAGTGGCAGCTTAATATATTTATTATTATTTTGTTGGATCCGTTAACCAGTCTTAGCAAAGGCGCCACTGGAATTCTCTATCTGAAAAACTGACATTAATTCAATCATGGTTTATTGGGTCGGGTTCAATTTATACCACATATAATTGAATAAGTGCACAGTGAAATGCTTCTGGCTCTGATATTACATCAACTCCAAAATAAATTCGTGCAATGCGGAACTTTCAATGCAATTTCTGTAGCCGAATATGAATATGGACTTACAAGTAGTTCATATTTGGAATGTGATGCATGTACGCTGTTTGGAAAATATATAGAATAATTTGAATAACTTTATCAGTAAGGATAACTCAAGGAGGCTTTTCCAGTTATTCACGGAACAAAATCAAACATACTGAAGACAATAAATACACACTTAAACATACCTCACAATCACTAGGTCCATTATAAACATAGATAACAACTGAGAAGTATACTTAGAAATTTGCACTTCCCATTCAGAAGATAACCACAATGAAATGGGGAAGTATGAAAGAAACTGCAGTTGCAGATAATGCAACAAAAAATTGAAATCAGAACGAAGTGAATAAGAAACTGGACGTATAGATGAGATCACCATGATATCTCTGCCACATATATCCACGAGGTGAACAAACCTGGTACAATATGGAATGAACACCAGTGATGACTGATCGATAAGAAAGGCTTCGAAAATGTTTCTATAAATCAAGCAGAAAGAAGCAAACTAAATGCTTCATAGTATGCTCAAAGAAGGTGTTATCACTGAGTCAGTTCGTGGTTCAGTGGTATTAGTGATGATCTTGGAAGGTTCAACTTACTTTTGTGTGTATCATAGGCAGCTAAATGTTCTCACAAATTATCAATCATCATTCAGGATTGACACTATTATTACTGAGGTAGTTGAATCTGAAGGAAAAACAATGTTTTCTACACAACAAAATATCAACACTGACTTATACTGGAAATTATTTGAAAAATATAATAGAACTGACCCATACTGGATGAAAACTCATTATAACGATTCTAAACACTTCAGTGTAGGATTTCCACTCGATTGTTTTGTGAACTTTGTACCAGTTCAGAGTTCTCTGATATAGAACTAAATTGAAGAGTTCCTGTCAAGCTCAATCATTTGATCCTAATGGAAAAAGTTTTGTGAAAACCTTGAAAATTTTGGAGAAATGTTTACCATGATGGAAAATCCATTCTGAATTTGAATCCCAAGAAGTGTGCGATACCCCAAAAACCTCCAACAAAGCCACGCTGAACTATTGCTTAACCAAGGGAGAGGTATTGAACCTATTCGTATATTTTTAGGGCTTCCACATTTACTTATTGGACTTATTGAGACTTTGCACCGTTTCACGGTAAGAACTGTGGATAATAAACTCGAGAAAGTGAAGGTCAGGTTGCGATGTGGCTGAGAGTTTATAGCAGTTTCAGGTGATGTACCACAGGGTTCAACGCATAACAAAAAAATAATACAGATACCTTTCCAATGATTATACTACAAACAGCTTTACAAATAAATATTATCACTAGAAAACAAGGAATTCATCTTCTAAAGGGAGTTGTGATGATTTATACAAGAAACGAAAACTGAAAAAAAAATGTTTCAAATTACAGAGTAAATGGAGAGACTCGGTGACTAGGCAGATAAACGATTTGCTCTATCGCATTCAACTTATGACAAGGGTCACACCATTGGTGAATGCTGGAAGTTCTGACTGATTTCCGTTATCTGATAGCTGTTAACAAATTCAAAATCTTTAAAGAAATAAGACTAAAATATCCGAAAGAATAAAAGTACGGCAGGATGAAAATGTTCGGATTGGTTACGTATTGAAGTGAGTGGTGATAAACAATGAATATGATACTCAATAATATGAGAACAATAATTTTATAAAAAGTCCATTACTGTACACTCAAATGGAAATGCATTTATGATAATGTTGAACAATAAGTGAAATGCTGATAATATACAAACAACAAAATGGAGAAATAATAGTGGAGAAATAAGGAAAATAATTGAAAAAAAAAACACAAAGATAACGTACCAAGCAAGACCTTTTTGGTTGCTAGAAACTATAGTGGTTATTCCACATGGCGTCTGTTAACGCCATTTCGACAATGTAAGTCTGACATGGACGAAGAAACATTGTCAACCACTGACTGTTCACTTTGAAATGATCCTTTCAAGTGGATGCATCAGAATGAAACAGAAAAGTTGGTCAGGGTGGAGAAAATTGAACAAGGGAAGTTGTCACGCCGTTGGCGGAGCCAGCAAGGTGAGTGAACTCAAGAACAGCTACTGGAATAAGTACCATAACTCAGTGTACCATTCTACCATCGGCACGGGAGTTCTTATTGAATAATTTTGTGAAGTAAACACAGAAATACTATCATTCATGATCCATTAAATTTTAACGAAAAAGTTTTTCAAAACGATGATAGAGAACTAGAACCAATGAATCATAACATTATCTCGACTAAGGCTTCATGAAAACAATAATCGCATCAACTCATCCAAACTATGTCTTTCAACCAGCTGTGATATTTGAAGGACCTGTTATTTTTCCGTAGAAATTACAGTTGATTATTCCATTGAATTGTTTCAAAATAACTCTCAAACGAAACTCCTAGGGTTTTCCTAGAGTATTATTACATATTTTCATAGCAGCCACTCGTGATGTAATAGATAGATACATAGATAGATCTTCATTTAAAAATAGGTAACCCTAATATACATATATATCCCAATTGAATCAACGGTGTATATATACAACATTAGACAAACACAAAAAAAGAAATACAATGCAACAATAATAAACGAAAATCACAATTTTAAGAATAGAATTAATAGAATTAGTAGAATTACAAAAATCACAAGAATTGCTTTCAGTACGATATCTATTTCATCTCAATAAGTTCAAATAAGACAAATTCAACGATGATGATGTTTTAATGAAGTCTGGTAGTTTATTAAATTCTTGGAAACCTTTGAAAAATAAAGAGTTCATAGTACTGCGATAAGCAGTGCTGCTAATGTGAATGTCATTTTTACCCCGAGTGTTATAAGTGTGAATGTCTCTATTCAATATTATAAATGTATGAAAGTAAACAGGAGCCAGGTTATTCAATATTTTATATACAAAAATCATTGTGAAATAATACAATCTTTTTTCGACTGAGAACCAATTAAGCGTTGCTAACATAGATCTTATGGGGGTGAGACGATTAGTTCTCAGAATTATTCTCATGCCACGATTTTGAAGTTTTTGTAGCATATTCAGCTTAGTTAGATCAAACAAAAACAGGGCTGATGAGCAATAATCAAAATGCGGCTGAATAATTGAATTATATACCGTGATTTTTGTTTCGGTTGATAATTCCTGGGCTATACGAGAGAAAAAATTAAGTTTTTTTGAAATTTTTTCATGAATATAATTGAAATGGGTATTGAAGTTCAGAAAGTTATCCAAATGGAAACCCAAATACTTGATATTCGATACAATTTCAATTTGTTCATTATTGATGTTTAGGTTAAGGCTATTAATATTATTGGTATCATATCTGTATTTACTTGTGAATATCATAGCCTCACTTTTAGACACATTCGATTTCAATTTTTTCAAAAACAAATACTTGCTAATTGATTGTAAAACATTATTCATTTTTTGAATAGCCGTATCTAGGCAGACGTCACTACAAGCAATTAAGGTATCATCAGCAAAGAGGTTGATGAATTCGCATTCCACAAAGAGGTTAATATCATTAATGTATAATAGAAACAATAATGGGCCTAAAACACTTCCCTGTGGAATGCCAACATCAGTATCTAACTCAGACGAAACTTCAGACTTGAAACGTACCCTTTGGCTACGTTGCTGGAGGTAGTTATTTAGCCATTGGTATACCTTGCCCCTTATATACAGAATATACAGAATATAGCTATCTATTGAGTATGAAATTGTGCCTTTCAGCTTAAATATAGTTTGAAGTAGCTTGAAATAATTTTGATTATTGTATGTACAGCTCAGGGTATAATTCCATGCTTGTTTATAACGGAATAAACATCTACAGTTACTGACATGGGCTGAAAAATTCCGGGTCTAAAAAGAAAACGCGTTTCTTTTCAAAATAAGCTATATTGATCTACGTCATATCCATCAAGAGCCACACGATCATGCCGTCGCCGCTCTAACATTTCAACAGCACTTTTGTAAAACGATTCATATTTTTTCCCTCAAAATAGACCCCAGTTTCAGCCAGTAGTTGCTAAGAACCAAATCTGACAGAAACGGTGCATTCGAGAGCAATTCGAAGTTCAATTTATGTAGTTTTGCCATTGTTTTGCAAAACTGTGTCATTCAACAGGGACATACGAACTCTGACAATTATTAACGGTCATTTTAAAAAAATACATTTGTCAAATTAGTCGTAATTGAAGTAAAGTACTTACTTGTAACTGAAATCATTTAGTATTTTCATAAACTACAAACTACAACTCACGATTTGATCTCTACAATCTATTTGAAAAATATATCACGACATGTTTCGCTAACACAGTAGCTTCTTTAACATAGATTTGAGTGTGTGTGATGTGAGTACTCAATTCACTGTTGAAGAAGCTACTTTGTTAGCGAAACATGTGATATATTTTTCAAATAAAGTTTGTGGAGATCAAATCGTTAATTGTAGTTTATGAAATTACAGAGTAGTTGTTTTCTGATCGGTGCCAGTCCATCAACCTACAGTGTAGTGAGTTGAGATGAATTGTTCCTTTAGGTGATTTGATTTATGGCCAGTTTTCAAGTAAACCCACTGACTATATGTGAAAAATTAGTTGTCATTCATTCAGTCTCTTTTGTCAAAGCATCATGATGGATACAGTATTCAACAACAGCTGCAAATAATGAAATTATTTTATCAAAACGAGTGTTCATTTTACGGTCGCAATAATCGTACTTCCGAAAGAATCATTCGCAATGTGGTTGATAAATCTGAGATCTGCTTAGAACACTGCCGTTGTCTGTGAGACTGTGCAGGAGAATCCAAAGCAGTCGACTTCGCATCGCTCACAAGAACTTGGCGTTTCGTGGATCACAAAATTGAACTGACCTGGGAACTGAAGGTAAACGACCCCAGCCAACGACGTGTGTTCGCTGAACAGAATCTAGAGCAGTTGGCAACTAACCCTAATTTCCATTGAAAAATCATCTTCAGCGATGGAGCCCATTTCTGGATGAATGTGTATGTGAACAAACCAAATTGTTGAATTTGGAAAAATACCAATACATAATGAGATCCGAGAGCGTCCAATGCATCCCGAAAAAGTCACTGTTCTGTGTGGATTTTGAACTGGCGGCGTTATCGGTCCATATTTCTTTGAGAACGACGTTGGCCAGACCATCACTGTCAACGACGAGCAATGAAGGTCGATGATTACCAACTTCTTTTGTCCTGAAATGAATGATCTAGACACCAATGACATGTGATTTCAACAGGATGGCACTACCTGTCACACAGCTCATGCCACATTGGATAATCTGCACCAACGATTTGGGGGCACGGTCATCTCACGTAGAGACAATTTGAACTGGCCACCGAAATCATACGATTTGATCCCGTTGGAGTTCTACAACATAACCCATGCCATTGGTCAAATTCAGTCTGATTCATGCGTCACAGTCATGGAAAATTGGACGTTTCGGATACGCTCCACCCAGAGAAGTCATGGCGGACATTTGAACGTTTTATTTCATATACAATGACATCAATGTGTCTTACAAACGAATAAGAAATTTTGTTGATATATTACACACTTTGTTTCATTCAAATGGAAAGATAAAAATCGCTCAACGAAAGACCCTTTAGAACTAGAACCTTTGTTGTATATAGGATAACTGAGGATACACTAAAAACACACTTTTGTCTATTTTCCACTATATTTCTTTATCGATGACCGGTTTCGGCTATTACACCATTTTCAAAACTAACTGATTACCACAAAATAAACAAGTCGTCAATCGAAGAAATATAGGATAACCCCTAAACAAACAAACACCGTTTTCACACAACAGAACTACAAAACTCTTTCTGAAGCGTATTTTACCGACCAAGTAGGCTTCATCAAACAAACTATACTCCTGTTTAGGGCTACCTTGGTTGATTACACGCGGTTCGAGAAGAATGTTGCAGTTCTGTTGTGGAGTCTATTGCGAAAGAGCAATACTTGATTTGGCATCATTACCACACTGTCAATTTTTCATATTTCGTCTAGTTATGATCTTGACATAGTTTCCTGACCCTGTATGAATATTCCATTTCTGAATATCAAATCCCCCCTGATGAATATACGAGTATTACAATTTGTCGTACGTATAATGGATATTTGGTGTAATAGTAATGTTTGACCGGTGCGTGACCAGTCAATTCAACTAGATTACTTGTCCACTCGGTATATTGATTGGGCTATTGAAAACGTTATAAGTTTCCACTCCTCCAATATGTATGGAAAATTACGATATCGTCGTAGGATCAATTTGAAAAACATTATGTTACATGACTACTGACACTTACAGCTAATGAATGGAATATAATTAATTTTTTGACTCTGATATTATTTATACATGCTCCATTATGGCCCGATGATCAGTATTCCATGATATAAAGCTATAAAACATAATTAACTCGAGAAATATCTCACAAAACACTAGCCCGTAGACTGCGGGCCTATAGTCTAGTTCACAAGAACTATTTCGCAACTTTTGAGTTCGCTTTGATTGAAAGTTGTGATTGAGGTTTCAATCGATTCGTTACTCTACCCAGAGGAATCTACGATTCAAGCCAACTATCATGAACAATTTATTTCGGAAGTTATGGAAAATTTTATTTAAAAAAAGGGGACGTTAGTTTTGTGCGAATATTTAAAATTACTGCAGTTATATAAAATTTGAAGATGAAGAGCAGGTGAGTTGGTTTGAAAAAAGTCCTTCTCCCGAAACTATAGCACCAAATCTCAGACAACGGCGCACATTCTACTGATGATGTCTGCTGTAGTAGCACACGGGACGTTTGGCGCTTCAGATACCATTTGACCACGGGCTATCGGCCATTCGACCTATCAATTATTGAAACACACTTATCACTAATTGGCACACTTGCAGTTCAAAACTGGTCTCTGCAAGTGTGTTCCAATATAATGGGTGATTGATGAATTGTTTACTTCGGTAATTCATGATTACTTGAATGAAATGAATAAAAAACTTTTGTCTAAATATCACTGGTAAATTTTATTTATACGACCGATTTCGGCTTTGACCCCATTATCGAGTATAAAACTGAAATCTGAATTCTGAAATATCGATTTTATTAGAATATTCAGGTATGCTGCAAGGCCAGGTATTTGAGAGACAGGATGCCAACTTAAAATACCACCCTGAAAATTCTAGAGGTTGTTGAACTCATAAATTCAAGAGAGGAGACCTACATAAATCATATACCCCTAAACGAGCAACTTGATATGTGTAGGCTTCAATGATATGAGAAACTAATTTTTGCAAATGGAATAACAATATTTATTGATGGAAAACTATTTTAGTCTTATATATTCCAGCACATTTCAATAGGGCTCTAAATAACCTTTCCGAAAAAGTTGCACACTTCATGTTCTGCTAGAGTCATTTTTGAAATACAAAGCTTTTAGGTTTTTTCATGTATACTTTGAAACGCACACTTTGATCAAATAGGCTTTGACAAAACAGAATGCAAATCTTTACTGGAAACTTTCAAATTTTGATTTGGCAGTGAAGACGCTATTCAATTAGTGTTTTTCTTTCAATTTTCAAACACATTTGCAATGAAGTATGAGAATTATGAAAAATTATATATATGATAGCCTGTTGTAGATATACAAATCGGGAAAATGCAGAAGCAGCAGGCAATTTCTTTCACGAGAGATATATCCAGAGAGAAGACAACCTTTCAGGGATATTTTTGCAAGATTACGACACAGAATATTGAACTCATTGTTGATGAATTGCCACTGACGCTGCCATTCTTTTGACTGCAAATTTTGGTGATAATTGGATAGCCAACCAAGAACCCAATCGTTGACCGGCCACGTCAACGGACCTAACGCCTATTGACTTTTCCTTCTGAGGAAATTTGAAAGATTCTATTTCCAAATTGCCTACCAATTCTAGATACGAATTTGAAGAGGCAGTGATGCAAAATGTTTCTTCTCTCACTTCAATTGAATTCATTAATTCGGCAGAAAACGATCGGGAAATTTGTCGCCTGTGGGTAGGAGAAGCTGGTGAACAATTCAAAAATCTTTTCGAAGGAGTATATTCCTTTGTTTTTTCTTTATCATTATTATTATTATCGTTGAAGTTTCATTTATCATTAGTGAATGAAGTAAACATTGTTATAAGTTTTATTGAAACGTTTCTCAATATTTGCACACTACATTTTTGGAAACGCTATTTTGAGTTTTATCGGAATATGCAGGAAAAGACAGGATGTCTCGTTGACCAAAATAGTTTTCCATCAATAACTACTGATATCTCATTTGAAAAAAGAAGTTATACTATAGGATTCTACGTAAAAAGTGCTTTGGAAATGTTCTCAAAGAGACAACACATTTTTGACAGGAAAAAAATTACAGCATCTTTTCGAAAATGCACATTTTCTTTAAACATGCTCTAGCTCAAAAAAATTATAGATATCGATATGCGGTTTTCACCATTCAGTTTCTCATAAAACTTGACCCTCCAGCACAATCATCAGTTTTCATCTATCCAGTGTGAAAACAGGAGTTTTCCTTTCAAAGTGTTCAGTTTTGCCCACTCTGAACAGTAATGGGGTATGAAGATTCATTTAATCACAATAAATTGTTCATTGAATAAATAAATGAAGAGCTATTCAGTATTTGGAAGAGTGAAAGAAATATTGCTTTGAAAAAATATTACCTTATACCATATTTGAAGGCAAAAGTTAATGTAACTTACCAAATCCATTTTTATGCAATGAATTTCCATATTAACGATTTTCTCGTCATTAGTTGTATTGATAAGGATCTCAAAAAAATGTAGACATCTCATTAACAGTGCTTTCATATAAATACCGCATAGGTATTTGGGCAGAATTTTAGTGAAATGGGAATTTTCAGAAAACTTAAATATCCTTGCTCTTTTTCAAAATCGTATATTGGCCAAACAGGAAGAACATTTTCCCGAAGAATTGAAGATCATAGAAGTAATATTGTAAATAGAAAGCCCAATTCCATATTTACAAACCACCTTTTAGCAGAAGTACATGAGTTCAATCATGAATACGATGTGTTACATTTAGAAGAGAAGAGTTTGTAACTCAATCTTCTAGAATGTGTAGGAATCAATAGATTCAGGAATTTACTGAATGATCAATTATATTTCAATAACTCCCCGTTACTGAATATTTTTTCAAATGTGGAAGCTGGGACATAAGCTCAGGTTATTCAATTCATTGAAAACCTATGTAAAAATCAGGTACTTGAAATGTAAGTACTTCAAATTATAGAATAAGGTAGCATTGAATGTGTAGAATCAGTTAGTGAAGACACGCCCAAAGAAGCCATTGTATGGCGAAACACGTCTTGCGTTTTGTAAAATCGTTTAGTGAAATTCTCACAACAAAGTGTTTTTACCATACGTTAGTTATGGATTCTCATCAAGTGTCGGTCAATTCCATCATACATACTAACAAAAAAACAGACGTTTTTTAACAGACTTTCTTATAACTTTCCTACTATTTATTCGTGAGATTTGAATCGATTACTAAATTACTCTGAGTGAAATTACGAATCAAATGTCATCTCAATCATAACTTTAGATGAAGGCAAACTCAAAAGCTGCAAAATGTCATTTTTGAACCAGACTACTAGTAGGTACATCCCAGCATCTGCACAAACATGTGTTTTGTCCCCTCATGCTTATGAAAGTAGGCGTTCAACACGAAATACTGTACGAGAGGAATTACAAGTTTTCAACGTTTAATGCGATTTTAATAGCAAGAAACGTGTTTGCATTATCTGAAGCACATCCCGCTTCTGACAAAAACTTGACGGGTGTTGTTTCAACGAATTCTTTTCAGAAGAATTCAATTCCACAGTATAGTCCGGTTAAGCTGGTCGCATAACGACAACTTTTCATTCTCGGAGATTAAGAATGATCTAGTTCGTTGAAAGTTACCGGCTGTTGTTTGTTCCAAGCACACACTGAACAGGATAGTTTCCCACTATGAGTTTCAAAATTTTGCTTTGAAAATTTCTGAAAAATATAGCAAAATTGACATCCATCAATTAATTAATTTAATTTTTATTAATTGTTATTTCAACCCATGATATTATTAAATGAATATCTCTTTATTTTGTGTGATACAACGCGAGTCGTAATCCAACTGCTTCCGAAGTACGTGAATGGCAGTGACAAAATTGCAACTGGAAAATCAAAAACAAATTTTTGATCGTCAATATGCGAACGTGTCATTTTTGAATGCCGGAACTAGATAAACATATGTGTTTCCATAAGAAATATTCGTGTTCTTTTTATTGCGACTCCAGTCGAAAGAGAAATGCATTTGGTCAGAATTGACAGCAAACCTAACCTAACATGAACAAGTTACAAATGTAACTGCACAAAACCTGCACAAGTCACGAATATATATATATATATATATATATATATATATATATATATATATATATATATATATATATATATATGAGAGGAAGGGTAGTCGTTGCTGACTATATGAATAATTCGGCTTCATACACCTATTCCAAATATGCCAGATAAACTAAGTAAAGACAGTATAATGTAGATGACAAGTTGTTATGAATTGAATCAGAATAGAAATGCATTCAGTAAGAGACTCACACAGCGTATGTTTTCTCGAAAGCATTGTTCCATTTAATAATAGTCCTGCGTTTTGCCAACGTCGAATTGTGGGGAGCTTTAATTAATGTGGTATAACTTGAATAATATGGCAAGAAGTTTGTTTCTTTGATAAGTGTTTATTGTCTTTGATTATATCCTTCAGATAGTTCTGAAAAGGCATGCGGAAATTAGAATGGAGGGGTTATTGTTCGGGGCGAAGCCTATATTGAAAATTATTATTTCGGAATTTGGGGCACAAGCAGTTTTGTTAATGACTCATTGTGGTTCTCTACATTTTCTTCTAATACAAATGAAAGTGAACAGCACTGCAATAACTTTGGGTTCATTCACAATAAAGCTTATTCTCTACCATCAAGGACAGGTAGCAAGATTTTATTAATGTTAATAATGCCTTTTCTTTTCTATTGAAATTATGCCTGTGTTTTTAAATTTCTTCACCTTTCTATATACCCTTGGATAGTAATTTTGAGTTTCATCGAGTATTACCGGAGCTTTGAATCAGATAATGTGAGAGCATCCTTTGTTGAGAGTATGTTTGGCTACAGCTGATTTGTCCAAGTCGATAATTTCTCTTAGGTTCAGAGAGACTGACAACTACACTTCTTTCCGTGATTCCAATGCAGAATGCAAGCAATCCAGAATACTCCGGGTGTTGCTAAACGTTCTCTGCATACCAGGACCATAGTTACCGCGTTCCATTCGGAAACAACAACTCGAGCACCAACTCAAGCACTGCGGCCGTTACCTCATCGCTTTTGATAATGTTTAAATGTCTACCGCAGTAATAGACGAAATGACAGGCATAAAAATTTGCCACGGCCAGAAAACAGCCAAAATACTGTCGATATTCGATAATTAATAGTGGACACTCCGAACTGTCGATTGTAGTACATCGATATATTGCACTGAAATATTCTTTAAGAAGTTGTTTTTTTTTCGATCAGTGATCGATATTTTATCCATATAATGTGTTTGAGGTACTATTACCCCACCAGATACTTCCTCACAGCCATCAGATATTTCATCAAGAAAATTCCGCTCGATGGTCCGTAACACCCTTTGAATGAATATGTCATGTGTAGCCTGTATTCAATATTCACTAGCTACGTGACGCATGTTGTTGACGTCTTATCCATGTCATAAAATTTCTGAACCGCTGAGAATTCAACTAAGTGCCGTTGATTGAGTAAGTGTCAACTTATTCCGTAAAAATGTCTCGAATCACTGCTTTCAGGCGATATAATTATCGTAGCTTTATCCCCTAAAATTTTACGATATTCTAAATGGTAATGGTACGATCATTTCAAAAAAAGGAAGGTCAAAAAGAAAAAGTTCTACTCTCAAGCTACTGGAATTGTCAAATATAAGGGACATTTGGTAGCACGAACTTTTCTGCCCAGATAATCTCTATGGAAAAGGATAATCTCTATGGGGAAGGAATTGTTGAGTTACTCAAAAAACTTGATCACTTTGATGGCTTAATGACACCGATTATTTCTGAGATAAGTTGAGAAAACAAGTTGCTTTTTTAATAGAAAGAAAATTGTGATATGAAATTTCAAACATTTGTATGATAAGAAATGTTATGTTAGTCAAACTATAATTTGTTATATATCTCTGCTCATATAAGTTGGGCTGGGAAGTTCTTAGGCTAACATAGAGGAAAAACTGATTGAATTCGATTCCACCATTCAATATTGTTGCTTTCGCGAATGATACAATAGCAGTCATGCAATTTTTCGATACCATTTTTATAGTACGATTTGCTTCACCCTCAAAATACATCAATTTTCACGATCACCTCTTCATCGGTACTGAATTTCTTTCCAGCGAGCATTTCTTCGAGGTCTGAAAATAGAAAAAAGTCGCTAGGGGCTAGATTTCGAGAATACGGTGGATGCGGAATCAATTCAAAGCCCAATTTATGCAATTGTGCCATTGTTTCCATTGATATGTGACATAGTACATCATCTTGATGACACTTCACCACTTTTTTTTCAAATGGGGCAGTTTTTCGATTCGAAGCGAATCCGTCCTTCAAGCGTTCCAGTAACGGATACAACAGTCGCTGTTGATAATTTTTTTCTTCAAGAGAGTCCAAAATACTGATACCATAACCTTGTCAGCCGATTGTTGTGTTTTTGCACGTTTGGAGTCGGTTCACCATGCGCAGTCCTCTCAGATGACGATCGATGCATCAATTTTAGTTTTTCATGGTGATACAGCTTTGAATACTGCACAGAATCATCTATTAGTTGTTGTTTTTGGTCAATTACGAGCTCGCGCGGAACTCACTTTGAACAGAGCTTCCGCATACCCAAATATTCATGCACGATATGTCCAACACGTCCCTCTGATAACTTAAGAGCCTTCGCTGTCTTGATCAACTCCACTTTGCAATCATCCAAAATTATTTCATGGACTTTGATGTTGTCGCCGGTAACAGCCTATTTGAGGTTTCCACTGAGTGCATCGCCTTGTTACACATTTCACTTCAAATGAACTTGGCAAACTACTTCCCTGCAGTTGATTTTCCTGGTGTAAAGTCCGAATTATGATTAACAAGCCTTGGCTTCAACAGTATTTTCCCTTCGCCAAAAAGCAATGCTTCATTAATACAGAAAATTTATTTCAATTCGTTTTCTTTAAACCAGCAAAAGTTGCTGCTCTGAAAATAATCTGGCACAAACTAATGATCTGGCACAAACTAATGATCTGGCAGCTGTGAAGTTTGTAAACGTGCCTTTTGAAGGTTAGGATTAACTAAAAATAATATGGATTCAATACTAGTAGCGACATCTGTGTTTAGCCTACGAATTTTTCATTTCACCTTAAAGATTTATTGGATTTCGTTGTAGGCGAATCTATTTATTTCCATATTCAGAAACGATTGATGTTCTGACAATTATTGAGTTCCGAAAATCTATAACTAGACAAAATTTTCCATGTTTTGTTATGAATCAATCGTTAAACACATAATTAATACTGCAGTTTTTTTCTGAAATGTTATTGCAAGCGATACTATTGTCACCAGATGTCACTTTTTACTGAGTTTACGTCATTTCATACTAGCTACTACGTTTCAGTTTTTGTGTTTTCTTGGATTGTCTAACAGCAAAAAGCAAAAGGATCTTATATATTTTCCTACCTTCGGTCGATGAGAATATCGTTCCACAAAGTTTTTTTCAACAGAGTTTCGACGTGATTCTTCAACTTAGTTTACTTCTCTATTCATGAATCGACTAAAATCAATCAGCACTGAATGTCAGGTGAATCTCATCACAATGCATTGATGGAAGCCCCTCCCAAATCAGATGAGCCATTTTGAAAACACAATCAGAAATTATAGAAATTATCGTTTTGGGCTCTATTGCATTAATGAAGACCCCATAATGGTAACCACTTCTTCTCAAATATCTACAATGTACAAACAACAATATTTATTGATTTTGAGTATACTACTGATACAAAATAAAATCATAATCCAGAAGACTTTCAACCTGATTGGATTCGATTGTTGGATTTAACCAACCAGATTTCTCACTGTCCTGAGCAGCTTGTTGGTAGTAGCAACACATTAGATCAGATAAACTGAAAATCATTTTTTGCCACAACGAAACTTCGATATGCTTTACAGCACTGAACGATTGAGAGCCAATTCGTGTGGAAATGATTTCCTTCTCAAATCAAAGCGGTGGCTGAAATGATGTCAATAGAATGTATACCACAGTTCTCTTGTTGAAGAAATTGTGAACACTGAATATAATTTACAACCATCATCATCAAATTGCTTCGATTGTTCATATTGAATTGAGGATGTGTGAGTATCTGTAAAAATTTTCTATGCTATCCGAATCAGCAGAGAATGTCAATACATAAAGGTGAGGTTATTCATTTGAATTTCATACAAACTACTACAAAAATAATTCATTCTATACTCTTCCACTTTGGAATCCTTTTCTTGGGTTTTTCCAGATTATCAAATTGTCTTTGTATTTGCCTATTTCTGATTTATAAGGAAATTCTTTTACACACTGTACAACGGTATATTTCCATAGTATTATTTTCCAACAATCATTTGATATGATTTCCCAAATTATAATATTTTTTTCATTTATCAGCTGATTGAAATGGCTTACCACAAGCACGATGAGAACCGTACCCAAATCGGTTATATTGTTTTTGAGATTGGTGCTCATAAACGCAAAACAGATAGCGATAAGTTACACATTTATGGATCATATATCGGTCACTGCTGTACTGTGTTTGTCGCTAGGAAAAGTTTAGAATCAAGATTCAATTTCAAAAACTTGTAATGGAATTTAGGTTGGAAATTTCACGGCTTGAGGGCCTGCAGTTTGACCGTCACTTCAATAAAATTATACAAAATTGTAAGAATTTCAGTCTCTTCTACCTAACGTGATAGTAAATATTTGGTAATGTCTCTTCACATCCTTCTTATTGATACCTTTTCAAAATATCTATTCAAACGACAAGTGAAACATTTTTTTATTGTAAAATTTCAATCTTTCTCTTGAAAGTCTAGGTCTTCTACCCGTATGGTAATACGGGTAGAAGACATAATAGATTATATTGATTGCTCGTGTATTTTCAATTTGGTAAAAGTCTAGACTTGTACATAACCTTTCCATAAAGTAACTTCACAATTCTTATGGATAATTGTCGGTTTTGGAATGAAATCAATAATAATTTCATGCGGAATTTCATAAACCCGCGGTAAACTAATCGTGTGTCAAACAGTGTTCTAAGAGGAATTTCGACTATATTCTGGAACTCATTACCGCAATTGTGTTCAAACTGTTTGTTATTCATTTTTCTATCATAATCCATAACAGACTCAATTCTATCAAGCACGATCATCTGTCAGTTATGTCAAAAATTAATAAACTATACACATCTCTTGTAGGGTCAAGATAAGATATTTTATTCACCTCATTCTTGCAAGCATAGTTTCGATATGAATAATGACATCCTTTACCTTGTGAAAGTTTCTGTCACTCTACTGAAGTATCCCGGCTGGCATTTTATGTTTCATATACATTCTGTCACCAACAAAAACAACAGTTTATTCTGAATTATTGCTCAAGGAAACCCATTTTTCTGGAAATAAATTCCCGTAAAGTATTTTGTCCTGCACTACGGTTTTATTTATTTCATAAGATATCTTACCACTGCAGATATGATGATTTGTTAGTGAAATACTCCTGAGGATATGGTTTTGTTGATATGGGATGGCCACAAAAGTACTTGATGTGACTATAATGATCATTCTGTGAGTTAAAATTAACAACTCAAACGTGACGCATTTTTAAAATGAAGGAGGAAGTTGAGAACAATTTTTAGCCTTCTTGGTTTAACCTTCTACGAAGTATAGATTATTCTCTGAATACTATGTATCTGAGTCTCTCACCAATGATACACCAAATCATTGTTTGAACGCAAAAATCTCAAATGGAAATGAAAACACAAATGCGCTTTCCAGTCGGATACTTTGGTTCACTAGACACTAGTCTAATGACACAATAAAAAGTAATTTCGAAACGATATGGGTTTTCAAGAAATCTCAGCCAGTTCCATCACATATTTCAGTTCGAATTTATCTTAATAACAATTCATTTCCATGAAAATTTCTCCCTCTCGCACAATAAAAACTTTGTGCAAACTGTAATTACCAATTTTGGAATTATTTCAATCCTCTCTGGATTCCAAAATTACAAATTTCCTAGTCTCCAGTTCTTACATCAATAACTCCGCAATAGATTATCTAAACTGAAAACGTTTCATAGAGAATCGAAATACATTAGAAGTGACATTAGTCGACATCAATTGCCTGTCATCTTGGTTCATCCAGAAGATGAAGAGGAGGGGAGCACTATATGTATATGTGTGTTGAAAATTTATATATATATATATATATATATATATATATATATATATATATATATATATATATATGTATATATATATATATATATATATATATATATATATATATATATATATATATATATATATATGTATGTATACTTCAACTTATATTACAAATAAATCTTTGGCGAATCATAATCTGAGACGAAGCTGCAAAATATAATCGCAAGGTCAATCGACTTACCTGAAACCAAGTTCATCCTCAGTTCAATCAGGTTGGAGCCTAGCTCCCTTACCCCTGCAGCTGCTTTTCGTCAGAAAGACAAACAGGTTCATGACTAAAGAGATGTGGCGGTATGAAAGTCCTCAGATATCAGTAGCGCCCTTCAGCCCTACCCCTACCTGGTTGGGGTGGGATGGATGAAAAATTTGTCCATCCGTTAACGGGGGGTATGAGGGCTTCACTCGAAAGAGTGTCGGGGCCTTCTATATCGGAAGAGGTCGTCTACAGAATATTTTATAACTTCCCTAACTAACGGATTTTCGTAAGTTTCCGCGCTATCTCGCCGATTCCTTGACTGAATGGACTGCTGAATGGAAAACAGCTGCATATCTCTGTGGATGGCTTCATTCCGCGCGAAACACGGAGCATTCATAATCATCCGTATCAACTTATTTTGTAATCTTTCCAGGATGGAGATGTTAGACGGAGCCGCTTGTACCCAGACGCCTGAAGCATATATGATGACAGGCTAGAACATCGTGTTATAGATGGTAATTTTATTCTCAAGGTTCATTTTTGATCTTCTGTTGACCAGAGGGTATAGACTAGCTATCTGACCCTTGACCTTTGATTCAATGTACATAATGTGCGGGTTCCAGGTGACCCTGCGTTCTATTAGAAGACTGAGGTACTTTACCCGCGCTTGCCAGTCAATCTCCTTTCCAAAGATTCTAACTTTTCTTGCCGGAGAAGATTTCAATCTTCCCATGGTTATCGCTCGAATCTTGTTCGGGCTCACTCGGATCTTCCATTCGAGGTACCAGCGCTCGAGGTCGTCCAATGCAGGTTGCATGTAGACGATCCCGAGCTCCCGACCAATGGAATGGAGTGGAGAGCCGTGTCGTCGGCGTACAGAGATATTTCCACACGCTCAGACCTCGGAAGATCACTGGTGTAAAGTGAGTACAGCGTGATAAGCACGGTCCCCTGTGGCAGAGAGCCCTCTACTCTAACCTGAAATGTTTTGTCTTTCAATAAAGACTCAATCCACCGGATCAGGCCCCAAGGCAGGTCGAACGCAATCAGCTTGTGCAGAAGACCTACGTGCGATACACGATCCAAGGCCTTCGAGATATCTAAAAGTACGACATGGACTTTTCGACTTACCTGAAAGGATTATAGGAGTTTTTGAAAATGTATTTTCACTCCCTCCATTTTAAACTAATCATTACGTGTTTGGCAGCATTTGACCATTTCATTTTACGGTCGGTCATAGAAAAAGTATAGTAGGCACCTCAAGAATAAAGCAAATCGAGTCCACTCGCGAATTATCGTACTCACTCTCGCGGGTAATTGGCTTCCTATCCTACTCGGTAGGAGTATAATTATATTAAGGAAAAAAAACTGAAATTACAATGAAACAAAATACAAACAAATATCAAAAAATGGAAATGAAAAATTGAACTATTAACACGAGACGAAAATTTAAAAAAATTAATTACTTGAAATGAAAAATTAAAATTAAAAGATTCCAAACTAAGTTACTAATCTACTGTCTTCCGATACTTCGAAAATCTGCATATGATGATTCAAATGACAATGATCTGTAAGAAGGCCTGTTAGACATCGTAGTTTATTCCTACTGTAGTCCAACAACTGTTTGGTATCAATCTTCGAAACGCCTTGGATTGAGCCAATCCTGGAAGATTCTGCCAAAAGTCCATAAATCTTCTTGCCATCCAGAAGTTCAATCTCTGTTTGGCAAAGCCTGCCAATTACAGGTTCTGGTCCGATGAAGCTGCTTGCAGGACCCTCCTTTGCAAGTGATTCAGCAGCCTCATTGCCTTCTAGGTCACTATGGCCAGAAATCAAGACCAGAGAAAATCTGTTGAGTCTTCTTATCGAGGAGAGTCGTTGGCAATTTGCTTCTGATTTAAACGTCTGCTATTCGTGACAAATGGTTTAGAATTCATGTATGTACATATGATCCAAGGTCTTACAAGACTCGATCACGTATCTAGACCGCTGAGGGGAATCGTTTGGCCTCAATATTCACAATAGACAAATTATTCATACCTGCACGTTGTTTCATGAGATTAAATCAACAATAAAGCTTTATGAAAAAAATACCTTTCGAACTGACATTCACCACCTGAAAGTACGATTCAAATCTAGACTTTCGCCACAACTGTATTCAATGAGTCAGTTTCGATCGTCATTCTCGTATAACTTAATTAGGCTCTATAACAAAATCCCAAACGATTTGAAAAATCTTTCCATTCTTTCGTTCAAATTCAAATCGAAAAGATGTCTGTTATCAGGTTATCACTGTGAATGTTTGTTAGTTGTAATCTGTCATTTGTTGTTTGATGGTTTTGTATAACATAATTTGCTCGTTTAATTGTAAAATATTGAGTTGTCACACCCTATAGTAATTTATTTCAATTGATTGAGTGGGAAAAAGCAATGTGACGGTAGCCTGGTGGGTTGTTGTGGGTGGTTTGCCTCACTCACTTAATCTAGGTCTGTGTGAACCGGTGGATCGACCCGCAAGGTCGGACGCTAGGAATCACACGTTATAAAGTTAAATCTCGTTAGTCCCGCACAAGTTTTGACTTTTGAGAGTTGTCGTTCGTAGGGGAGCGACAGCTGGTTAACGGAAAAACAGATTTTGACAGATTTTTCAATATCCGACCATACTCTTCTGTATTGATGACTATTGATTGAATCAATAATACAACAAAAATCTATTCAAGTTCAATATTCACTTCTTTCGATTAAAAATGTTTGACTGTAGGCATTGTCACAAATAGAAACCAGAGTATGAAGAATTTATTTCCATAGTTTAATTTTTTACCTCTGGATTGAAGTTCTCTATCAATCCTTAGGGAAAGTGGAAGAGTATCAGAGCATGTTAGCGTGAAATTCTTGGTAGAGATATACATGTACAGCGGTACATATCTCAAAAGAGGGTTATTCTAGGAATTCAGATCTCGTCAAGTGGATCATCCTACCCAACCTGTCTCGAGAGAAATGTATAATATTTTATTTAAACCGTCGCATTAAAGAAAACTCATGCCGCAGTTGTTTATAAATGAATATAGGCAACAATAGTTTTTATCCTGGAGTTTGGACTGAACACCCAAGTATAAAACTTGATAATGGGTTAAACCCGAAAACGGTAATTTAAATAAAATTAACTAGTGGTAATTAGACAAAAGTGTTTTTATTCATTTCAATAAAGCATTGAAGTAGTTTAGTGAATAGAAAGACCAATTCACATTTGCAAAAAGTTTGAAAGTCAATATTATAGAATGTTTGGAAATCAATCAAGTCAAGACAAGTCAAAATATGCTTTGTTGTCTGAAGATTCATATCTTATTGACAAAGCTGGGTTTAAATAATTGAATTAAAAAACAAACAAACAAAAATACACATAAAAGCCATCGCTACTTGGTCATATAAAACTATACAATAATATACAATTTCAAGTAGATACTGAATATATGTATATGTAACAATATAGGATATAAAAAGATAACAAAAACAGCTTGTATTTACTTAGCACAATACAACACTTTGGGAAAATAGCCAGTAGCAATGTATTTTGAAAATTTCCAATATTGATTACATGAACTGTATTGAGAGTCAGACACAATCAATCATGCTTTATTGTCCAAGAAATCCTCATTGATAAAGCTAGTGAAACTTTATGAAGACAACAATGTTGAAGTTTTTTTTAAAAAAATAATAAAATCATGATATACAGTGAACAATCATTATAAGTTTAAAAAATGTACATATACGAATACTCATAAGTAAAACAATATATAAACCATTACAGATAATGAATGAATAAATCTTTACAGATATGTAAGCATCTAAAATACTAAGAGTTAAAATACATTATCGTAATATTCCTTTCAGTCATAGTAGGCTTTTTGTAGAAGTAATCCTTCAACCAATTTTTTGAATTGTTTTAAATTTGCCATTTGCTCCCATATATCAAAGAAAATTTTGTAATTGTTGATTTTGGAATTGGCAAGGGTAAATTCCGACTTTCTTTCGTGTGGTAACGTCTGTCATCATTTACTGCTGAGTTGGAGTATTATTTGTGATTCAAGCAAACGGTTTCTGAAAGGTATAAACATGGTACAGTAAGAATTTTTTGACTGATAAGAAGTGGTTTGCAGTGGTCTTGTGATTTTGCCCTACATATGTATCTGACAGCCCATTTTTGTAGAACGAGTACTGAATTTAGTAGTTACTGACTACAATAGCCCCAATAGGAATTCCATATCTCAAGTGCCAAGGAAAAATAAACAGTTCTGGCTGAGGCTTGATTGAGTTCGTTAGAAACAACTCGAACTGCATAGCAGCCAGATGCTATTTTTTTGCATAACTTTGTTATATGCTCATCAAATTTTGATTTATCATCTATAAATACCCCTAAAAATGTTGTGTGAGTTATGTATAGCGTGATTTTCTATAAGTAAGTCGTCAAAATTGGGTTTGAAGCAAACTATGTTTGTTTTATTTGTGTTGAAACATAAGGAGTTTGAATCGCACCACTGTTCAACCCTATAGAGATCCAGGGTTATGATGTCTCTGAGATTATCTTCATTTGTCCCACACCAAAGGATCGTGGTGTCATCTGCAAAAAGTGTTAACTTTCCTTCAATGTCAATGATTACCAGATCATTCAGATAAAGCAGAAAAAGGATAGGACCCAAAACCGAACCTTGTGGTACACCTGATAAATTATTCTCAATATGCAATGTATTTTCTTGGAGTTTCACTAACTGCTTCCTTCCTGTTAGATAACTGTAAAACCTGTTATATGATAATCCTCTAAAGTCATAGCACTGAAACTTAAATAATGGTGTTTCATGGTTCACGCAATCGAACGCTTTTGAGGAATCACAAAATACTGCCCCAATAGATTCTTTATTATTTAAACCAATATATACATCTTCCAGAAAAGAGAAGATTGCATCGCCTGTGTTTTTATGGCTTTGGAATCCATATTGAGATTCGCATAGTATGTTATGATTACTTAAGAAGTTAAGCATTCTCTTTTTAACCAGTTTTTCAATTATTTTGAGATTTCATAATTCGGGTGATTCACTGAATAATCAAATTGGATCAAATAACTCCCCATTACTAAATATTTTTTGAGATATGGAAACTGGTACATAAACTCATGTAATTCAATTCATCCATCGTGGAATTGGTCGCGGTGGTAGTGCGCCCGACTCATGATAGGAAGACCGTGGGTTCGATTCCTGCCTCGACCCAGATATTTTTCTCGAGAGAATTTATCTAGTTGATGCTGGGATGATCCTGCAACCGTGTTAGGAATCACACGTTGGAAGGTAAGACCTTGTTAGTCTTCAGCTCGCACGAATTTCTCAACTTCTGAGAGTTGTCGTTCGTATGGAGGCGACAGCTGATTAACGGAAAAACAGATTTTTAACAGACTTCAAAGTCAGGGACACATAGACATTTAGATACTTCCAAACGTAAAATTAGGTTAATAAAGCATTGAATATGTAGAATTTAGTTAGTAAAGACACGCCCGAAGAAGCTATTGTATGGCGAAACACGTGTTGCGTTTTTGTAAAACTGTTTGGTGAAAATCTCACAATAAATTGATTTTTGAATGCGTTGTTTATCAAACTGTCTGTGACAACTTGAAATACGTGACAACAGTTGAATTTTAAATCTGCACTGAATCAACCAAAGGATCCAAATACCTTTCAATCCCACAGCGAGAAAAAATTGTATATGCACCACGGGTGAAAAGTATGGCATTCTCGAAATTTTGACAACATCGCGGGCGAGAATACCGTACTTTTCTCCCTAGGTGTATAATATACTATTTCGACTAGAAAAGTGATGATGATTATTTTTTTGGATAGTCATGTAATTTTTTCATTCGATTATCTTCAAACAGGAGAAACCATTACAGAAGCATCATTACTTGATAAGCTGAAGGCAGAACTTGTGGATATACGGCCACATTTGCAGAAGATTAAAATCCTGTTTTACCAAGACAACGCACCTCAGCGGTTGCCAAGGCGAAATTTTACGAACGACGGTTTTGAACTGTTCGACCATCCGCCTTACTCATCAGATCCAGCCCCAAGCGATTTTTTTTGTTTCCTCATCTGAAAACTGCGCTCGGAGTACAGACATTTTTTCAACTGAAGGGGCAATCACCTTCGTGAACAATTATTTTGCAGAGAAAAACCCCGAGTACCATTTGGACGGGTTACAGAGATGGGAGTGTAGAGTTGAAAGTAGACCATGTTGAAAAAAAAACTTAAAAAATGTTTTGTATCTTTGTTAGGTCGGGAACTTTTTAGACCACCCCCGTATATTCTTCAGAAATTCCGTACACATTTTGTTAATTACAGTATTCGTCCAACATTTCCCACAATTATATTACAACTTCTGAAATTCACTAAAATACAAATTCTATTCCAGTTGTACCTTTGTACCGCTTACTTGCTCATATGGGTAGTAGTTTGAAATGGAATTAAAAAACTCATTTTTTTTCACCAGAGACAAAGTCGACAGTATGTATTTCTCAATTGTGCCCGGGAGCAACTCACGGCTGTATTCGTAGAACCAGTCAAGTCGCGGCAACATGAAAGCAATTGTCGCCCTTTGAGAGTGCGAAACTAGAGGAAATTCAATTTTAAACCCAACACTTTCAGCAACAATTCACATGAGTTACCTTGAAACAATATTGTCAGCTGTGTAAAAGTTAGAGTTATATGACATTTATAATTATTCTCTTTATTTAGTATGAAAAAAATATTTTACAGTTTGAGAAAAATAAATTATAAATTTCAAATCTCAGAATGGTAATTATCAAAAATATGTTGATTATACACACTACAGTATTGAACAGTTTCATTTTCAGGAAATTTTGTCTTCAAACTCAAAATTCAGACTTCAATTTTCGAGTTTCGACTTCAATCTGAAATTTTACACAAATGACTAGAAACACTCATTTTTAGTCCACCATCTGAATATATATGTATGTTTTTCCATTTTTCCTGAATTACTAGTTATTGAAAAACTTGATATGCGTGAACTGTTCCAAAAGTGACGTGAATATTGAAATTTCCAGGCCTACGTACGATTGTCTATTTTTTTTCATGTTGGTACAATCGTCTCAAACATACGTTCACCCAATCAGCTGTTCAGCATGTTTATTTTGTTGAAGAGAAGCGTGAAAGTCAGAAGTGTTTTGTGAGTCCTGCGATATTCTGCTATCGACAAAAATGGATCCAAGAATTTGATCGGAAAGTTTATTCCACATAAACGCAGTTCTCCAGATTAAAAAGTTCTCAAACAGTTCGTCGTGTATTTTTGATATGTGCCGCTCTTGGTGCAATCAAATGTGCCAAGTCACTTGAACACTTTCCGTGAAAGAACCTTTTTTCGATGTTCCAAGCTATCAAGGTTGCTCATGATGTTCACGTCTTCAGTCAGGCGGATGGCTGTTTTCTGGATGGAATCCAGCAACTTCAGGGTATACAGGCTGATTCACGGTGGATGGCACATTAGACGTTTCTGGTGAACCAGACAACGGATCACTTTGAAAATTTAATGGAGGGCATATTCGGACATTCTCTAGCCAACTAAAATATTTTCGACAATGCGGTGTTGCCGCTTCTATTAGAAAGCAGTAGCAACTTTGATTTTTCAAATGGAACACTCTGTATATAATATTATTTTTGGAATCTCCAACAATTGCCCGACAACTTTTCTTGATATTTCCCTATACCTATCTGTTACCGTTTTTGAAATGAAAATTAATTTCAATTTTTTTCTTCGAAAATCATGACTTCTAAAAATGCCGATATCTTTCAGTTAAGAAGTACTATAATATCGAAATTTGGTTTGGAGTTAGGTGATACTTGGATACTTCACACACGTCAGTAATCTCCGTTACTTCAATACAGGGTAGTAAAAAAATACAGTTTTTTCGTTTGCTTGAAAAAGTTGCTGAAATTTGATTATTTTAAATGGAACACCCTGTTTATTATTGAAAATTCGGAAAGCTGCTGAAATTTGCTTTCTTTCTATGTATATCATACCTATACCTAACTAGTCAAGTTTCGGACTTATGAACATTTATTTGTGAAAATGTCCCTTCAGAATGGTATTTCCATTCGGTATTTGGTAAGCAGGCCATGATTACTATTTGACAGTAGCGTTGTGACATTCTCCTAATAATATCGACATTTTCGTCACTTCAGAAGTTGCAAATACCTTCAAAACGATGGAACAAAACTATTCAAACGAAGTTCTTATGAATTTGTTTATTATTTTTGGACAGTGTGACAAAATTATCAGCAGAACATGTAGAAAGTTCAATGAAATGTATCCGAATCTACCGCCAATGAACCTCAAGAAATTTATACGAATTCAGAACAATTTCAATATGTTTGGATAAACTTTAAAAAAGCACCAAGAAACTTGAAATTGGAAATATTGATATGAATAATTATAAAAAAGTAAAACAATCATATGGAATATTTCAAAATATGTTCGAATCGCTGGCCGTTCACTTCCAAGCACTTTAAAATGCGAGGGTTGACTGCTTTCGTGGTGGCAGATCTGATTTCATTGGGATCCAAATCTTCAAATGTTTGGGCAATCCTTTCTAACAATTCATCTCTCGAACGCACCGGTATTTTTTAAACTTTTTCTTTAAACATTCCTCACAAATAAAAATCTAATGGATTAAGATCGGGTGATCTCGCTGGCCAATTCCATGGTCCCAAGCGCCTCATCCACCGATCGTCAAATAGTCTATCCAGTTCTGCGCTCACTTCTCTTGTGCAATGTGCAGGAGCTCCGTCTAGTTGGTACCAACAGTTTCGATAATCTTCGAGTGGCAGATTATCCACGAAACTGTCTACAGTATTCTCCAAAATATTCAGGTAGCTTCTGGATGTTAATGACTCATCGTATATCACGTACCTCAATTTGTTGTCCATCAACATGCAGAAGACATTAAAACTAAATTTTTCTTGAAATCCGGCTTCTTTTGTGACGTGAGGATTTTCACTGGACCAATAATGACGATTTTTTCTATTGAAAATCCCTTCTCTCGAAAATTTCGATTCATCAGTCCAAATAATTTTATTTAAAAAAAGTGGATCTTCTTGAATGCGTGTCAACAACATTTCACAAAATTCTACTCTCTGTTGAGGATCTTGAGGCTTCATTGCTTGAATTTTGGTGAATTTATAATCATGCATTTTATGTCTTCGCAAGATTCTTTGAACCGATGAATATTTTATACCCAAATCTTCTTCAGCACTTCTTATCGATGACTCGGGAAATGCGTGAAAATATGCTAAGACATTAATCTGGTTGTCTTCGAAAGTTACGGGTTTCTTGGTGCTTTTAAAGTTGATCCAAATGCATTGAAATTGTTCTGAATTCGTATAAATTTCTTGAGGTTCATTGGCGGTAGATTCGGATACATTTCATTGAACTTTCTACATGTTCTGCTGATAATTTTGTCACACTGTCCAAAAATAATAAACAAATTCATAAGAACTTCGTTTGAATAGTTTTGTTCCATCGTTTTGAAGGTATTTGTATTTCTGAAGTGACGAAAATGTCGATATTATTAGGAGAATGTCACAACGCTACTGTCAAATAGTAATCATGGCCTGCTTACCAAATACCGAATGGAAATACCATTCTGAAGGGACATTTTCACAAATAAATGTTCATAAGTCCGAAACTTGACTCGTTAGGTATAGGTATGGTATGCATAGAAAGAAAGCAAATTTCAGCAGCTTTCCAAATTTTCAATAATATACAGGGTGTTCCATTTAAAATAATCAAATGTCAGCAACTTTTTCAAGCAAACGAAAAAACTGTATTTTTTTACCACCCTGTATTGAAGTAACGGAGATTAGGCTGACGTGTGTGAAGTATCCAAGTATCACCTAACTCCAAACCAAATTTCGATATCATTGTAACGGTCTAAATTTACTTGTAAATATTGTAGATATTGTTCGTTTATTTACTATGGAATCGACAGAATTGTCATTTATTGATGACGAACTTTTCGTCACAGCTAGGGACACATCTGGTTTGTCAGTGTGCCCAACCTACATTTTCAAAGAAGTTGTTACGTTTCAATTTAGCACTAGATCAAACTGCTCTTATGTGACCTTTCAAAAACACTACCTTACCTTTTAAGATCTTTATTCAGAGGATATTAACAATGTAATTCAGTTACAAGTTCATTTTATTCATTTAACATCATAGTAATGGGAATCTTCCGTTCCATAGAAAACCATACCTGAAATGTATAAGAATAAATGTATGCTCCCTGACTAACTGCTTTGACCAGTACTTACGCATTCTCCTATTGCCAATCGACGTTGGAGATCCGAAATTCCTCGCTAGGTTGAAATAGTTGTTATTGTTTGTTTCTCAGTTTTCTTCACCTATCATTTTTTTTTCAGCCGTTGTCTGCCGTATTCCCTATGCCTTTCCGAGAATATTTCTTGCATAGATTGTTATTCATCACTTCCAGAAGGTTTACTGACATATTAGAGCCATATCGCCTGAAAAACAATATTAGTTACCTCTGGGTTTCTGAATACTGTTTGATATTTTCGGTAAATATTCTGCATAATATGAATGCTCTAATATTTGTACTGAAAGGGAAGGTTATGGCGACTTACCTTATATGTTTCTATTCCATCGCATGAATAAGGATTGGTAAATAGTTGAAAATAGGTTGGAACAATATATTTTGTAAATATTCGTAAACAAGGTTAAGAGACAGCTGTTGGTTGACATCTGCCGAACTTTCGTAGTGTCGTTCCGTCGACTTACACCGAACTAGTTCTACAGTTGTTCACGGGTGAGGGATTGATCGGTTACTCAAGTTGTCAAGGGTTGTTTTAGGGTTGCATTGCTTTGAGAAGGAGTTTTGATGGGTCATGGACTTGTTGATGATGTATCAAGTGGCTGTGGAGGAATTGTTAGATTTATGATGTTGTGCACAGCGCCCCCTTGGTGCTTGTAGTGTAGATTGGATGCACTGTGGCAACAACTGGTTAGCTGTCAGATGTGGCATTCTCTTGGTATTTGGAAGTTAGCCTTCGGTGAGCTTGGTTCGGAGTTCAAAGGGTATCATCAGACTGATTGTAGGATATATTTGGTTGTATTTGTGCCATCCTTCACGGGGATTATTTCTACAAGTCAGGATTGTATAGTGGAAGACTGATTGGTCATTTTGGTGTGGATATTTGCAGTCGGAAACTTAAGCTCTTTTGAGGATTTGTGGTGGATACCGAACTCGTGCCAGGTGGAAGGATTTCCGAAATTAGATTCATAAGAAACAGAAGGCCCTCAGTCACTCATCAAGTCCCAGCAGGACTTCCGTGCAGAACACCGCACACGAAGAAACGTATAGAAAACCCCTTGGCCAGGGGTTTTTCTTCCTGCTTGTTCTTCCTGTTGTTCTTCCTGTTTTTTTTCTTCCTGCTTTTTCTTCCTGCTTTTCTTCCTGCTTTTTCTTCCTGCTTTTCTTCCTGCTTTTTTTTGTCTTCGTCAAGGGTTCCTGTTTTCCTTTATTTTCTTTCTGGATCTTATTTGGTGATCCATTACTGGTCCAGCTTGTCGTGCCCTACAGGGTGATCTATCTTGGTGGTGCTACAGGGTGATCCATCTCCGCCGTACTACAGGGTGATCCACCGGTGCTACAGGGTGATCTATCTTGGTGGTGCTACAGGGTGATCCATCTCCGGTGCTACAGGGTGATCCATCTCCGCCATACTACAGGGTAGCCTAACACCATATACCGGGTGGCCCAAAAGGAGCACGCAAGTTATAATTGATTTAATTGAATATTTGTGATATACTGAGATATTTGAATAATTGTTGCCCTTATGTTTATTGATACCTGTTGATATAGTGTTTGTTTATCGTTTATTGATTAAGAGTTGTTTATTGATACCTGATTGATATAGATATTTGTGAAACGGAAATTGAGGTATATTCTTCCTTTCACGATTGCTGATTGACACCGATGCGCCTACGCCTGAGCTCACGCGACGCAAACGAGTTTGTCATACCATCCGATACTAGTATTTACGATTTCACCTACTCAATTTTCGTGGTAGTTTTACTCGACGTATTGTAGTTTTTGAGCGTCGTTACTACCGTAATTTATGGCTGATTGAATTCGTGGTTAGATACACCGCGCTCCTGTATGGACATTTGAACATCGCGTAGTAGTGTGAATATTGCATTGTTGTCTTAGAAGCGTTGTTGGTTAATCCATGTAAGTTAGGATTACTGAATAAATCATATTGGGGATTTTTATCTTTTATTTCCAATATTAATTGGTAAGTTATTGATATTGTGAGTTACTTAGGGTATCTGGAGGATTAAATTTACCTGGCGCCCATTAAGATCTATTTGAAATTTGCTAAGTTGTTTAACCCACTCCCGTCTCCACTGTTTAGCTTAGCCGCGGATACCCATCTGTCTTATTTGTTACCGACAGATGATTTAGTCCCCTCTTGTGGTTTGTGAGGTGACATTTTGGCGCCCAACGTGGGGCCCTTAAAAGAAGGTTTTGTTTTTTTTTTGCGTTTTGGCGTTAGTAGGTGACTTTTGGAAACTTTGGAAAAATATAAATATTTTTTTTTTTTTTCAATTGATACCACTCTAGTAGAATAGCGTTATGGCAAGAAGACTGGTAATAAATCGTCTTGATAAAGACGAACTGACCTATGAATTAGCATATCGGGGCGTAGCAACTGGCACTTGTGAGGAAATGAGACATCGTTTGGTTCAAGTAATGCAGATGGAAAGGTACGGCGAGAGTCTTCGATATCCTTCATATCCATTCACTTTCGAGGAAGATGAGGCTGCAATCAGAGGGAAACTAGATGATATCAGAAGGCTGATTGATGACATAACCGATTCTGGAACGAGTAGCGGGCAATGAAACTTCAGACCAAGCTAGCACATGTGTTGAATCGTATAGACAATATGGACCCAGATAAGGATAAGGACAAAGAAACCCGGAAATCCGAACTCCTGGGTTTGGCTCTGTCGTTGATGGACGAATTTTCACATAAAGTTGACAGCAGCAAGAGAAGTGATACGAAGCGTGTGCCGGTTGCACTAAATCAATTAGAAAGCAGATTGGGAGCGCAATCATTCCATGCTAACTTAGGAGCAGTTGCTCGATCGTCTCTGACGGAAGATCCAGTCTTTGACCCATGCTCAACCAGTAAAATGATTCCGCCTTATAAATGGAATCTGAAGAAGTTTTCTGGAGATGGTAAAGGAATGTCGGTGACAGCATTTTTCGAGGGAATAGAGGAGTTGAGACTAGCGCGACATGTCCCCAACGCTGTTTTGTTGGACTCAGGTGTGGACCTTTTTGCTGACAAGGCGTATCAATTTTATAAAGATTGTCGGAATCGAGTATCGACCTGGGAAGAACTAGTGGAAGAGTTTCGAGAAGAATATCTCCCTGCCAATCATTCTGACGCATTGTTCGAAGAATTGCAGAAAAGGACTCAACACCACTCAGAAACCATCGGAGTTTATCTTGCAGTGATGTCAAGCTACTTCAGCCGCCTAGGTTGCCCAATGACAGAGGAAGCTAAGCTGAACATAGTTATGAAGAATTTACATCCCTTTTACCAAGACAGATTACGTGAACCCTTACCCACAACCATTTCAGAACTTCGCTCGGTATGTCGAAGAATGGAAGCCAGAAGGGACATAATCAATAGCTACGTAGAACCATCAGCACGTCGTGGCAACGTGATAGAGAAGGATTTGGCTTTCGTAGAGGTCACCAAGGAATTGAATGCCTTAGAGATAGCAACGGCACGAATTCCGTCGAACAATCAGTCGAAGGAGATAGTATGTTTCCGATGCGATCAACCCGGACATCGTGCTATAGGATGTGCTCTACCGAAGCAACTGGAATGCTACAGATGTAAGAGAAAAGGGTATACCGTTCGTAATTGTCCAAACTGCTCCGTGTCGGGAAACGACAAGCGACGCCTTTGAATCGTCGAGGGGAAGGCGCTCGCAAATTGCACTCGGCGACTGCTATTCAACCAATCCTTGATTATATTCTGGATCACGCCGAAAACGATGAGAGACCCTACCTTAAAGTTGAAGTCTTGGGGCGTAGTTTACTGGGGTTATTAGACTCAGGTGCCTCAGCCACTATCTTGGGACACCCAGGTTGGCAAATCGTAAAAGATTTGGTACATTTGAATTCAGCAAAGAGAATTAGTTGCACTGTTGCCAATGGTCAAGTATGTGAAAGTATAGGAGAATGTGAAGTGCCATTTTGTTTAAGAGGCAAGCTGAAATTAATTCGAGTTTTAGTGGTTCCTGATGTCCCTCATCACTTAATTTTGGGAACGAATTTCTGGAGAGCAATGGGAGTGGTTCCGAATCTGAGGCACAACGAGTGGAAATTTTCTGAGGAAATTTGCTATCTGAACGCATTGGACCATCTTCGAGGACAAACAGTTTTATCACCATTGGAAGAGGCCCGGCTAAACGCTGTAGTAGAGAAGAACAAGGAGCTCATGGGGAATAATTTAGGCTGTACGAATCTAGCTGAACATGTCATCGTGACCAACTCACCACCCATCAAGCAGCGTTATTATCCAGTGTCGCCTATTATTCAACAACATATTGATCGAGAACTAACAGAGATGTTGAAGAACGATATTATCGAGAAGTCGAATAGTGGCTGGTCGTCACCGGTTCTTCTCGTTAAGAAGAAAGATGGGAGCTACCGCTTTTGCGTTGATTACAGAAAACTAAATTCGGTAACGGAACGAGACAGCTACCCTCTCCCATATGTTTCCCACACGCTCGATAAATTGAAAAATGCACATTATTTATCCTCTCTTGATATCAAGTCTGCGTATTGGCAAGTTCCTGTGGCGGAAAAGTCGAGACCGTATACAGCGTTTACCGTTCCTGGGCGTGGTTTGTTCCAATTTAAAAGGATGCCGTTCGGATTACATAATTCACCAGCAACGTGGCAGAGGTTGATCGATACCGTCCTAGGACCTGAACTAGAACCACACGTCTTCGTCTATTTGGATGATGTAGTGATCGTTACCCAAACTCTGGAGAAACATCTGACAATTCTTGATGAAGTTTTCCGCAGATTGAGAGAAGCAAATCTCACTGTTAG
Source organism: Leptinotarsa decemlineata (assembly GCF_025532065.1). Lineage (NCBI taxonomy): Eukaryota > Metazoa > Arthropoda > Insecta > Coleoptera > Chrysomelidae > Leptinotarsa > Leptinotarsa decemlineata. Next base: position 4,172,429 of record NW_027412538.1, on the reverse strand, counting down.
CTTCGAAAAGTGTCAATTTTGTAGGCCAGAAATGAAGTATTTGGGATACGTTGTAGATAGAAATGGATTGCATGTCGACCCCGATAAAGTCAAGGCTATGTTGCAGCTTCCTAGACCAGAATCGGTAAAAGATGTCAGGAGACTGGTGGGTACTTTTTCCTGGTACAGGAGATTCATACCTGAGTTTGCATCCATCGTTTCTCCACTCACATCGCTGCTGAAAAAGGGTAGAAAGTTTGATTGGACCGAAACTTGCGATATCGCTTTTCAGAAGATGAAGGAACGTCTTATATCAGCACCAGTCTTGAGCTGTCCGGATTATTCCCTCCCATTTGTTCTGCAAACAGACGCCTCGGCATTTGGAATTGGCGCTGTTCTCACTCAGACTCGCGAGGATGAGGACGTAGTAATTTGCTATTTGAGTAGATCATTGACGAAACAAGAGCGCAATTTTTCTACTACAGAAAGGGAATGCTTGGCCGTGCTGTGGGCGATTGAAAAACTGCGACCTTATTTAGAAGCTATTCCGTTCACCGTAATAACCGATCACTATTCCTTGGTCTGGTTACAGAATTTGAAAGATCCATCAGGACGACTGGCAAGATGGGCAGTCCGCATGCAGCAATATGACTTCAAAATTGTTCACAGGAAAGGGAAGGATCACATCGTTCCTGACACCCTTTCTCGATCGGTCCCAGTCATTGATGCCATCAACCAGCAGATGGAAGAAGAGATTTTGGACAAGTGGTACCTGCGCGTGAAAGATCGAGTGAGTTTACAACCCGAAAAATACCCCAATTGGAGATTCTCTCAGGGATCACTCTACAAGTACGTCAAACCGTGTTACGTGGAATTAGAAGACCAAACCGACGTTTGGAAGTTAGTTGTACCAAAAGCGGATCGGAAGAAAATTCTTATTGAAGCTCATGCAGACCCGACCTCAGGACATCAAGGAATATTCAAAACCTACCATCGTATCAGGGAAAGGCATTATTGGCCAAAGATGAAATCTGACGTGTCGAAGTTTGTTCGAAATTGTTCCACTTGTTCCGCCTATAAACCCGACCTCAGAGGACCAAATGGACTAATGACTCCACAACCGAAAGTGACCCGGCCATGGGAAATGATCGCCAGTGATATCATGGGACCCTTACCTAGATCTACAAAAGGCAATAAATTTATCTTAGTCGTAACAGATTACTTTAGCAAGTTTTCATTAGTCTTTCCGCTAAGATCGTCAACAGCAGAAATCATCATAAGGAAGATCGAAGAGGAAGTTTTTCTGGTATATGGAGTTCCCCGAATTCTTTTGTGCGATAATGGGCCGCAATACCGATCTCGACAGATGAGAAAACTCGTGGAAGAATATAAGGTGAAAATTAGGTATAATGCCCATTATCATCCTCAGGCAAACCCGACTGAACGAGTGAACAGAACATTGAAGTCAATGTTGGCTATGTATGTGTCCGATAATCACAGGACCTGGGATTTCAACTTACCCAAGCTATCATGCGCCTTGAGAACGGCTCGACATGAGACGACTAACCACACTCCATATTTCGTGAATTTCGGCCGCTCAATGGTTTTGTGCGGAGAGGAGATCTCTCGGAGGAAAAATCTATTGGTTGATAGTGAACCTGCTGAAGATTCGAGGCCTGAAGGATTTAGAAAACTCTTTGAGGAGATAAGGAAAAGGTTAGATGTGGCTGCTCGAAAGAATGAAAAAACTTATAACCTTCGAAGAAGGAGTGAAGAATTTTGGCCAAATCAACCCGTTTGGAGGAAGAATTTTGTGGTATCAGAGGCGGACAAATATTTTAGTGCTAAGCTAGCGCCAAGATTTGTCGGGCCTTTTTATATTAAAAAAAGGGTATCCCCGTGGACATATGAATTAAGAGATGAAGACGGTAATTATAAGGGGATATGGAATGCGAAAGACCTAAAGTCAGCTAGCGCTGATGAAAATTTACGCTAGTAAATTTTCTTGAGGCAAGGGGGGAATTGTAACGGTCTAAATTTACTTGTAAATATTGTAGATATTGTTCGTTTATTTACTATGGAATCGACAGAATTGTCATTTATTGATGACGAACTTTTCGTCACAGCTAGGGACACATCTGGTTTGTCAGTGTGCCCAACCTACATTTTCAAAGAAGTTGTTACGTTTCAATTTAGCACTAGATCAAACTGCTCTTATGTGACCTTTCAAAAACACTACCTTACCTTTTAAGATCTTTATTCAGAGGATATTAACAATGTAATTCAGTTACAAGTTCATTTTATTCATTTAACATCATAGTAATGGGAATCTTCCGTTCCATAGAAAACCATACCTGAAATGTATAAGAATAAATGTATGCTCCCTGACTAACTGCTTTGACCAGTACTTACGCATTCTCCTATTGCCAATCGACGTTGGAGATCCGAAATTCCTCGCTAGGTTGAAATAGTTGTTATTGTTTGTTTCTCAGTTTTCTTCACCTATCATTTTTTTTTCAGCCGTTGTCTGCCGTATTCCCTATACCTTTCCGAGAATATTTCTTGCATAGATTGTTATTCATCACTTCCAGAAGGTTTACTGACATATTAGAGCCATATCGCCTGAAAAACAATATTAGTTACCTCTGGGTTTCTGAATACTGTTTGATATTTTCGGTAAATATTCTGCATAATATGAATGCTCTAATATTTGTACTGAAAGGGAAGGTTATGGCGACTTACCTTATATGTTTCTATTCCATCGCATGAATAAGGATTGGTAAATAGTTGAAAATAGGTTGGAACAATATATTTTGTAAATATTCGTAAACAAGGTTAAGAGACAGCTGTTGGTTGACATCTGCCGAACTTTCGTAGTGTCGTTCCGTCGACTTACACCGAACTAGTTCTACAGTTGTTCACGGGTGAGGGATTGATCGGTTACTCAAGTTGTCAAGGGTTGTTTTAGGGTTGCATTGCTTTGAGAAGGAGTTTTGATGGGTCATGGACTTGTTGATGATGTATCAAGTGGCTGTGGAGGAATTGTTAGATTTATGATGTTGTGCACAGCGCCCCCTTGGTGCTTGTAGTGTAGATTGGATGCACTGTGGCAACAACTGGTTAGCTGTCAGATGTGGCATTCTCTTGGTATTTGGAAGTTAGCCTTCGGTGAGCTTGGTTCGGAGTTCAAAGGGTATCATCAGACTGATTGTAGGATATATTTGGTTGTATTTGTGCCATCCTTCACGGGGATTATTTCTACAAGTCAGGATTGTATAGTGGAAGACTGATTGGTCATTTTGGTGTGGATATTTGCAGTCGGAAACTTAAGCTCTTTTGAGGATTTGTGGTGGATACCGAACTCGTGCCAGGTGGAAGGATTTCCGAAATTAGATTCATAAGAAACAGAAGGCCCTCAGTCACTCATCAAGTCCCAGCAGGACTTCCGTGCAGAACACCGCACACGAAGAAACGTATAGAAAACCCCTTGGCCAGGGGTTTTTCTTCCTGCTTGTTCTTCCTGTTGTTCTTCCTGTTTTTTTTCTTCCTGCTTTTTCTTCCTGCTTTTCTTCCTGCTTTTTCTTCCTGCTTTTCTTCCTGCTTTTTTTTGTCTTCGTCAAGGGTTCCTGTTTTCCTTTATTTTCTTTCTGGATCTTATTTGGTGATCCATTACTGGTCCAGCTTGTCGTGCCCTACAGGGTGATCTATCTTGGTGGTGCTACAGGGTGATCCATCTCCGCCGTACTACAGGGTGATCCACCGGTGCTACAGGGTGATCTATCTTGGTGGTGCTACAGGGTGATCCATCTCCGGTGCTACAGGGTGATCCATCTCCGCCATACTACAGGGTAGCCTAACACCATATACCGGGTGGCCCAAAAGGAGCACGCAAGTTATAATTGATTTAATTGAATATTTGTGATATACTGAGATATTTGAATAATTGTTGCCCTTATGTTTATTGATACCTGTTGATATAGTGTTTGTTTATCGTTTATTGATTAAGAGTTGTTTATTGATACCTGATTGATATAGATATTTGTGAAACGGAAATTGAGGTATATTCTTCCTTTCACGATTGCTGATTGACACCGATGCGCCTACGCCTGAGCTCACGCGACGCAAACGAGTTTGTCATACCATCCGATACTAGTATTTACGATTTCACCTACTCAATTTTCGTGGTAGTTTTACTCGACGTATTGTAGTTTTTGAGCGTCGTTACTACCGTAATTTATGGCTGATTGAATTCGTGGTTAGATACACCGCGCTCCTGTATGGACATTTGAACATCGCGTAGTAGTGTGAATATTGCATTGTTGTCTTAGAAGCGTTGTTGGTTAATCCATGTAAGTTAGGATTACTGAATAAATCATATTGGGGATTTTTATCTTTTATTTCCAATATTAATTGGTAAGTTATTGATATTGTGAGTTACTTAGGGTATCTGGAGGATTAAATTTACCTGGCGCCCATTAAGATCTATTTGAAATTTGCTAAGTTGTTTAACCCACTCCCGTCTCCACTGTTTAGCTTAGCCGCGGATACCCATCTGTCTTATTTGTTACCGACAGATGATTTAGTCCCCTCTTGTGGTTTGTGAGGTGACATCATAGTACTTCTTAACTGAAAGATATCGGCATTTTTAGAAGTCATGATTTTCGAAGAAAAAAATTGAAATTAATTTTTATTTCGAAAACGGTAACAGATAGGTATAGGGAAATATCAAGAAAAGTTGTCGGGCAATTGTTGGAGATTCCAAAAATAATATTATATACAGAGTGTTCCATTTGAAAAATCAAAGTTGCTACTGCTTTCTAATAGAAGCGGCAACACCGCATTGTCGAAAATATTTCAGTTGGCTAGAGAATGTCCGAATATGCTCTCCATTGAATTTTCAAAGTGATCCGTTGTCTGGTTCACCAGAAACGTCTAATATGCCATCCACCGTGAATCAGCCTGTATTTAGCGGCAAAGCTCCATACATGAAAACAATACTCCAAAAAAGGTCTGATCTGAGTTTTATAAAGCATCTGAAGTTGCTGAGGTGTCTACAGTTTTCTGTTTCAGAACAGTGTTCCAAACTTTTGAGGAGCAGCCTTTGTAATTCCAGCGACATGATTGTTCCAAGAGAGATTGGTGTCAATTTCAACCCTCAACAAACTTATCGAAGCATAAAGCGGAATTGTCTGACCTGACATTATTATATTCGGTTTCATTCATCTTCTTGGAGAAAAAGGATTCCTGGGTTTTTGTGGCATTGAATTGAACCTGGGTACTTTCATTCCAATTCGAAATCACACCAAGATGTGCCTGGATTTCAAATGGAATGACGAGACAAGTATGCTATCGTCAGCAAAGCTATATATTGGATTCTTGGTTTTTTCCAATAAGTCATTGATATACAATAAAAAGAGGGTTGGAGACAATATGGATCCCGAGGGGAACACCAGCGTCGATGGTGAAAGTATTCGAGAGGTATCCATCGACGGCCACTTGCACGAAACATTTTCTCAGGAAGTTGAAGAGCCATACACAAAAAGGATCCGACAAGCCATAGCATCAAACATTGGCCAGCAAATATTCTTACCACACACGATCAAACACCTTTGGAATATCAAGCTCAAAAGCTCTTGATTCTCCATGTTTCTCGATTGCGTTATCCCAAATATGGGTGACATACGATGGAAGGTCGCCTGTTTGTCTTTGTTTCCGAAAGCCATATTGATGATCGCTCAAGATTTTGAAGCCTTCTTGCAAACCAGGTTGAAAAGTCTGCAAAATACTGGTGCTGTTCATTTGCACACTTTTTAAGAACGATGACATGCACTTCATCAGGGCCAAATGCCTTGTTGATATTGACCTATTTCAAAATTCGCCCTACTGGATGCTATCGAGAAGCAATTTCCGGCATTGTGAATTCTAGTGTAGGAATAGTGGGTCCTTTCTCAGAAAATCGACTGTGGAGTGGAGAGCAGATTGTTCAGCTAGTAGTTTTGCTTTTTTTATGGCTGTTATTGCAATTGAACCATCCGCTTGTGTTAGTGGTGGAATTGTGAATTTTGTGAAGTTCTGATTAACAGCTTGAACTACCGAACCGTAGAATCTAGACCCGTTGGGATTGGCCTAATTCTCTTATTGTGAGGAAACGAGGAATATTCTTCTGGATAATCGGCGTATCACTGAGAATGTCATCATATCGGTTCATGCCAAGCAACTTTTCAGAAATTTTGTGCATGAAGCGTGTGTCAGCGTAGTTCGTTCAAGAATTGCTGTATTTCAACTAAAAAACCATTGCATGAGCATCGCTTAAAAATTGTTTAATGACATCAACGGCAGTCCAGATTGGTTTGAAATGGTCATATCTAGTGACGAATCATGGGTATATGGAAATCAAATTCCAATCGTACCAATGTTAGAGCTCAGGAAAGTCAAGTACAACAAAAAGCACGCCATGTTCGACAGAATGTCAAGGTTCAGCTCACTGTTTCCTTGCCACATGGTCGTACGGTAAATCAGAGTTATTATCTTGAAGTTATACGCCGCTTGCGAGAGGCATTACGGAGAAAACATCCGATATTGTGGAGAAACAAGTCATGGCTTTTGCATCACGATAATGCACTTGCTCACTTGTCATTATTTGCTCATAATTTTTTGGCCAAAAACCACATCGTAATCATGTCTCAGCCAGCGTATCCATCAGGTTTGGCCCCCGTGCCTTTTTTCTGTTTCCAAAATTGAAGAGACTCATGGAAGGACGGTGTTTTGCGACGATTGAGGAAATAAAAATTGAAGCTCAAGGACATACAAAAAAAGCACATGTCAGAATTGCTTTGAGGATTGGAAAACACGCTGTCATAAGCGTATCCTATCAGAGGGGGATGACTCTGAAAGGGACAAAATAAAATAGGATCAATAAATGTGTATTTTTTTGAGAAAAATAAAAATTCACCCACACTTTTTTGAGCAGACAGCGTGAGAAAACTGGGTGTAAACAATTCACCTCCATATTTTTGTGAACATATTTTGTTACTTGAAATAGTGTATATTGATGAAACTATCATGTGATGTTAAGTGCGTCTTCTATAGAGAGATGTCTCATATTCTGCTAAATACAAAATAGGAAAGATAATTTGATTTTGAGGTGTTTTCATTTGCTATAGGACCTTTTTTTCAGTTTTGCATTTTTCGTGGATGAATGTCCCCGATAAATGGATATGAAATCAAATTGATTTTCAACAAAATTAATTTCAATGAAAATTGGAATCGACCTCTGATATTCATATCAGGGTCGAGTTGAAAAACAGATTCAGCTGACACTTCGTCCATTTGTCATTAAGTTGTCTTCAATTAATGTAATGTACATATAACCGAGTTCTCAGATTTCACATGTTAGTTTTATAGTTGATAATGGGAAAGAACCCAAAACCGGTCGTGAAAATAAAATAACTAGTGGAAATTGGACAAAAGTGTTTGTATAAATTTCATTAAAGGGATCATGAATTTCCACAAAATAACTAAGTCATCAATCACACATATTGAATCTAAATATCATCTGCATATAATATATCTTTCACATTCCATTTATAGAAGTTGTGGAAAGTGGGTACAGTGTGCTGGAGAAAATATTTGTACTGTATTTCTCGTTCATTGAATGCGTAAACTGTAAACTCAAACTGCAGTGATGTAGAGAATAAGATTCCAAAGCAGAATAAAGTTTGAATGCTCAACAACGTCCATCCTCATTCCTCTGAAACATATCCATCAAAATGCAAAACGAAATGAAGGTCATATAGAGAATACAAATAATTTTCAATGAATGAAACGACCTCTTTTCTTATTTGAAAAATATGGAGTGACTCTGGATTGTAGAGGGATTGAGTTCAGAATCTGAATTTCCCGATTACATACGTAGTTTACGAGATAAAAAAAACAGGCTCTTCGGCGTTTCCATACGCGATTGTAAATACGAATCATCTCGATACGATATACTGACAATATTGGCTTGAACATTTTTTCACCATCACTTCCATTACATCCTTCCATATTTTTTAGAGAAAGTGACTGCAGTAACTTCTTTCAGGTGAATATAATCATTTTCAGAACAAAAATTGCCTTTTATAGGTAGATATTCTATAGACTGTATTACAGCTATAATATCCTCCAGAATCTTTGATTTCAATGAACAATGAGATGTAAATGAATTTCATTTTCAATATACAAAAAGAGCCATTGAAAACATACCTCAAGGCATCAGCTTTTCGTAAAAAAAAAACAAAAACACGTCAATTATGGAAGAAACCATCAACCCTCAAGAATGTGTTCACCAATTTTATTCCAAAGAATGGAAATCCAATGAGAAATTTCTACCTTGCTTATCGTCGTTTGTTTCGTTTCACGGAAAATGCAAAACTTGAATAGATATTACTGAAAAACTGAATTCTGGAAATATATGTCTTTCAATCTACATGGAATAATATAGGTACCCTTTGAGTCGTTGTACATTTTGGAGCACTTGTGATGTCTCATCGTGACTCACGTTGATGACTTTCATCTACAAGTCTCTCGATTAGTTAATTATGATACGATGAAAAAATTGACGTTTTAGCTGAATTTTTAACCCATAAATCACAGGTTCTCTACTCATGACGGCATATCGCCTTTCATTCAAAGAATATATATAAAATTATGAAACATTCAGAGTCAAATTCAACTTATTTCATACTGATATTCAATTTGTATATTGCCAGTAGTGTCTTCCTTGCATTTATAAAGAATTCTGTAGGTGGTAACTGGTTTTACAGCCAGAAACATTGATTTTTCTTTCTGAAATTAATTTATATGCAGACCATAACTTCAGCATCACGCATTTATAATTATTACTCAACAAATTACACCGTCCCCTACTGCCAATTTCAAAGCTATCACTCATAATTTCGAATTTCCAAAGGTGTAATAAAGCTCACCAGACTTTCTCGTCACATCAATATTTGTAATATCAGAACCAATTTATCCGTGTAGATCGTCTAGATAGGCCATACCATTCACAGCAAGATTGATTTTAGGTTCAACGGTCACGAGGCCGAGATAATGTCAGGGAAAAATAAAATTCAGATCGTCGTATATTCTTGAAACTACATTCTGAAGAAATATTCTCAGAATTACTGAAATATACGATTACTTCAATGTTATACTGTTTAAAATCTGTTTGTTCGTTAACCAGCTGTCGCTCCTCTACGAAGGACAACCCTCAGAAGTCGAAACTTGTGCGAGCTAAGGATTACCGAGGTCTTTCCTTTAAACGTGTGATTCCTAACACGAGTTGGACGATAGCAAGTGAAAATCGGTCTTTCAGACTAGAGCTTGAACCACCGACCAACACGGCAGTCAATTCGAGTGAGTGAATAAAGCACCCATGTCGAACCGCCCAGCTACCGACCGACCGGTAGCAGATCTCAAATTTGCCGTTTTGGTATTGAAAAGTAATTTTCTTCAGACTCTCTCAGGTCAAAAGTATCGTTTTATGCAGATCTATGAATTATATAATGATTATTCTCCATACCTGGCAATGAAGAGAACAGAAATGCTAAATTGAGTCAGTTGAAGCAGATTTTCCTTCTTGTTCACGGACAATGTAGCATCATCAAACACTTACAAGTAATTGTAGTTAAAAAAATATTTTACTGAAAAATGAAGCTTTCTATGTTTTTTTACTACTTTTATTTTTAACTAACGTTACTGCAGTTTCATCCTTTTAAGTACATTTTCAGTCCAATACAAACAAAAGTGGTAAAAGCACATAGAATATTTTATTTCTCAGTGGGCTATTCTTGAATACTAGCAGTAAACAAATCTAAAGCATAGCCCACTGACTAATGAGAATGTTTTTCTTCCTTATTCAGAGGAATCGGGCAAATTTCGGATATGCAGTTGGTTAGTAGTGACATTTTGTTGTTTCGCTCCAACTTAGGAAGAGGAATGAAATACTCTGAAAGAATTCCGATTTCCAATTATGGAATATCATTGACTTCAGGTCGATGATGGTCACTATCTTGCACTGATGAGTGTCTAATGAGCCCGAAACTGATCTGCAAGTGCTCCCGTTCCAAAATTGAAAGTCGACTATTTCAGTTCTATTGCCAATTGCATATGCAGGAAATTTTTTTGAAGATTTCTGCACTGACGCCTGTCGGATATAATCCAACGCCCTTCGTGGTATTAGCCAGACAAGTAGTTGTTTTCTGATAGGCGTCAGTCCATTCAACCTACTGTGTAGTTATATCTGAGACTTGCTTGAACGTTTAAAGTTCATTTCTTTAGATTTGTTTACTGCCAGTCTTCAAGCATAGCCCACTTACTAATAAGAAAGTTTTTCTTCCTTATTCAGAGGAATCGGGCAAATTTCGGATATGCAGTTGGTTAGTACTCCGTCCACTAGATGAAGTGACATTTTGTTATTTCGCTCCAACTTAGGAAGAGGAATGAAATACTCTGAAAGAATTCCGATTTCCAATTATGGAATATCATTTACTTTAGGTCGATGATGGTCAAAATATTGCACTGATGAGTGGCTAATGAGCTCGAAATCGGTCTGCAAGTGTGCCCGTTCCAAAATTGAAAGTCTACTTTTCCAGTTGTATGGCCTATTGCATATGCAGGAAATTTTCTGTGAAGATTCCTGCACTGACGCCTGTCTGATATAATCCAATGCCCTTCGTAGTATTAGCCAGGGGAGTAGTTGTTTTCTGATATGCGTCAGTCCATTCAACCTACTATGTAGGTATATCTGAGACTGGCTTGAACGTTTAGAGTTCATTTCTTTAGTCTTGTAGTGATGGCTACATCTATCAATTTATCAAATATTTCAATGTTGAAAAATACGTCTGCTCTGATCGATAATGATGAAAATGGACCTGGACCACAGAGATTTGTAACTCAAGTTGTCAAATACTTGAAATATTCATTATGAATTTATGTTAATTCATTTGATGAATTGCTAATCGTTACCCATATTCGTGTATGTTCAGTTTGTTTTCCATAAGCACATAAATTATCTCTTAGAGATGATTGGTTTTGAGAGCCGTGACTGCATCATTTCAAAATTGGAAAGTACAAATTTTCCAGGTGACTTGGAAAAATAGCCGAAAGAGATAATGGTAATTATTATTCAATTCTTTACTGAAAAACGCCATAACTGCTTTCACATAACTGTGAAGAAATAGTCATTCCGAAATGAAATGCAAATACTCCTCATCAAAGAAATGAAACCACAATTCTATTGAAAACACTTTCCAACACAAGAACAAAAATACGATATCTCGACGCGCGTTTCGCCAACTAATTTAGCGTCCTCATGAGGTCATTATGACTGAATTTTATTGCTTTGTTAGTATTTATATATGCTAGAAGTCTAACTACTACCTGTTAGTGTTACCTGTTGTTGTTTTTATGCTAAACTACCTCCAATTTGTTATGTATCTCCTCTATGTTTTTGTTTTTTTTCCATTTAGAATTATTACGTATAATACCAAATAGAGGGTTGTTCGAAATAGGACCTTTGTCGCTATTCATAGAACTCATTTCACACTTTTCGATTTCCGAGCTCTCCAAGGCATCCCGTAAACTGTTCTTGTGTGCCGGTCTCAACAATTTCAGACATTTCTCACTTATTCTGTAGTCGTTTTTTATTGCATCTTGGTCTATGAAACCGAATATGCGAAATTTGTTCCTTGTACGGAGCTGATATAGTCCCTTTGGATTGACCAATATATTTCCTATCATAATCCTCGCAACTAATTTCGTCACTGCCAGACTTTTCTTTTTCTAATGTCTTGTATTTCGGACTGCCCATCACTTGTTAAAGTGTACGTGCACTCTCATATTCAATTTTTTTAATGTTCGGACCAACCCATTGACGTCGTTGGGTTCATATGGAAGCACCATGAATTTTGAATTGTCCTCTTTTCGAAAAGTCGAGGCATCATTAAGATACACTCTAAATTTTTGTTTTCTAATTAATTTATCCACTAAGTTTGATGGATACCCGTTGTCTTCAGCTACCTCCCTTACAACTTTTTTCTCAACATATCTTTCTTTGCTTGAAGGAAATGTGAGCAGTCTGTGGACAGGAAATTGTAGTCCCGACATTTTTTGTTGTGGGCAATGATGAGAGCTGTCGGGAATATACCTGAAAGTGCTCATATTCTTTCTATATACATCAAACTCCAAACCTTCATCGACATTTTCAATAACTAATACATCCAGGAATGGTAGTTTTTCGTCATTTTCAATTTCAAACGTGATTTTTAAATTTGCAAATTTGTTGTTGAGGCAAAATACAAAATCCTCTACTTCACGCCTATTCGTATCGAAAATGGCAAATACATCATCCACGTATCAGATCCAGGTCCGTGGAAAGTATTCCAACTCTTTTCTTGCTTCCATTCCAAATCTGCTCATGAACAGATCAGCCATGAAAAAAGAGAACAGGTTTCCTATTGCATACCCTCATGTTGCCCATGTTGTTCTGGTGTTGGAAAGTGTTTTCAATGAATTCATTTCAAACCAGAAGTTCCAATACGAACTGTCAAAAAAACACAATTGCATATCATTCATTTTTCTATTGTGACGCTATATTATATATCGAAAACATAACTACTCACTTTGAAGTTTTGGCTTTATCTTGGAAATTATACCAATCTACTCCAAATATTTTTGATTTCTGAGAGGATGAATAATGCTGAATGTTCTTAAAATAACGCCAGGAACAGAAATTCTGACTGTGCTGTCACTCCTCAATGAATTTCAGCAGCAGTAAAATAAATCTTGGTATTTCTATATAGTGACAGTAGACATCAGTCATTGTGCTGTCTTCACCATAACAAAAGTAACACCATGCACAATCTGGCTAAACTACATTCCGAATTCAATGCAGGTTATTTTGTTTTCCTGGGAACATACCATCAGGTCATGAAATAGACGGGTCAAGCCCAGTCAAACAGGGAGAGAAGCTATAGAACCCACTAATTAGGAACGCTTCTTCCTCAGATCATCTCGAGAAGATATGCAACTGACTGAATGAGATGTGATTTTATCTATTCTTTGCAAATTATGCGACGGCTAAGAAATTAGGTCATTGTCGACAATGAATACTTGGCTGAACTGCGCTGATGAGGCCAAAAGCCAAAAACACTTGTCCGCAGTTTTGTCCAATTTTTGAGGAAGTCAAATGTAAGTGTATTGTCGAATTTTGATTCAAGCAGTGTTTGAAAACTGTGGTTTTTGTTCAGTTTTCAAACACATTCATAGAATTATGGAAAATGGGATATGATAATCTGTTCAATACAAACCGTGGAAAATGCAGAAGCATTTATATCATGAGTGGTATCCAGAGAGGAGGTTGTGTCACTAAAAACCTAATTGATGATGGCCAATTTGAAAAAAAAAGGTCAAAATTATATGAATCAAATAGGGATAAGGAGTTGAAACAAATAGCCGTTTTAAGAGCTGTTGATAATAATCCCAAAATGTCAACGCAAAATTTGAAAATATCAACAGGCCATACAGGACCAGAAGAGTTCATCAACTCAGAACATGAGATTTTGAACGCCGCATGGCTTTTTGCCAGTGGTTCCTGACGAGTTGTTACCAAGTGCGGCATTTTTCTTCAAATTATAATTGGACAGACAAAGCTTGTGTGAGCAGTCTCGGTATTTTCAATCGCTACAATTCTTATACTTGGAAGATTTGGACAAAGTGTGGACAGCTGTTTAGAAATTCCAAAGCAAACTATTGAACCCCTTGTTGATGAATTGCCATTAATGGAGTTCAGAAAAATATGTTTTCAACCATACATGGTTTCGCCTCACAACACTGCAATCGTCACCAATTTTTTGACTGCAAATTTCGGTAATAATTGGATAGGCCACCATGCAAGGACCCAACCGTTGGCCGACCAGGTTACCGGACGTACGCCTATGGACTTCCACCTCTAGGGTTAAATTGCCCACCAATTCTAGATACGAATTGGAAGCAGCAGTAATGCAGAGTTTTGCTTCTCTCACTTTTAGTGAACTAATTAACTCGGGAAAAAACGTTCAGAAAAGGTGTCATCTGTGTGTAGGAGAAGGTGGTAGATATTTCGAACACCCTTTCGGAAGGAATATATTTTATTGTTTGCTTTTTATCAGTATTATTATTATTGTTGAAGTTTCATTCATTAATAAAAAATATAGTATTATTTGTTATCAGTTTTTATTGAAACTATCCGTTTTAATATCTGCTATTAAAAGCTTTCTGAACATTTGATAGCTACTACTGAGCAATTGCTTTCTGTTTTATTGCTATGTCGTCAAAGCCTTCTAGATCAAAGTGTGCGTTTCAAAGTCTATGGGAAAAAACCTTAAAGCTCTGTATTTCAAAGATGACTCTAGCAAAACATCAAGTGTTCTACATTTTTGGAAACGTACTTTTGAGCTTTATTGAGATATGGAGGAAAATAGAGGGTGTCTCATCAAAAACATTATTTTCCACCAATAACTGTTGATACGTGAAAAAGTGCTTTGGAAATGTTTTCATAGAACCAAGAAGTTTTTGACAGGAGAAAAGTTACAGCAATTTTCAGAAAAAGCACATTTTCGAAAAACATGCTGTAAGTCATGAACGATTATAGATATCGATATGTATTTCAAAACAGGTGTTTTTCTTTAAGAATCCCCAGTTTGGCCCATTCTGTACAAATAGATTTCTCTAACGCGAAGAAAATTCATTATGGAGTATACATACGCCTAAATTGTGAATGCAATTGAAACAGATATGAGTTAACGAAATGTATAATCTAGGTACTTATGAATCAAGTTTGAAATAATATTTGATTATTTGTAAAAATATAAAGAGCTATAATATTTTGAAACATTTGGTAAAATAATCATGGGAATTTGATTCATTTATCTGTTCCTCAACTGTGATGTACATAAAACCAATAAGTGCCGGGTGCCAAGGAAATAAAAATTGCAATTCAACATGAGTTCGGAATTGTTTGATTTTCATTAATTTCGACTCCAATCAGAAATTTTTGGTAATTTTCGACTCAAAACTCGAAATTCTTAAGTTTATCTCCATATTTGATTTCCTAAAATTATTTTGTGTCCTTCTACGCCTTTGTAGTTGACCATCTTAGATATCATATCACACATTCAGAACTACTGGGCATTTTGTAAGTAAACTTTCCCTTCTTTGAATGGACTATTTCAGATACCACACATGGAATGAAATTCTTATAAAAAGAAACATGCAATGAAAATTTACCTAACCTCTTTTCCGGCTCTGAACCATTCAGAATTCATGAAAACATGTATCATATTTCATGAACATGTTCAACTCATAAAGGACTACCAGCAGTAATGTAGCACTCATCGAAAATGAAATGCGGACTAATCTGCGGCAATATTTCTGGGAAATCGCTAACGGAGTAGGTAGTTAACTCGCTGTTAGAGGCTCCAACTTTCAGTTCATAACCCAGCTTGTCTGTAACAGACGTCCTAATGAACGAAACTTGCTCAAACCATATGCTAAAACGTATAGTGGGATTATAAAACTAGCGAATACATTTCTCTATTTAATTACAATGATGATAGGAACGATAGAGATGGAAGAAGTCGTTCCATAAAGGGACGGTTTTTTATTCACGTTATTGACAGAGGTTTTCATGTATTCATTAGTTGTATCTCAACTGATTTATCGCAGTTAGATATTCATGATGGTGGATAGTAGTGCTGAACGCCTGGTACTCTCAGGTATGTGGCATCATTCAGAATGCAATTTATCAATGAATGATTATGTAGAAATCTTGTGTTTCAGTTAGAGATCTTGCTGGGCAGATCATTCATTATAGGCGGCTTTAGGTTGTACTATTTTAAAAGTGGCTGTCGTTATTTGAGGCCATATACTCGTATAATTTATGCATCGATAACCATGCGCTCCCTAACGATATTTTGAAATGAATCCAGTTATTATTTCCGCAGAGTCATTAAAATAACGATTCGCCGGAATATTCGTTCCAGGAAGTCAATATTATCATCATTATTTCACTAACCAACTACTTGACTTGTATTGACTACGATGTATTACCGATAAAATTTTGTTCATGAATGTTCATAAAAAAATTTATCAAACTATCACATTGCTGATGAATGTTCAACCAATATTTCTTCTTGCTTTTGCATTGCATTTACTATAACTATGGTCATTTTGATCAGCCTTTCCTCCAACTCTTCCTAGATGTTGGTTTCATATCAGCCTGATATCTAGTATCACTCCCAGATATTTTACTTTCCCGATAGATTTATCTCATCACCCCGAAATTTCAGAGATCCCGTACCTTCTGTTCCTCTTGGTGAAGGCTACTATGATCGATTTCGTTGAGCTTTTGTTCAACCCTTCTTCATCGATCAATTCAGTTATAATTCAGGATCTGTTTTTGAATCAAACATATCAAAACTCAAGCCAGTACATTGACAAAACGTGAGTGTGAGGTATCTAGGGAATATAAATTAATATCAACATATAATGAAAACATACTATCGCATATATCATGTCTATATTTGTTAAGGTCATGGAAATGAAAATGTGTGAGTCGATGGCTCACAAGCCCCAGGCTGAATGCCCGATTTTCACTTGCGATTGTGCAACCCGTGTTAGGAATCACACGTTAAAAGTTAAGGTCTCGTTAGTCCTTAGCTCGCACGAGTTTCAACTTGTGAGTGTTGTCATTTGTAAGGGTGGATAGCCGTTTCCATCGACATACCTGATCTGTAGGTGCAATGGCCAAGATGCCGTGGTGTGGTAGCTGGTGATATGTCTTTCACATGACTGTTAAGTGATTTGTATGAAGTGAAGTTATGAGACTGATTGGTATCAAGACCTTTGCCTAGTCCTATTCTATTTTCCCAGGTTTTGGACTGAAGATGAAACTAATCACTTCTCATGTGTTTGGTATTGTAATGAATCTGACCGATATGTCGGCCAGCGAACAAACACATGACATCACCGCAAAAGGAATGGAGTCGGCAACCGCCGATTAAACTCTGGTTGAGTACCGAAACGACTATAGAATTCAAGAATGATCGTTACCGATAAATTAGGCTGGCTTCTCGTCTCGAGAGGTCAGTTGAGTTTGGAAAGTGAATCGAGCGGTTAAACAAGGAATTCAAATAGTGGAGAAAAATCAAGCGTTAATTGCTAACTGTTGAATATAAATTAGTTTGTCATAGTTAAATATTGTTAGAAATGAATTTGTATGAAACAGTAAATTCTTTAATTTGATAAAGTATATATTCTGGAGCTAAATTTGCTCTGAATATTATTCACAATATTTCTGTTTTTTCAGTAGAATTATTAGGTGGATAACATCCGATCCCGGCGGCCTATAAGATTGGAATGAGATTATGCGAATCCTCCATGAATGCCCTTTTGGGAGCCTTCAGTTCTGAATTTATCCAAAACTTATGTCGATTTATAATTTCTGATCCCTGGAAGTGCATCTGGAGAAGCTCTCCCACAGTTTCTTCAATAGTACTCCTGGATATTAGTTTTGAGATTACTCATTGAGATATCGGGTCCCTTAGAGAGGTCCTTATAGAGTCTGGCGCATACTTAGGTATATTCGACCTCTCTTCATTGCCTTTTCCAAGAGTCTCCTCGTAGCTTCATTTTATTCAGTTAGAAACAGTTTATATTGATCCTCACTCTATTGATGGATTCATTAATTTTTGTCATTTCACAAGAAAACACTTCTGTTTAATCGTGAAATCGCTGTCTGCTGCCATTTCTCAGTCTGTAGAGTCTCTTATTACAAAACTCATCCGGTATGAACGAATTTCCAGGTACCTATGTCTCATAGGCTTCCCAAAATGTTGTCCAGGCGTTAAGATAAGATATAATCGAGCTATGAGACCCTCCGCTTTCAAAGTTTATATGGCGATGATCTGAACAACTTTCCCCATCTGACCCATTCCATTTCTCAACATCGCAACTCATGAATGAAATGCGACTACGCTTAAGCCCCATGTCAACGAAGGTATGTTTACGTTTTAAATATCTAGATTGATTGCCATGATAAAATTTGGTGAATGATCACCTCTTTCGTTGGTGTCAGTGCTCCCCCAGATCAGGTGATGTGCATTGGCATCAGAACCAATCATGAGCTGTGATCTGTCTGCTTGGCAAACTCTCATCAACTCATCAACATCATCAGAAACATGAGAGTTTCTAATGATCCTATGACGATCACCTCAGTTCTTCCCTTAACAGCGATCTTTAGTTTGATTGTCGTCAAGTTCTTATACAAAAGGTATAAGTATATACACCCACCTCCTTTCTGGAGGTGGGTGAATATTGTATATTGCATTCTGCAACTATCTGAAGTGAGATGTGTGAGAGACCAACTCAGTAATGAACATTTTTTGACTTGTACTACAATATAACTTTCGTTACCAACTGGTCTACTTTGCTGGTCTACTTTGCTGGTTTACACTGTCATACCCCGTACTGAACTAATTCTTCAGGTCACTCGACAAAATACCTATTGTACAGGGGTAATTTTTCTTAGAGTGCTCTGCTCAGTTATTTTTCAGAATTAACTAATTTTATTGGTCGTTGAACTGTTCGGCATTTCCTCTGGTACGATTCATTGTTGAATACAGTTCATTCTGAACTTATCATAGCAGGCAGGACCGGCTTCGTTACAAAATATTTTGTTGTGAGTTAGGTTAGGTCCAAAGTGAGTGGATTTATTCGACCCTCCACCGCAACCCGAAAGGGTTTATTGTGGCTCACATGAATTTACACTCGACCAATTGAACCCAGCTTCTTAACGAAGCCGCTTAGTTTGTATAGTGAGTGGTCTTTCAGGTCAGATGGTAGAAGTACAGCTCTGCCGAACTCTAAAAACCTGATTCTGTCCCCAGCGGGGCAAGCACAAATTATATGCTCTGCTGTTTTATCGTTGATGAGGTTGTCGGATAGTCAAGGTGTAAGATTTCCACCTTAATGTCCACGATAACCCTTCCATATGAGGGTTTTTGCACGTCAGCTACACCTGACGCTGCCTCAGATTCAACCGTGCAGGGCTTTTTCGCCTCTGGTTTTGGTGAATCATCACTTGAGCGCGAAAGTTCGCTAACCTGCTCATAGGGGTTTGTTCCTCCACCTTTGACAGATTCTGCGTATGCCGCTCAAGAGTTTGGTGCAAGGCAGTTTTATAAGATACACCGGTCTTGAGGAGACGACTCAGTCGTTTCCTGGCTGCACCACCAAACCTTTTTTAGGTTCAGTTATTGGATCATCAGTTGGGCAGTTCATTAGCTCTCGGCAGAGCCCCGCATTACCGTGACAAGGCGATACTACGACGAGAGAGCGCCCGGTATCCCGAAGGTTCCGTAGAGACAGCTGATAGGCCCAGTGTCATTCATCCTCTCAGCACGGATACACACCTTAGGATCAAGCCATCGTTGGGATGCCATTCAGTTAGGGAATAACAGAACCATAAGTGATTCTGTCATTCCCGTATCCAGCAGGGCTGCGTGAAAGCAGGCATCCGATGGCCGGTTTGCTAAACCCCTACATCCCAAGCCAATGCACTCGCCAAAAACAACATGCACAGTGGTTCAGACAGTGAAAGATGACCAGGGATAGCCAACACGCCTTTGTTTTGGGTAATGAACGAAAACTTCCATCGTTTCTGCATTCATTCAATATTTTCTCTATAATAGTTTCGTGCAAAAATTCCTAGAAAAACTTTCAAATTTTTAGTCAGAATGAACAGAATCATTATAAATGATGTATCCCACTCTGTTACTTTCTCGCTGGAGCATCGATTTTGAACAAGTCATTACATAACCAACCCTATTACGCATCTCTAGAAGAGGACTATGTGTGTCCGTGATTAATGATCTTCAGCCGTTTGGTCACCAACTACTAATTACCAAGTAGGCTTTGAACTCGCATTAATCCCCGGCATCATTCTCGTTCCTAGAGGCTAATCTAACAAAAAGTCACTATTTACAATGTTGATTAGACGGGACACGCTATTTTCAGTTCGAAATTATATCCATTAGTTTAGGTGTGTATAGAAAACAAAAACCGTAATGGCTTTCTTGTGTGTCGACTGTAATTTTAGCGATGTCTCTTGACTGGTATGGCCTGTAATATGGGTTGACGGAACATTCAATTTACTTGAAGAGTATTGTTGTTGCTCTGTTCTGTTTTCGATTTGGAGAGGTAATTAAACCACTGTTTGTTGTTTGTCTTAATTACAGCGCAAGCAGAAATTGAAAAACGATTGTTAAATTTTTGATTCAATCTCATATAAATGTTGGCAGATGGAAAGAAACGACAAAACCAGATGATATATGGAATGTTCATGTCGGTTATGTATGCTACTGAAATTTACATCCAGACAATACAGAATAAGAGGTATCCCACACCAGCGGCAGTTTAGTTTCCTCAGTTCGAAACACCAATACTTTGCCTTGATGACATAACTTCCTCGGTACAGAAGGTCACCGTTGGAGGTCCCAAAAGTTCAGTTTAAGAACCGATTTTATTCATTTTATACATGAATGATTTGGACAAATAACCAGTTCAGTCCTGTTTCACTTCAATCATTTCAGATAAATCCGATGAGTAACTGGTTAGATTAGATTGGATTATCGGGGAGTTGCTGGTTACATCAGGCTCATTAGCTTGCATGAGCCTGAAGGTGGAAAACGAATAGTTCCAATAAATTCGGCACTTCTCGTTCCCCACAACGGATTCAATATCCACCGGAGCGTAGGGCCAATACCGTGGGGTCAATACCGTAAGAGTACCCTAGATGGTAATAAAGCACTCTCAGGGCCGCGTTATGTCGATGGATATAGGCCGAGACCGCATATGCTGGACATGCTGATAGCAAGTGCATTAGGGTTTCAGGTGCTTGGTGTCAGGCCCTGCACCTTGTGTCAGGAACCTCTATACCCATCACGCGACTGTGGTAGACTAAGGTGTTGAAGACACCACCCTGGCAAGCCATGATGAACCCCTCAGTTTCCGACTTCAGCCCACTCGACCTGAGAAAAGCGACCGTCAGGCGCTTTGATAAGCCAAGGTCTTCAATGTTATTGAAGAAGACCCCATGCATTGGCTTATCCTTGTGTCTCCACAAAAGTAAGGTGATCTTTGCGGCTTTCATCTGAGCTTTTTGCTGAACGGGTTCCAACTCGGTGACAGAGTTGTGGTCACTTCGTTCAGAGTCGAAAACTATAAGGACCTAAGAAAACCTAAGGAGAAATGCTCCAATTCCTGCTCCCTCATGGTCATGGACCATGCAGAGAATGGGATTCGAACTCTTGACGACTTCACAGGCTGTATCCAGTACCAATCTGTCATGTAGACACTTCAAGCTCGGAAGTCCACGGCCTCCCTGTTATCGGGGGAAGTACAACCGTTGAACGGATGATTTGGGATTCAAACCCCTATAGAGGTGCATCATTATTCGGGTCTTTTCGTCGATAGTATTATTATTATTATAAGTCTTCATTGTTTTATGATATTTCATTGTAACTATTGGTAATTTCTTCAGTATCGGAGTTGAAGGGTCTTTGGAAATTGATTTTTCATCCATTCTATCCTATTTCTGTATCTTCTTTCACTTCATCTATGTTCTTTCTTTATGTGACAAGTAAGCTGTACAATCTCCCTGTGTTTTCTTCTCCGAACTTACTTCCTGATGAATAATACACATGAAAATCGTTTAAAAAATTTTCAAACTAGGAGTTACGCCTTCCAAAGTTGCAACCAGATTTGGAATAGAAATCCTTTTTTTCATTTACTTCTACATCAATATGTAAGAAATCGAAATGTAAGAAAAACCGAAAAAAAAAATTGTGAATATTATTCAACAGCACTTTTTTGTAGAAAAGTCAGTATTTATCAATATTTTTTGGGTTTTCAACCTTCCACAATTCGAATATTGAATGAATCTAGATAAACAGAGATAGTTATATCATGTAGCCATTTTTGTGGATCAATTTATGTTAACCTATTCTCACTCAAGACCAGATTTATAATTTTTTATATTGAGGAAGAATGAAAACCCAAAACATATTGAGAAACATTAATAACCGCTCGTTAAGAAAATATCAAGAACATACAAATGTTTGTCTCAGATGAAATCTCAACTGAAATAGACAATTTGAATTACATTCTTTCGATCAATCTACCAAACTCTCATGATAGAAATTGAAATGAAAATAAATCTAAAGCAAATGGAACTTCAAACGTTCAAGCCAGTCTCTATATACCTACACAGTAGGTTTAATGGACTGACGCCTATCAGAAAACAACTACTCCCCTGGCAAATACCACGAAGGGCATTGGATTATATCAGACAGGCGTCAATGCAGGAATCTTCACAGAAAATGTCCTGCATATGCAATTGGCAATACAGCTGAAAGAGTCGACCTTCAATTATGGAACGGGCACACTTGCAGACCGGTTTCGGGCTTATTAGCCACTCATCAGTGCAAGATAGTGACCATCATCGACCTAAAGTCAATGATATTCCACAATTGAAAATCGGAATTCTTTCAGTGTATTTAATACTCTGAAAGTGTATTTGTGTATTTAATACTCTGAAAGAATTCCGATTTTCAATTGTGGAATATCATTGACTTTAGGTCGATGATGGTCACTATCTTGCACTGATGAGTGGCTAATAAGCCCGAAACCGGTCTGCAAGTGTGCCCGTTCCATAATTGAAGGTCGACTCTTTCAGTTGTATTGCCAATTGCATATGCAGGACATTTTCTGTGAAGATTCCTGCACTGACGCCTGTCTGATATAATCCAACGCCCTTCGTGGTATTTGCCAGGGGAGTAGTTGTTTTCTGATAGGCGTCAGTCCATTAAACCTACTGTGTAGGTGTATATAGAGACTGGCTTGAACGTTTGAAGTTCCATTTGCTTTAGATTTGTTTACTGCCAGTCTTCAAGCACAGCCCATTGACTAATAAGAATGAAATGAAAATGTTACAAATATGAGTTTTAAATGATTTAAAAAAAAAAAGATTGGTCCAGAAGTAGTAGAGTAGAATGGTTTCAGATACTTTTTCTCTGATGAATAATGATGATATAGCTATTTTTGTTATGAGTGTTGAAAGTTAAATTGAAATTGCTCAACTCGATGTGCTCGTTTCGCAAACTTTTTCACTCGCAAAATAAAACCTACTTTCAACACAAATTTAATACAAAGTTTTTTATAAAACTGTTCTGTTTCCACAATAAAATTGATAAATTTAATATTTCTATCAAAACACATTTCAACATGTCTTGTTCCCCTCCCCCTCCCTGCCCTCGTCTTGAATTTCGAAGAACGAGACTTCTTGCAAACTATGCTGTGAAAATATACTGTCAACCTAACCACCCGAATTATGATATCTTCTTCAATGACAAAATCCATGATTTATTCCTACAAAAACCAACGGCAACCAGACCCAGAGTGAGAGTTTTCACGCTCGCTTTCCCGGAGTTCCCTCCATGGAAAATAGCTGATATATATTGCAATGTTTCGGGAAGTGAAATGAAAAAGTCAGAATTGAACTCATAAGAACACAAACTAAACTATTATAATAACATCAGTAAATTTCCTAACTACTGTAAAATATATACCGATGGATCAAAGACCGAGTATGGGGTGGGCTGTGCATTCCTTGTAGATGGACACTTTCATAGCTGGTCGATGCACTCAACGACCAGCGTATACACAGCAGAATTATACGCTATATACCAAACTTTATTATTCTGTGAATTCGCACGAAACGAAACTCATTTCCTGATTTGTACCGACTCGTTGAGTTCCATAAGATCATTCAAAATAAGTTTACTCTTGACCCCCTTGGAAGGATTATCCTTGCTAGAATTCATGTTTTGAAGGAAAGCGGTAGAACTGCCAGCTTCAGGTGGGTGCCTAGTCATTGTGGCATAAAGAACAACGAGGATGTGGACAAGGCAGCTAGAATGATTGCTAACTCTAACGAATATGAAGATGAACCACTCCACTTAGAAGATCTGAATAATTTTAATAAAACCGAGGAAGAATCTGACTGGCAGACTCTTTGGAATGAAACTAACGCGAAATTGAAATGCTCGAAACAAAGTGTGAATAAACGAATCTCACCACTGAAATTGACCAGGAAAAAACAAGTTGTTCTCACGCGTCTGCGAATCGGCCATACAAAAATGACACACCTGTACTTGCTACTGAGGAAACCAGGAGACAACATAATATAACTGGGACAATGAAAGAAAATCTATGAGATAATAGACGAACGTTGAACAACCTGATGGCATTTTTGAAAGCTGCAAATATGATAGATGAAATTTGAAAACAAACAAGTCCGCGTCTAATAACCTAGCAGTTGATGCCGCAAAAAAACATGTTTTATTCGTGTTATCGCATTTGCTGTGAAGTGACCGTGTCAAGTGACGCCGAATCACCCGGTTACCAATAAACAGTATTGTTTGTAACAATATTTGTAACAAAATTTCAACTATAATAGTCTATTTATAATAGTCTATCTATCTATAGTCCATAATAAAACTTCCTTGAAAATTGAATATTGCTGTTTGGTCGAAAAAAATCGAATTAAGACAAGTGTTGAATATTTTTAACATGCTACTTTGTAAAAATCATCTTTTAATAATCTTGACAACCATTGAGAATGTTAATTTTGATGACAGTTGTACAAAAAAATAATATTTTATACTTACTCCGCCCACAAAATGTGGTTATAGTGTACTAATGACAAATGAAGTTGATTTTTTATGGTATAGTTTTTTCAGAGATATAAACTGAAAAAAATCATGGGATTTCTCTATACAGATCAAATGAGATTTTCAACGGGCATCACAAGAATCAAAATTCTATCAAATACATAGTTCAATGATTAATATTATCCCAGAATGTATGTTGCAATTTGAAAACTCATAAACCACAAAAATATCCGTGAAATATTTTATCATTCCTGAGGCATTTCCTAAAGTGATGGAAAAATTGAGTGGAAACATGTCGCCACCATTTTCGCTGGACCGGTCAGCTTTACAAGCCAAGATTGCGCTACGAGAAAATTGCGAATCATGAATTTTTCATCGAGTCTTTCATATGCTCTTTAACATACTTATGTAATATTTAAGATATGATAGGCATTCCGTGGTTGCTTTACAGGCCCGTATTAATATTGAACACGAATCTTGAATCAATATAAATTATGTTTCGGACAAGAAATCAAAATATAGAGACTCAATTCAAATTGAAGAATAAATATTATTTAAAAAACTGAAAATCACACTTATAAAGATCATCGACCTGAAAAATCGAAAAAAATTTTTTTGATAAGCCTAAAACAATAACGAACGAAAAAAACTAGAAATATTGTGAGAAAAGCGACGGGCGCTTGATATACAAAATATTTGGCATAAAGCGCCCAC
Organism: Leptinotarsa decemlineata; assembly: GCF_025532065.1. NCBI lineage: Eukaryota > Metazoa > Arthropoda > Insecta > Coleoptera > Chrysomelidae > Leptinotarsa > Leptinotarsa decemlineata. Next base: position 4,146,927 of record NW_027412538.1, on the reverse strand, counting down.
GTTTTTTTCACAATAACACTAGTATTTTTCGTTCGTTGTTATTTCTTTTTTTTCCCATGTTCTTTAAAAGCGGGTTTTTTAGTTTCTTAAACTATATTCATTATTCATTTTTTAGTTTCGTATGCTATAAAAGCGTGTTTTTAGTCTATACTCATCTAAACTTTGGGATCAATCAGCCGTATATTGTTCAGAAAAATGACCATTGACATGTTCCGATTCCGGAGAGGGAGAGGGAGCGCAAAGAAGGGTTACAAATGAGGCAGCAGGCGCGCGTGTTAATAAAAAAATACATTTTTCAAAAGAAGAAATACATGTGAAGTGAGTTCGAATTATATCAAGGAGGTAACGTACATCCGCCATCTTCCCGCGAATAGATCGAGCAATAATGTCGATAATTCTGTCAAATACAGATCCAGAACTTGAGAGTTCCAAAGAAACAGACAAACAAACAGACATACATACGGGTGAAGCTAATATAAAGCGTGTATAAAAGGAAGAATTTCCCAAAGGAAGGAAGGAAGCAATCGATTTAAAAAAGTCACCCCATACAAAGATGTGCAGATCTTGCAAAAAAGTAACTTTTAGACACAAACAACTACTCTCATATATACATAGAACTTCACAAAAGAAAAATACTTCCGAAACAAATACTTTTATGTGAACACTGAATTATACAAAAACACTTTTATCTATTCAGTTTGCATGCCGAACATTACTCATGGAATTGAATCATACGTCATTCACATGATTCCTACACAATATAGTAAATGGAAGAGGTGAAGTCATGAAAAATGATAAATTAAATTTTCTTTTCTTTACCACTTTCATTTGTTATTAACTTTCTGCAGTTTCGTCATACTAGTACATTTTCAAACTGATACAATACTATAACTTGTACAATACATCCTCATAGGACGAAACTGCAGTAACGGTAGTTATTGCAGTAAGGGTAGTTACCTGACCACGAGTGGGCTGATTTTTGAATCGTTCTATAGTGAAATTGCATCACAACTGGTTTGCTTGAATTCACAACTAATGAATTTTCTTCTGCACCAGGTTGTGAATTCAGACGACAGTACGTTGAGCTTTCCTTAAAATTCCTCGGGCAATCAGCATCAATTTCTGAAGTTTTATTATCCGCACACAATACAATTTGTGTTCACACAATTCGGTATATCATAAGTATATAGTAAAAAGATAAGTGGTCCCATAATAGAGCCTTGAGGAACTCCAAGGTCCATGCTATATGATTAAGAATAACAGTTATCAATTTTAACATGTATTTTTCTCAGAGTCAAGTACGACCTGAGTCACTGAGTCAAAAATTATATTATGTAAATATGTATTCACAAATTATATTATGTGAATATGTATTCACATAATATAATTTGTGAATCTATATAAAAAAAAACAGAACAGTCAGTTAGCTGAGAAATGTCTTTTGATTTGTATAATCTGGCAGTTGAATATATCCAGGACATGACTGACAGAATTAAAGATAAATTCTGTACAATTTATTGTGTTTTAACTGACTTATTAAAAAATCACAATATTAAGTTCTACTATGTAAGAAATTAACAAAAAATAAATAATAATTGCACAAAGAAACTTTCCCTCGGTTATATTAAAGGCGCGATTTTGTTCCATCCTTTACATAAAAGAGGACGTATGCTTCTCCACTCACAAGCGACTTTGGTGAAATTGGTGACACGTGTGAATCGTTGTATTTGTGCCATGCACCAGTATACGGGTGTCTGCAGTATGCTGTATAATGTCCTCTGTTAGTAGTCCCACTGTGATTTAAAAGTGCATATAGATTATAACAAGTAGCCACATTTTCTCCTGCAAAATTGTCCATATCCAATCCTTCTAGAGCAAATTCGATGACATCATTCAGTTTGCCTCTAGTTTCCGTTGGAGAGAATCTTTTTAAATGTATTACTGAAATATAGGGAAACTTGTGGATTGATAGAGACTTTATGCATTTTCTCCTTTCCTTGCATTTCGAACAGGTCGGTTTTTCAATTCCATCCAATTGAAGATATTTTCATTATATTTGTACGCGGAGTTTTGAGATGAAATGTAACACTATTTTTAGATGACTGTCTAGAAACCCAAAAATTCAACATTTGTAACAGTTGAGAGCAGGTGATAATGATATTGTTTATGACCTTGATTAAAAAAAAGATAATATTTACGCCTTTCCTCGAGACTACAAATATTGTGAGGTAAAAGCAATTCATAATAGAATATTTCTACAGTAGGATACGTGCCTTCAGGTCAAAAAGACCTACGTTTTAGGATGCGCCTCTGTAGGGCTTCCAGTTGATTTATATGAACCTGATAGTAGACAGATGCATATTCCAGCCTAGATCAAAATAAAGTAAATTCAGTGTTGAAGCTTTTTCGAATCTTTTGTATTTCTAACTAAGAATCCATACATGCAATAAGCTGTTGCTAAAGTAGTATCAATATGTTTATTAAAAGAGAGGGATGAATCAAAAATAACACCTAGATCAGTGAGTGTGTCAGGACGCTCCAGAACTTGATTGTTTATGACGAAGTTGTGTAAATACAAGTTCGTTTTCAGTGAGTTAGACATAATATTACATTTGGATATGTTGAGAGATAGATTATTTTTACGACACCATGTAGCAACGCGATTTAAATTCAGGGCGAGACGTTCGCAATCATTAGAACATGTTATATTGTGATAGAGTTTCGAATCATCTGCGTATAGAAGGAAATTGACATCAATCACAGCGCCGATATCATTAATGAACATATTGAACAGTAGGAGTCCTACATTTGATCCTTGTGGTATACCAAATGTGGTTATATATTCGATAGACTCGATGCCATTGAGTTGGACGTACTACTTACGGTTGTAAAAATATGATTTGAAGAGAGTAATTTATTCACAGGATAACCTAAAAGTCGAAATATTGTTGAGCAGGATACTATGGTCAAGTCTATCGAATGCTTCAGAAAAATCAGTGTAGATGACATCAGTCTGAGACTGACAATCAATACCTTGAGTGACTGTTACATGATTGGTGATCGTCCCTTCATACAACTGTGTTGATTGGGGCTAATAATGTTGCTAACATGACAATAGATTGTCTTCAAAAGAAGCATCTCAAATTGTTAAAGCATCTCAAGTTGCATATGATAGAGATTAGTCTGTAATTTTTTATCTCACTTTCATCTCCTTTTCTGAAAATTGGGCGGACTTTCGACATTGTCGATATTGATGGTACAGTTGATGTTTTCAGGCATATATTAATTAGAGTTGTTAGTGGTTCAACCAGAGCTGAGGCACAATCTTTAATGATGAATGCTGGAATATTATCAGGCCCCGCAGTAAATTTAGGCTTTAATTTTTTTAGGGTATGATGAACATCTCCAATATTAAAGTTATTTATTACTAAGACATGATGCGAAACCGATCTAAAAATACTACCATTTTATTGTAGAAACACCTTTCGATTAATTTACACAATACTGTAGGTACTGTTAAGGGTCTATGGTTCTCAATTATTACCATTTCAATCATTCTGGATATTGCTCGTGGATAATATTTTTCCAGAACTTTTTACTACAAACATGTTACGTCAGTTAAACACTGAATATGGAAGTAGCAAATTTTTTATCGAAGAATCTTCGTGGAAATACATTTTCTCGTTGGTAGACTCGAGAAGGTCGCAACGCATTGCTGAAGATGCGCATCGTAGTTATGGGCGAGAAGTTCGGAGCAAAGTTCGGAACAAATTTTGGAGCAAATTTCTTTCATTGGACAACGGTTACCCACCTCGGACTGAAATACAAATTTTTTAGCTTTCCACTGTTTCATTGAAACATATGAAAAATGATAATCTTATAATCTTTCAGGGTATTCAAGAATTTGAGTGAATTGCGGGAATTTTTGATATTTTCAGATTTCGCGAAAAAAAAACTTATTCATTTGCAATTATTGTTAGAAAATCATTACAGCTGGATAATTGAATCTCAATCGCAGGCATAGTAGACAATTTTTTGTACACTTTCTTCTAATGAATTCTCCCTTCTCATGGATAAATCTTGATCTACTACCCTGTCTGCACTCCTTCGATCTCCTTCTAAAGGTTAGTTGGTTAGTTATAATTGCTATACAAAAATACTCATCAAACGAGAATGTAAGGTGATTCTGGGAAGATGAACGCAAGCAAAATAATGATTTACGAAATCGACCCGGACCTGCTTCGATATCGTCTGCAATCACAATATTAACCCAATTCCAATTTGAAAAGAATCATTCTCGAATCGAAGAACTTTAATATACTTGGTAGTCCTTTTGTTGGTCTCGGGAAGCGAAAGTCGTCGGTTGGGATATTGAATATGGAAATGAATTGGGAAATATGCTTCGATGGATGATTCGGATGTTGATGAAGGGAAGATGTTATTTACGATATAAATATTTCATTTTTGAAGAAAATATTTGTGCGGAGATTTGAGAGGGTGGTCTTTTGTAATTCTATAAAGTATGAAATTCGAGGCTCGCGTTTCTCATTATGCCCCAAGTGCAACTGCCAGGTTTCTGTTCTGAATGATTCTGATATATTTGTTATGAAATGAAGTGATCCGTAATTTGGAAGCTTCGGGAGTATTTTAACTCGATACAGTTGAATTTAATGGAAATTTCTGAATGGAAATTAAATCACAATTCAGCAAGCAATATTTATTAATAATAGTGATAACGATTGATTTCCCAAGAGACAAAATGTTGAATTGGAATCGTCAAGTCTAGGGAAAAAATACTATGTTGATTCATGTTGAGTTCATATTCAGAGCTTTGAAATACAACGACTCGCCGTTGAAACATATTAGATATAGTATATGTATGAGATATAATAGAAATATTGATAACAACATTCTTATGGGGTATATTTTGAAAAGAATTCATCTATTGAATGAAAACATCTTGACAAGAAATTTTTTTAGTTGCTTTTTGAAACTTGTGATGCACTGTTTGGAACCTTTGTAGTTTATTGAATGTATCTAAGTCATTATTAGTCGGAGAGCAGAAATGTACTCTATTTTACAGCTCTTGGCACTAGGCACATTCATGATGCAGCTAATAATACATTTTATGCAATGAAAACTTTCTGAGACGTTTTGGATCATCCCCAGAAAAAACACCATGAGTCATTTCAAGAAGTATATTGATTTCACACCAATGATCAATCATTATTGGGACCTCATTCATCATCATTTCAATCATCTTTTTTTACAAATTGAAAAAATTGGAAATGTCTTTACTTCTCATATTCAATAGTTGGTGGCTGTTCCCAAAATCTTGTTCGATATTCCTGCAGTTAATTTCAATCAATCGAATATCTCTGAACCTGGCAGCCTTTTTGAAAAGTTAAAATGATAATAAGTCTTTCAAAAACTACACCTCACGATTTGATCTCCAATTGAAGTGTAGTTTTTGAAGTTACTATGGAACTTCATCAAGTAACGGATCGAAAAAAAAAGATTTGGGTATGAAAATGAATAAAAATAACAATATCCACATAAGTATTGTGGAATTGGCCGCGGTGGTAGGGCGCCCGACTCACGATCGGGAGACCGTGGGTTCGATTCCCGCCTTGACCAGATATTTTTCTCGAGATATTTTATCTGGTGGAAGCTGGAATGATTCTGCAACCGTGTTAGGAATCACACGATAAAAGATAAGACCTCGTTAGTCCTTAGCTCACACAAGTTCCTCAACTTCTGAGAAATGTCGTTCGTATGGGAGCGACAGCTGATTAACGGAAACAGATTTTAAACAGATTATACATACTTGTTTGTGGAATTAGAATATAGACAATCATGAATAAAAAAAATGAATCGAAGTGTAGAATGAATGTAAATCAAATCAAATTATATTACATAGTACAGATGAATATGAGTATACACACATACATTGCAATACCTGCATGAATGTTATAACTGATTAATAATGAATATATTGAGCTATTATCAATCATAGTAATCTTTGAATTTGTTTCAAGGACAAAACACAAGCACTACAGGAAAATCCTCAAGGCCCTCTATGAGCGGTGCCTGTGCGAAAGTAGTGATTCACATGGTATTTCAATCCCTGGAGAATAAAAAATACATTTGGAAAAACATTCTTAGAACATTTATTCCATATTAACGCAGTTCTCCGAATTGAATAGTCATTGTACAGTGAAGTTCGAAGTGTACTGAGTTGAACCTCAAAGCGATGAGCAGCCACCCGCTCTTGGTGAAATGAAATGTGCCAAGTCTCTTGAACACTTCTTATGAAAGTATCTATAGAAGAGAGACAAATTTCCAACCTTTCTTTGATGTTCAAAACAATCTAGGTTGCAAGTGATGTTTGCGTCTCCAATCAGGCGGATGACTCTTCTCTGGATGGAATCCAGCAGCTTCACGGTATGCTTAGGGCCAGAGCTCTCGATACAAGAGAACAATACTACAAATAATGTCTGATCTGAGCGTTATGAGGCATCAAATGTTGTTGAGGTGTGAACAGCTTTCTGTTTTGGAACAGTGTTCCAAGCTTTTGCAATTCCAGCGCCATGATTGTGCCAAAACATATTGATGTCCATTTCAACTTCCAACAAAGCCAGAAAGTGGAATTATCCGACTTGACATCATCACCTTCGTTTCTGAGACATTTATCTTCCTAGGGAAAACCAATGCCTGGGTTTTTGTGGCATTGAATTGAACCTGGTTACTTTCACCCCAATTCGAAATTACTTCTAGATTCTCATTGAGATATGCAACCTCCTGTTGCAGGTGAAGATGTGCATCCGCCGCCGAGATCCTGGAATCCAAATCGAATAACGAATCGAATATTCGAGGATATGTTGGTTTACGTCTTTCTCCATGATTTTTGATATCACTGATAGCAAAGCGATTGGTCTATAGTCACTTGGAAGATTTTTCTTACCCTTTTTGGGAATAGGCTGAACGTAAGCAATCTTCCAACCAGAAGGAAAGGCCCTTTCTTGTAAGACAGGTTGAAGAGTCTGCAAAATACTGATGCGAGTTCATTTGCTCACTTCTTGAGTACGATGATGGGCACTTCGTCAGGACCAGGCGCCTTGTAGATGTTGAGCTGTTTCAGAACTTGCCTGACTAGACGTTGTCGATGAGTAATTTTCGGCATCGTGGATTCTAGTGTGGCAGTTGTGTGTGGTACCTTTTCAAAGAAATTGACTGTGTAGTGGGACGCAAATTGTTCAGCTAGTAGATTTGATTTTTCTATGGCTGTTGTTGCAATGAACCATCCGCTTGTGTCAGTGATGGAATTGTGCATTCTGTAAAGTTTTGATTAACAGCTACAGCTACTGACCAGAAGAATTTGGACCTTTTGGAATTGGCAAGCAGTTTATCCCTAATTTTTTGATTGTGAAGGTTTTTGCTTCCATTTATCCTAAATTTGCAACTTTTGCGAGCATTAACAAACCTAGTTCGGTTTTCGGCACTGAAATTTTCGCGTCATTGCCGGTAGACGAGATTTTTGAAGGCGACATTACTAATTGAAAATTAAATAAAAAATTGAACATATCTCAAACCACATTACTTCAAGACGTTTCGATTATTAGTATTCACAATCGTCTTCGGATTATGACTGGACTATTCCTGCGAGATATGACTATTTATAGTTCATTCGAACTCTCTCATCTATCCCCTCTTTCCTCTCCCTGTTTCACCAGTTCAATAGGAGTTGACCGTTTTTCCGCTTGAATGAAGGTTTCCATATGTTGCGTACGAGATTTTTGAAGGCGACAGGTTGCTCGCAATTTTTGATGAAACAAGGTTATCCGTTAGAAGTTCTTATCATTGAAAAAGGAATATATTATGTACCTATTGATGATAGAATAACTTCCGAGACTTCAGAAGCATAAACAGATAGATCTTTACAGCTGAAACAAATATCCAGCTGGGGAAAATTTTGGAAATTGTAAAACCTTCCACTCAACAATTTGTAATGCCAAACTCTATATACAGTGTTTATTTCAACCATCAAAGTTTATCATTGGAATATGTTTTTCCGTTAACCAGCTGCCCCACTCCTACGTGTGATTCCTAGCACGGAATGTAGATACGGTCTCCTCTGAAGCAAATACACCAAACTTTCGCTTCAAATTTCCACTAAATATTTTATAATGGAATTTATCACACTCCAATTGAAAATATGTACTTATTCATTTTTAATCCTTTCGAATGATTCATGAAATGAATTTTATTCCAAATCGACTCATTATTTAATCCCCAGCTAGCTACAGATGAAGTAATCAACTAAGTTCAATTCTTTTCTGCATAAAATTCTTTTCATCTCCATGGAATTATTCTACCTTGTTCCTGAAAAAGTATATGAATTGACTCAAATCCCTTTTGTCTTTCCTCAATAAATTACATTTACTGCAGAACTTATCCAGCATCCCCGACTCTTCCTTTAAAAATTCAATGGGAGATACTGCAACTTCGGTGTGCTTCTTGCTTTACAAAAGTAATATAATACAGAAGATAATTAAGAGCACTCCTTCAAAGCAATATATAGGTTGGGAAAAGAATTCTGTATGGAACTGGAAGCAATTAATTCTTGACTACCTACCGCACGAAATAAAAATTCAAAGCGGTAGATGTTTCAGAGGTATTTTTTCGACCCGAGTATGTAATATATGAGTTTCAATTTGAATGGAAAGATATTGTGAACATTTTCTAGGGCTCGTTTTAATTATATCTCGAGTGTGATAAAGGAGAAAGATCCGTGATTATCGTTTCAATAGGAAATTTAAATAACTTCCTGACAATGAAAACTCTGGCTCTCAAAACTTTTATAAAAAATACTGAGTATAGTTTTCTGACTGATTCGGCCGTTACTTGATGAAGATCCATAGTACTTTCAAAAACTACACCTCACGATTGGAACTCCACAAACTTTATTTAAAAAAATATATTACAATATGTTCCGCTAGCACAGTAGCTTTTTCAAGTGATTTATACTTTGAATTGTTCTTACATTAACCTTTAGTTTATAAATATCAATGTAAGACCACCTTGAAGTATAAATCACTTGAAAAAGCTACTGTGCTGGCGAAAATAAAGTTTGTGATTATCAAATCATGAGGTTTAGTCTGTTACTTCAACACCTCGAAACGTGTTTCGGTCACTAAGTGATCATCTTCAAGAGAAAACGGTAACCTCTTGAAAATGATCACTTGGTGATCGAAACACGTGTTGAAGTGTTGAAATAATGGTTTGGTGTTGGGAAAAATCTCCAGTAATATTCATAACTATACCAAAGCTTCCAAACAGTGTATGATAAGTATAATAGATTTGTTGAAAAATATGTTTTTTAATGTCAACTCATGAACGCCAATTTTTTTCATTCTGGTAGATATTCACAAACCTTTCTGGTACGTCTGAAGTTATATTTCCCAACATGAACAGTATTTTCTCATTCCAGAACTGTAACCTGTGTCGTGTTTGCTTTTGACGTCAACACATTTTAGACAAATATTTCAACCTAACATTTCAAATGGAAAGTGAGGTCCAGTAATATATCATGGGAAATGATTCAAATTATTTTTTTAATGATACCGTATTCATTGAAATTTACTTAAACGGTTATCGCAACAACGGTTCTGAGAACATCAACTCAATGAGTTAGATAATAATAATTAAAGATACAAAATACAAATAATTGGCAATCAAAACATCCACAACTAGTGGTGAATTTCAACGTTTGTTACTTGTAACGATCCTTTCTGGAAAGAAATGAACAAGTTATTAAACGACTTGTTTCGAGCTCTGTAACAAAATATCCCTTACTTGAGTGTCACCGAAAAAAGTCTGAAAGCGATAAGTCAGAAAACATGATAGGTCATTCAATTGGGCCTCTCTTTCCAATTCACCATCTTGCTGGGAATGAAGACGATCAACATTACAATTCTTCTCTTATTTGGGTGATGAAAAGTTCAATTGCAACTTCAAACATGTTTGCGTAGACGTCATTGGGTCAATTTTTACACGCTTTATATCAGCTTCACCTGAATGTATGTTTGTATGTTTGTTTGTATGTATGATTGTTTGCTTTTGACTCTCAAGCTCGGGATCTGTATCGACAGAATTATCGGCATTATTGCTTGATCTATTCACGGGCAGATGGCGCTGTACATGACCTCCTTGATATTTCTTGATCTATTTGCGCGCAGATGCCGCTGAACGTAACCTTCTTGATATTTCTTGATCTATTCGCGGGCAGATGGCGCTGTACGTAACCTCATTGATAGGTTGTTCAAAAAAAAATCAAAATGAAACACATATTTTGAGAATTATAAGTGTTAGCGAAATTTGGTACTACAGATGAAATATTTAGATATTTAAATATTTTCAATTACCCGTAATTTAGTACAGAAAAAGATTTTGAACGAAACGAGAGATACATTTTAAAATCTAATTTTATCATTTGAAAGCAAATAAGAATATGGATTTCAACAATGAAAACTTTTTCCTGAATTGTACATCTAAAAAATTCAGTTACTTAAATATTTCAAAAAATCGAAAAATTAGAATTGAGGTGCTTGACATACATATCAAATTAATAGATTGATTTGAAAAATAAATTCATTCACTGAAAAAATATTTTTAGTCCATTGATATTTTGAATGAAACGTCAAATCAAAACATCAGGACTGAATTGTTTTTTGAAATTATTACTGCAAATTTTCTCTCTACTTTGAAACAAATTTCACAACTGTCCGCCATCTGTTGGAGACTTTCTGCATGTCAGTATTACTATAGAATTTAATCTACACATTCATGTATAGAGTTTCAAATTGATAACTTCCTTCCTTTCTTTGAAAGATTCTCTCATCCCCTTTTTTTTGTATCAGATGGAGTAGTAGAAAGCCAAAAACTTTCTTTCCCAAAAAAAATTAATCACTCCTAAAAATATAACCCCTTCAATTCAAAGAATTTAAGACTTCAAACTTTATTCAAGAAAGGGATTTATAAATCTTGTTTATCGTTATTAGTAAGGAGGAGTTCATGATTTCTCATAAAAAATCATTTTATACCATTATGCCCATAATATCGAGCCTCATATCATCATTGGACGAATATTTCTGAAAAATGCCATAATTTTTATTTCGTAGAAATTGTCGTAGAATACCGCAGTGCTAAAATGCACGTGTCATATGGAATTGGGGTTGAAACTGTCCTTTAGAGAAAGTTGTGTGCATATGGATTGAAATGAATTTTACTAATTCGAACATCCATTGTCTAATATGATATTATATCATTTGAAATTTCTGAAAGAAAAAATAAAATTAAAATTCAAAATGACTAGCCAGAAATTATCAAAATAAGTGATAAAATTCGAAATTAAATCACAGTAAAATAAAAAAAGCAAAAATTCAAAAATTAATAATTGAAAATTAACTAAAAAATGTAACATATCTCAAACCACGTTCATTCAAGACTTTCAGATTGTTAGTATTCACAATCGTCTTCGGATAAAGACTGGACTATTCCTCCGAGATATAACTATTTATAGTTCATTCGAACTCTCTCATCTATCTCCTCTTTCATCTCCCCGTTTCACCAGTTTAACGGGAGTTGACCGTTTTTCCGCTTAATTGAAGGGTTCCATATATGTTGCGTACTTCTACACTTACTTGGTTGAATGCGTACTTGGACAACATATATGCAGCTTTGTCGAACTTCCTCTGAAACCAGTGTTCCTTCCTGTGGATGACCTCAGGTTGTGACCACTTGATCTTATGATGATGATTCCAAACATGTTGTGCTATATCCGATTTGCTGGTTCATCCTCGCTGTGTGATTCTCTTGTGCTCGACAATGCGGAGTTATATTTGTTCTTTCAGGGATTTCAGATCATGTTAGACAATGGAAGTCCAAAGTAGTAAAATTCATCATGAAACAGTATCTACCACTTTTAAACAGGAACTAAAATTTAATCTTGGAAAGTGCACACAATTGCACACAAATATTGTGTGCAATTGAGAAGAGGTATGTTGAACGTAACTATATCTATACGTGGAAAAGTAGATCTGCAAAATCATCATTCAATTTGCGAAACACTGAAATTACTGGAGGCAAAGTAAACAATCGATAGCAATCCTCTTATACCTTCATCTATATGATGTGCGTGATTAATTGACCTCCCAAATTGAGGCACTCCGGAATGTAATGACAAATCACTACCTAGATTGGGTTGAGATATTCGCAATATTATGAGACAGCATATTCGGTACAGATGAAACGTATCTCTCCGTGATGGATATTTATTTGCCTTTCTGGGAACTTGAGCTCATTACGAGATACCAATATGATTTCTATGATCTTGATTTTATGACAAGTTGAACTGGATGATTCATTGTTCATTCGTTACAGTTGAATGATTTCGTTCCTGAAATTTCATGTTACGTGAAGTGTACATGTGTCTTGTTTCAGAGTATTTTTATAATGACTAGCAAATATACGATCTTTTAGAAAATTTAATCTCGTTTCGTTGCTATCAATCAGAATACACAGAGATCAGAAAAATGTATTTTTTTATAAATATGAAGAATTTTGTTTTATGAGAGATAAATACAAAACTTTGAGAAACACTTGCCACCAAGCATATTTAAATGAAATAGAGAGTAACATCAACAATAACCCCAGGAGTTTGTCTGCAGATCCCGACGGAATCACGTAATTCTCAACAATAAAACTAATTTTTACCCTGGCCAAATTCATTCACAAAACATTCATCAACATTGTTCTGAGGTGATTGACAATGTTCCATGATGAATTTCATTAGTTTGGACTTCCATTGTTGGGCAACTTTTATGCGGCTTCTTTGAATTTCATCTTTAACCAATGTTTCTTCCTATGTAAGATATCAGCTTGATACCAGTTGATGTTATGTTGATGAGTAAAAACATGCTCTGCTATTCCTGGTTTACTGGTTTCTTCTTGTTGTGTGTTTCTCTTGTGCTCGGCAATGCGAACATTCAATGGTCTCTTAGTTTACCCGATATAGGATTTTCCGCACTCAAAGCGTATCCGGTAAATGCATTCTTGAAATCCCAGTCCGCGTTTGGCGACCTAGTTTTCGTAAGGCCGCTACGGATAGTGTTACCGGATCTGAAGCAGGTTCTGATGTTGTACTTGGACCCGATTCTCCTTATCCCTTCCGATAATCCTCTGATGTAGAGGAGCACTGATTGTGACGGCTTCTCTTCCATGCGAGGTCCCTGCTGTTTTATAGACAAAGTTTGTTCCACCATCGCTCTGAGTAGCCATTCCGTTGAAGAAGATTTTTGATGATGTGTAGTTCCTTCTCGAGACCTTTCTTCATATTACAGAGCCGGAAAGCACGGTCTAACACACACAGCGAGGGGAAACCAGCAAATCAGGAATGACAGAGTATGTTTGGACTCACAGGGTATCCGGTAAATGCAATTATTGAAATCCCAGTCCGCATTTCGTGGCCTAGTTTTCGTGAGGCTGCTACAGATAGTGTTTCCGGATCTGAATCAGGTTCTGATGAAGATTGTTAGTATTCACAATCGTCTTCATATGATGACTGGACTATTTCTCCGAAATATAACTATTTATAGTTCATTCAAACTCTTTCATCTATCCCCTCTTTCCTCTTCCCGTTTCACCAGTTTAACGGGAGTTGACCGTTTTTCTGCTCAATTGAAGGTTTCCATATGTTGCGTACTCCGACGCTAACTCATTTGAATGCGTAGTTGGACAACATGTATGCAGCTTTGTCGAATTTCCTCTGAAACCAGTGTTTCTTCCTGTGGATGACCTCAGCTTGTGACCACTTGTCCATATGATGATGAGTCCAAACATGCTGTGCTATTTCCGATCTGCTGGTTCATCCTCGCTGTATGTTTCTCTTGTGCTCGGCAATGCGATCACCAAGTGATCATTCCTCTTCGAAGATGATCACTTGGTGATCGAAACACGTGTCGAGGTGTTAAAAATAACGATTTGGTGTTGGGAAAAAACTCCAAATCGTTATTTTTAACACCTCGACACGTGTTTCGATCACCAAGTGATCATCTTCAAAGATAAAGATTAGTTTTAATCTTCCTCTTTGAAGATGATCACTTGGTGATCGAAACACGTGTAGAGGTGTTAAAAATAGAAGGTTCCAAACAGTGCATCATAAGTACTATTGACTTTATTGTACCTGACGTGTAACTGAGACGAAGAATCAATCTATTTCGTGTGTCAAACAATTTGTCTCCTCCTCAGCAATGTCTCGAAACCGTTAGCAAAATTGTGAGGAACGGTGAACTGGATATATTCAGTACTACAGAGGGACAACTCCTTTGAATGCTCAAATGTGTCTGAATTTTTTTTACAATACTTTTATTACTTTTCGTTTCATATTGTTATATTTTATATCGATTTTAACTGTACCAATAGTACTCAATGAATACTTTATGTAAGGAACTTTGAAAAAACGTGCATCATGTGAGTGGAAACCATTCTGTTTGTTGTTCAGTATAAATAAATTTCTATCCTATTCTATTCTATTTGATGAAAATGGATATGCGCTTTTATAGGTATATAGATATTTTGAATATTATTCATCATTTCAATTTGTTCATGAATATGTCAACAATGAATTTTGTTTTTGCACGCAACTCTGTTGTAACTTTAAAATCACATGACAGAAGTCATCCTGACGAGAAGCACTCAATTATTGAATCAATATTTTTTTATGCACACTCCAGTACACACGAACAACCGCGAAATTCAAATGAACCCGAATGAGACAGAATAATACTCAATTGAACCCCGTGCGACATGTCGCAGCAGAGGCGATTTATGGCATGTCTGCAAAATCGATTGAACTAATCCAGGGACTACCTGGAAACATAAATTAATTTTTCGATTCCGTGGCTCTGATCCACTCTTAATCGAAATGTTTCAATCCTTTATTGAGTCACAACATCATAACTCATCCGGGAGTCGTTATGAATTATTGCAGGCGAGAGGATTATGTTTTATGTCTGTTTCTCTCCCAGCATTCATCTTTCAATAATTTATGAATAACGGGCAGGTGGGTTTCAGATCTGGTGACTGGGATTCAAGAATTGGTGAAATTCATGAAACTGTTGTGGTTTAACTGGACCAGCAATTATTCACCTCACGGTGTTGAACATGAATATAATTACCTACCACGAATAGGCTCATTTTCTGTATATTGTTTGGGGTATGATCATTTGGAAGTGTAGCGATCACCACTTGGGAATTCAAGTGAGTTCTGTCATTTTATACAGAGGATGTCATTAAGGAGACTTTCATTATAACACAAGCATCAGAGAAAAATCCCTAAGGCGCTCTAAAAGCGATGCCTATGCTAAAGTAGCGATTCACGTTGTAAGTAGCGTTCAGTTCTCCAAATAAAAGAGTTCTCAAACAGTGAAGTTCGAGGTGTACTGAGTTGAACCTCAAAACGTCGAGCAGTCACAGTCCGTCGCGTATTTCTGATATGTACCGCTCTTGGTGAAATCAAATGTGCCAAGTCACTTGAACACCACCCGTGAAAGTATCTAAGAAAGACAGACAAATTTCCAACCTTTCTTCGATTTTCTATACTATCAAGGTTGCAAGTGATGCTCGTGTCTCAAATCAGGTGAATGGCTCTTTTCTGGATGAAATCCAGCAACTTAGGGACGAAGCTCCATACATGTTAACAATACTCCGAAGAAGGTCTGATCTGAGCTTTGTAAATCTTCAAAAGTTGCTGAGGTATGTATAGTTTTCTGATTCAAAAGAGTGTACCAAGCTTTTGAGAAACAGTCTTTGCAATTTCAGCGACATGATCGTACCAAGAGATATTGTTGCCCATTTTAACCCCCAACAAACTTATCAAAGCAGAAAGCGGAATTAAATCTAAAGAAATGAACTTTAAATGTTCAGGCCAGTCTCGGATATACCTACACAGTGGGTTGAATGGACTGACACCTATCAGAAAACAACTACTTCACTGGCTAATACCATGAACGGCGTTGGATTATATTGGATCATATCCATAGGCGTCAGTCCATGCAACCTACTGTGTAGGTATATCCGAGAATGGCTTGAACATTTTAAGTTCATTTCTTTACATTTGTTTACTGTCCATCTTCAAGACTGCCTAATACGAAAGGTTTTCTTTCTTATTCAGAGGAATCGGGCAAATTTCGGATATGCAGTTGATTAGTACCTCGTTCACTGGATGGAGTGACATTTTTGTTGTTCGCTTCAACTCAAGACGAGGAATGAATTACTCTGAAAGAATTTCGATTTTCAATTATGGAATATCATTGACTTTAGGTCGACAAAATGGTGACTATCTTGCACTGACGAATGGCTTAGGAGCCCGAAACCGGTCTCCAAGTGTGCCCGTTCGAAAATTGAAGGTCGACTCTTTTAGTTGTATTGCCAATTGCATATGCAGGAAATTTTCTGTGAAGATTCCCGCACTGACGCCTGTCGGATATAATCCAACTTCGTTCGTGGTATTAGCCAGTGGTGTAGTTGTTTTCTGATAGGCGACAGTCCATTCAACCTACTGTGTAGGTATATCCGAGACTGGCTTGAACATATAAGGTTAATTCCTTCAGATTTGTTCACTGCCTGTTTCCAAGTATCTGCCTAATAAAAAAGAAAGTGGAATTGTCTGTCCTGCCTTTACGTACACGAAGAAAGTTTGATTTACATTTATCCATACATAATTTTGTTGAATGATTGAATGCATTTTCAGCTTATATGAAAATACCTGTTTTTTTCACAGTGATCCTTTTTTATATTATATTTTCATTCAATACGCTCATATACTCTAATAGTACATTGTTTTGATTTGGAAACTGAATATTTACATCTGCCTATTGCGAGTTTTGAGAAAAAAGAGATACATGGAAAAGGTTCAAACATCTATGCTTCAATAAATGTAATAAAAACGTATTTCAATGTATGCCCTTGATTACAGATTCATTACTGTAGAACCCATTGGAACCTTGGAACAGAGAAAACGATCTAGGCCGTCAAGCAGCAAGATCTGAATCACCTAGAGTATGAAACAACTTATAAATGAATCCAAACTTGAATACCCAATTCACTGAATGTGGTGCTCACGAATGAAGTTGATTTCTACGAAGTGGAAAAACAGACATCTCTCGAAAGATTAGATAATATGATCTGTAATCCAGCTCACCAACTTACTACAAAACAGTATGAATTTTGGCATATGAAATAATCTCTGCCTTCAACATTTTCTTCATCTGGCATTCACAAATGACATGGAGAAATGTTGAAGATTGGGGTGTTACTACAAAATCATCCTCGCAAACCAATAGCCTGCCAAATGAACTACGTAGACCTGAAGAAATCAATTACTATTTCTTAAACGTGGCTGGACATTCAATAGTAAATAATAACACTCTTCCATTCTACAATAATAATAAATGGAAAGCTCCTATGAACTTTTTCCTTAGCGATATATATGATGATATTTTGACTGCTAATCTAATGCTTTAGGCATTGACAATATGAATCGTACTTTCATTGTTATGATAGTAGATAAGTATTTTAATAACTATTTTCTTACACTCACTGTATAATTTTTGGAAGGGTTGGAAGATAATGCATGCATAAATGTTTTTTATGCATAATGAACGATATTATCATTTATATTATTATCTCCGAAGTTTTAAAGTCCTATTCATCTCACGTCCCCCTATTTTTTTCTCAATTCAATCCCAAATAATCAAAGAAACACTAAGTGTATAGAAATGACCCGATGCCAAATATTTAGACGTCCTGGTCTCAGTGACAAGATCACAGAATATGTTGCTATGTCGGTTATCGTTCTTAGAATGTGTGATCCAGAACTGTCACAAGTTATATGCAAATTAGTTGACCTTTCATGCAGACTGGATGTCTTCTCCACTAAGTAGGAGCCAACTGAAATATTTGCAGGAGGCCTTTCAAATAATTCGAGACCAATTGCACCAATCTAGATAAACGGATAGTCTTTGTCAGAGTGTTTCAATTTTTTTGAAAAATTCGACGGTGACTGGTATCAGAAAGTTTTCCTGAATATACCTTGCCACCTGGATGGTCCCATCATCATCGATCTCATTTTATTATGTGTGGTGGTTGTGGCATACTCAATCAAGATAACAATTGTTGCATCCACGCTGAGTCTGCTTCATGACCTCACCACGATACAAAGTACTGCCTGTGCGGTGCAAATAACTCATAGATTATTTTCGAAGAAAGTGACCAGTTAAGTACTCTATGCAACAAAGACGTGGGAGATATTAATTAGGATATAAATTCTGAAGTTATTAACACGTGAAGTTATAACTTCACCATCTAAACAATTAAATCCATATCTGCTGGTGTCGGTTATCCAATAATAACCATCCACATTTTTGTTATGTGATAATGAAGACAGATAACTAATAAGAAGAGGCGATGAATACATGGAGACTCAAGAAGGAAATAAAAACAATAAGATTCATAATTGAGCAAAGTGATCTTTCCGAATAATTTCGCGGGGATTTTCAAATGTTACTTAGATAAATATCGGTCCAACAAGTGGAGCTGGCAGTCAATGAGTCAGGAATGAAATATATAAAACGAATATATTCTGCCGTTGAAATTTTGCTGCAACATTATCTATTTAATAATGAATTTTATATATTCTCTTCAATCAAAACTGAATAAACCATTATCTGAAGCATTTTGTCAATAGTTTTTGTTCGATCAATATAATGTATATGTGGAATTTTTGTATTGTAGAGGATAACTACAGAATCGAAAATATAATGGTATTGCCATCATGATTGAAATATGATCATGAAAATTAATTTCCAAATAGACCACGAATATGAATTATATACTAGCATAGATCGAAAACTAATTGACAAAATTTCCTAGCAAATCGTGAACGATTAAAATATTGAATTATTGGGAGTGGTCTATTGCATATTTGATTTTGTATCACCCAGCTATCGTTTGATGTTTGGCAGTTAGTGATTTAGATTCCGTAGGTGCTTGCGTTTCCTGTCAACTCAAATTGTTCCATGTTTGAATGATATTGTCATATCCATGAAAAAATTAAATTTTAAAATGAACAAAATGATAATAACCAATAAATAATTCTCTCTGATGATAAGCAAACTTCGCTGTTTGTTTTTTTGTTGATAAATATTCATTCCTTACGGCCTGATAGGGGTCTACTCATTCCTTATGGTGTAATGACTTCACATCTTCTCTATAGTCATATTGTTGAAACCTTCCTAATAATTTATAATACTGCAGAGGTATATTACTCAAGTTGAGCGGCTGCAGATGATTTGAGAAGTCTACATGCCTTGTTATTGATAGGTTATTCGCAACAGAATATATAGCAGATGAGGTCCAGAGGCACTTTGCTTTCACGACAACCTAAACACAAAAAACTCAAGTGTTTCTCAGTAGAATTGGAGAACTTTTCTTTTTTTTTCTATCACACTGGTTGGAAAATTTGAACAAAAATATATAAATTTTACAAACTCTACCAATAAAGATTGGATCTTCACAAACTTCATTTTAAAATATTCATATGTTTCGCTATCACTGTAGCTTTTCCATAGCGAATAACATACCGTTGTAAATCATGCATTGAAGAAAATAACGCCGGACGCCACTGGCAGCTATAAACCAATTGTGACGCAGCTGAGAGGGCGCGATTGTTCGATGTTTGCTGCCGTTCTAGACGTAGCGAGAATAATACTACCGGCTTCGATGGAATCCTGAGTAATGCTTCAGCACCTACGATTGCCAAATATAAGCGTCATCCACTCGCCTATCAGACAGTTAAGTGGAATCTACAGTGCGGTACACGGAGCGATATAGTGAGGCGATAGACATTCGAATAATAGTTGAAGTGTTTGTTTTCTTTGAAGTGAAATCGGGTTGAATTTAATTATTTTTCAGTGTAGTCAGTTATTGGTAAGCCCACAGAAAAGAATGTAACACTACTGAAAACTAATTATTTACTCTAAGTTCTATATTTGCTACGTAATCAGCGGGGAGAACTATCTAATCAAGTACATACTCAATCATAATTACACATTCGAGCACATTCTCGACTTTTATATACCTCAGGTAAATTCTCAATTATAATTACCTAGAATATATTATATATATTTATTGATAATATGTTTTCGAAGACTGGCATAACCTCGGTTTCTGTGAAAACAAGTTCACTTACGGTGATCTATTTGAATCCAGTCGGTCATTCAGTAAAATGTTTGAATATTTAAGTTTATTAATTTCGATTTCTTCCAAATGATCTAATTTCGAATCTTCATTTTTGCGTTGAAATTTTGGAAATTATTTTCTTTATTAATTCAGCTCTATATTAGTTGTTTGCTGCAATTTGCCTAATGATTTTAAGTTCTTTATCAAAATTTTGATTGAAAGAGAAACATTGACCAATCTATGAATCAGGATATCACAAGATATCGATAGATAATCATCAATCATCAAAGAGCAGGTATTTTTTACTGGTGACTACGTTGGGTTTGTAATAGAGAATTAGTTTTTAGTATGTTATTAACTACGAAAAAGCTACAATGATAGCGAAACATGTGAAATTTTGGAAATAAAGTTTGTGAAGATTGAGTCGTTTCCAGTGTAGGTTGTGGAATTACTATGTCTCGGCCGAGTCAATCAGAAAAAAAATGAGACTGTTTTCACAGATTTCCCCCTTTTTATTGAAATATGTATTATCTGTGAATCAACTCAATTGGACATAGCTTTTACCAGTCAGTGATGCATAATATGAAAATGGACGAAACAATATCATCACCTGAAATGCCGGCCGGAACAATCAAAGTCGTTTTTACTATAGAGGTGAAACTCTTCTACATGTGAATCACTGTCAACCCAATATCATCAAATATTATCTTTAGACTAACTCGTTCTGTGAAATATACTTTCGTTAGAAAAATGAGTATCTTGATATAACAGTTGAAGGAACAGTTGATTGATTGAAAACGTTTATTGGTTGATTTTAGTACATGAAAAAAGTTAGTATGCTTGATGGTTCATCATTATTTTGATATACACTAACTATTGCTACTACCTCAGGGGCAATATTGAAAGTGAGGGTGATTATATTGATACATTCCTGCTTGATTTTATATAGTTGTGATATTTTTCAATGATATAATAAAACGCCAATTTGATGATTATCCACACATTTTACAATCATGTTTATCCACAAAAAAGTTAATTATGTATATTGCTGGCGTATCTTGTAGAACTACCATTCTATTCAATTTAAAGTTTTGTCTCTACCACACTTGTACCTAGTTTCGATGCCAGGAATCGAAAAGAGATATATATACCATTTTCTAAGAATAATGTCCACATCAAATCTCCTCTTCTATTGGAACAGATATTATTCAATGAACTTCCAGCTCAAATATTTGATTCATTTTTATCGTTTTATTGTTGTCTCTTTGAGCATGGGATCCATTAGTCATTGGACCCCACTGGATGTATATCCAAGTAACCTTCAATGATTATTGGGTTAGCCAGTTCAAATTTCATTCCTCCCAGTCGTGTGGGGGTGTGAGGAAACTGATGGTCATACATTGAGATGACATTGAGAAATGTATACTCTAAGGATTTCGATGACTGATTCTATACAAGTTTCCGTTTGTCAGAAAAATAAAGGGTATTATTATTATTATCATTATATGAAAAAAGAATAAACTCGCTTTTAACTGACGTGCTATCTTTTCTCTCAAGAAACTATTGAGCTGACTGAGGATAAACCTTTAGATAATAGTTATTTTTTAAATATTCTGCTTTAAGAAATATGTATTAGGCACAGTTGGTCGAAATTCAGTGATAGTTGATTATTGTTTTTTTTTCAGGTAAGTATCAGTTTTCCCAAAGAGAAGAGTTTTGTATGCGGCCCCTTCCTTTGTTGACATAAAACAGCTGCTGAAGCTACATTACAAATGTAAGTGATCTCTCAATGTCTTACAAACTCTCATATTCTATTGAAAGAATGTTTGGAAAATTTATAGTGTTAATTCATGTGATAGTCGACAGAAATCAGAAAAATTTCCAGAGAGTATGAACGGTAAGGATGGGGGATGGCAAAGTAGATTATTTTCATTTTTGACAAATAACAATTCACTTCATGAGAAAAATAAAATATCAGCACAGTTTTGTACTGAGTGATTAAATTCAATTCAAACAATAATGAATTTGTCTGTATTCATTATTACTAGTCAAAAATATCTCATTTTATTATTCGTTTAAAAGTTAAAACTACATGAACGACTCCACTAGGTTTATTGACTTCCAGAAAAAGGAAAATTTTCAGTCTTCATAAAAATAATAGACCCGGTGCATGTTCACTCTCTAGATATATCAACCATTTTTCAATGAAAAGAGAGAAAGTTTCATTTAATTTCCCGTTACTTAACTATTTTCGAAAAAAAAAAAATGGGTTTCAATTTCTCTCAACTCAGTAATCTTTCTTTCATTCGGAAAAAATAAGGCGAATGAAAAATGAATTTTTAAAAAAGGAAAAATTATTGGAAACCTCATAAGTATTTGTTTGAAGGTGATTGTCAATGTTTCATGATGAATTTCACTATTTCGGACTTCCATTGTCTACTATATAAAGTGATTTGAAATCCCTGAAACAACTAGAAAAGAAGAATTGAAAGTGAATAGCTAAAAATAACAATTATATTAACCAAAATGAACCTGAAATGAAAAAATACTAAAATATAATACAAGTAAAAATAGAACAATTGAATGAATTAAAATAAAGAAATGAAAAAAAAATTAAAATGAAAATCGAGAGATTCCAAGTCACGTTATTTCACGACGTTTCGATTGTTAGTATCTACAATCGTCTTCGGGTGATGACTGGACTGATTCCTCCGAGAGATGACTATTTATAGGTCGTTCGAGTACTTTCACTGATCCCCGCTTTCCATTTTCCGCTTCACTGATTTCGTGGGAGATGACCGTTTTGGCGGGACTTGGCCGTTTTTCGCTTGATGATGGGTTTCCATATGTTGCGTATTTCTATGCTGGCTTGGCTGAATACGTTGTTGGACAACATGTATTCGGCTTCCATGAATTTTCTCCTAAACCAATGTTCCTCTCTGTGCAAGATCTCAGCTTGGGTCCACTCGATGTTGTGTTGATGGGTCCAAAGATGGTCTGCTATTCCTAATTTGCTGGTTTCCCCTCGCTGTGTGTGTTTCTTGTGCTCAGCAATGCGAACATTCAATGGCCTCTTAGTTTCACCAATATAGGATTTTCCGTACTCACAGGGTATCCGGTAAATGCAATTCTTGGAATCGCAATCCGCTTTTGGTGGCCTGGTTTTCGTGAGGCTGCTACGGATAGTGTTACCGAATCTGAAGCAGGTTTTGATGTTGTACTTGGAACCAATTCTTCTTATCCTCTCCGATAATCCTCTGATGTATGGAAGTGCAAGCACTAACAATCGAAACGTCGTGAACTAACCTGACTTGGAATCTCTTCACTTTCTATTTTTATTTTCTTTTTTCATTTCTTTATTTTTATTTATTCAATTGTTCTATTTTTACTTGTAATATATTTTACTATTTTTTCATTTCAGGTTTATTTTGGTTTATATAATTGTTATTTTCAGCTATTCATTTTCAATTCTTCTTTTTTAGTTGTTTGATGGATTTCAAATCATTTTATATAGTAGACAATGGAAGTCCGAACTAGTGAAATTCCTCATAAATATGTTATGTTATTAGAAGACTTCGTTGATAGCATCATCAGCAGATGACCCCTAATGCTTTTTCTAATTACTTGATTATTCACTTTTGGATTTTAGGGAGTACTGTAGACGATATTCTTGCGTTTAATCAACGCAGTCGACTACTGAAAGAGTTAGTTGTATAACATAATACCTCCAAATAAATAAATCAGCAATAAAAGTTCAGCTCAGTGAAACTCAGATATTGCATCATTTTATGACATTATCCAAATAGTTTGTTTTCCATTCTCTAACTCTTGCAAATTTCGAAACAACCGATCAATTCATAATTCAAGATCAAGCCTTCACCCCAAAAGTTGAAAGCTCATTTCTATTTATAGACACTCTAAGGAACTTGCAGGTAAACCCGTTTCGAGTCAGACATGCAAAAGCTCTATTTGTACGAACTGCCAATCCTAATAATACTTCGGTGTTGGGAAAAATTGTTTGAAGTTCAGAACTGGCGTGTCTGTTATTGCTGTTCGCCTACAATAATATCGATGTGAATCATGGTAATATCTCTCGTTTATAAGTACTATTTCTGCAGGCGGAATAAAGAAAACCATATATGTTAGTTCATGCAAATAAAAGGCTCACGACCACTCTGTTACAATCGAGAATAGTGCTGTTTCTAAGAAATGCATATTGATTTTGATTTGTATATTTTGATTTTTTACTCGAATTGTTGAATGGGAATATACATTGAGCCCTTAGGTGCAGTCTCACGAGTGTAACGCGAATGTTATTATTATCGTAAATCGTACGGTACTTGCAGCAACAACCTACACAATCGGTAAATTGCGGGTTACTAATAAACGATCATTATATTTCAACGTGAATGAAGAACAAAAAATCACAGAAAGTGTTGAACAAGAATATAGAAGCGACGTTTATAGTATGGACTTGAAAACACATTTTCTGTTAGCTTTTGAACGGGACAAGATGTTATAAAAATGATGATGATAATAATAATCAGTCTTCAAGGGTGGCGGAACAGTGCATGCATGCTATCGGCATGAAATTGGGGATTGACAAATATGCAATAGTCCATCTCGAAACATGACGATGCGGAGACTACGGAGAGGTTGTGCAGCTCGTAGATGGAAGCATCCTACACCATTTGGATGCCGGATAGACGTATACCTACCTCGCGGTGGAACAACGCCACTTCACAGCAGTGAAGAACTCTCTCCGCGGCAAGTATCAGCACAAACTTCGACAGATCTGGTCATCGGAACTATCGGGGAAGAACAAAGTTGCTGCAACAAATATGCTTACCGTTCCAATCCTACTCTACTCGTTTGGAGTAGTGAAGTGTACTCGGAAGAAGCTGTATCAACTCGACGTAAAGATCTAAAAATGATGCATCTCCATAGGAGTTTGCTTCCCAAATCGTCCGTTTCACGGTTGTACTTCCCCTGACAACAGGGAGGCCGTGGACTTTTGAATATGAAGTGTCTACATGACAGAATGGTACTGTTTGTAACCTGTAAAATCGTCAGGAGTTCGGATAAATGAAATGAAATGAAGCATTTCTCTTTAGGGCAGCTGCCCGAGCAGCTGATGATCTCGATTTGGTTTTCGACACTGAACGAGGTGATCACAACTCTGTCACCGAGTTGAAACCCGTTCAGTAAAAAGCTCATATAAAAGCCGCAGAGGTCACATCACTGAGTACGAATATTTTAAATTAGCTTTTGGTGCACTTGATAAAGTGTATGTTGAACTCAGAAACAAAATGTTTGCCCGTCATTGCGTTGCTTCACGAATTCAGAAGGCTGAAGAAACTATTGATGAATATCTTCCAGCACTGTTTTAATCAAAAGAATGCAACTTCAAAGCTGTGACAGAAGAACGAAATCAGAATGACGGTATGAGAGATGCCTTCATCAAGGGTTTGTGTTCCACTATACGACAGCGATCAATCGAAAACGTTAATCTTGAGTTTGATACAGCTTTCTATAAAACTCGATCACTGGAGATGGCTCAACTGAATTATATGATTATTTCACTGCCATCCTCGTCAATAAATGCGACTTCGGTAGATCCGTCATCCAGTTATTACGATATTGCAGTGAATGCCCAGTTTCAGAAACGAAACATGAAACTGTTCGAAGAAAAATACTTTCTGCTTAAGTTTGCTGAAGTAGGACAGCGGAAACAGAAGTGGCTTGGACAGAAAACATTCAGTTATTTATTATCAACCATTCTACCTGGCTGCCTCAGTAAGTCACAGTACCAATCACTATCAATGGAATTAACGCTACAGGGATTATTGATACCAGAAGCATTTCTAGTTCAATCAATAATTTCAGTGTTTCCCATCATAAGATGAAGATGATACATCCTTATACAAAGATCAATGTGGCTTCTTCAAAGCATGTGCCACAAGTGGAGAAAAATTGTTTAGTCGATCTTAAAGTGAAAAATCATGTATAAAAACATCTCAAACTAATACTTTCGTATAATCTTTGTACAGATGTTGAATCTGGACATGATATTCTCGAAGATCACTCTGCAATTGAAGTTGATTTCGATAGAGTAAGAACTCTTCTCAAAATTTGCGGTTTGACACATGCGTCAGTCTCATCGGTTATTCTTCTTGAAAATCTCTTTCGAAATTGTAAGCTCATTGCTATAAAATCTCGCAGATGTTCTCAGGATGATGAAAAATTCATCGAATCGGTAATTCAAAGATTCTTCTCCAAAGCAATTATTGAGAAAAGTGAATCCCCTTGGCTGGCAAAGGTTCTTGTTACAACCAACGCCAATCACAAATGATGTCGTATATACTGACTTCTCTAAGGCGTTCGACAGACTTGATCCCGGATTACTGCTATGGAAATTGTACAAGTACGGCTTTTTTCTGACCCTGATCCAACTTTTTATATCATGCTTCACTGACAGGCGTCAGTATGTTATATTCAATGGATTCAAGTCCGTGGAATACGCAGCTACCTCAGGTATTCCACAAGGAAGCAACCTAGGTCCACTTCTCTTCAACACCTTCATAAACGACATAGTTGAGGTGATTGACATCAACTGTTTGATATACGCGGATGACCCGAAATTATATTGTGAGATCAATGGCATCGAGGACTGTCTTCAACTCTTCCTCAATCTGAAACATGTTGAGTAATGGTGTTACACATGGTAGCTAGACATGCCATGAATAGCTTGAGTAGACTTCGTGATTGTCATTCCAAATTTTTTTTTTAAACTGATTGATAATTAAATTATTGACCCACATATTCTGAAAAACTGAATTTCAATGTACCTAGACCAACCTCTAGAGTGGTTAATCCTTTTATCTCTCAACACCACGTACAAATATTCTGAAACGTTCACCTCTGCATAACACGTGTTTCAAATTCAATTCAGCAAGTTGTCAGCTCGACATTTTTTACTGTTCCATCTCTGAGATTAGGTTTTTTTACTTCATCTAATTTACTATGAATTGTTTTTATCTCATAAGTTATTGAAATTGTATGATATTGTGATTTGACTGTAGTTGCATGTAACCTGTAGAACAGTGTATAAATAAATAAATAAATATACAGAAAGCGTATGCCTTTCATTCCCCATGATTTCCATTCACAATACTCCTTTCCTGATCTGGCCACGTACGTATGGACTAAACAATATTTTCTGTTCACTTCAGGACATTTTAAGATACCGAATGAATTGTAATCATCACTCTCTAGATTTTCCACGTTACCTCAATTTTCCCTCTCGTTTCATGTTGAATTCTCCACCAAGTAGTGCCCAATACAAATTCATCGACGAAATTGCGGCATTACCCTCGAATAAACAAAGGCAGCCTCATATATCCCCATCCTCTCATTCCGGATCCAAGCAATTTGAAATGGTGTGAAAAAGGGTCGGCGTCCAATAGATGGCTGAAATAAAACTCGCAACATAAGTCCTCGTACTCGTAGAATAATATATAAAAAGAAACAAAGCTATTTATCAAGCTGTATCGAAGCTGCGGCCAGCGCGGATAAAGAATGTTGGGATGTCTAGCAAGAGACGTCTGGAATTTCCGCGCAATCATTCTCGATCCCACACCGGATTCTGGTTCTTCGAGTCACTTAATAACTTCAGGCGTTTGACTCTCGCGATAAAATAGACCAGCGTTTAGTGGACCCACCGGGTCTGTATCGAATGAAATTTATATATTTTCTTCAAGTTTGATCATCCCTTTTTGAGACAGAATGCTTTTTTCTTCAGAAAATTATATTTCATCAAAAAAATGCCATTTTCACCAAAAAATCTTGGACTTTGAATAACGAAATAGTTTGTTAAAAGCATCTGATCTCTTTCACAACCCGATGAGTATTTTTACTCTATAAGTGTGACATAAACGTCCAATTTACATCTTGGAAATGATGGACGGCATTATAATGGCGCCGTTTAGAATACGTTTTTTGAGACAATGTGTTCCTATTTTCAATGTTGTATGAATATTGAGTAACCATCATACTTACGCATAAGAAAAATCTGTATGATGATAATTTCAATAACATATATCGTTGAGTAAACAATATAGTGTAACCTACCTTTCAACAGCTCTCGTTAAATAATATACTTATTTATTCAATAATCATTTGTGATTATATAAATGTCATTTTTCAATGGGTATGATGATTTTATAATTTTTGACTCTGAAGAAACAGTTATTGATTGATACAATTTTCATTATTATTATGTTTTTGATGTAGTTCCAGTAAGTTACTGTATATACTGCTGAGATTATCAATGTCAGTTGTCTTATTCATACAATCAGAAGACCTATTGATTTCAACCATTTCAAGAAAAAGGCGTTTGGAAATATTTTTTTTCTGAATGTAAAATTTTGATATTAGAGTAATTTGGGTTATGTGCTGTTTCTATGTTGCGCTAATGCACATGATTTCTTATTAAGCTTTATATCACTTTTATGTGAAGTTATTCTATCATTAAGAATTCTAGATGTTGTTCCAATATAATCTAAGTTACAATTGTTACAAGGAATGTTATAAATCACATTTGACTTTTTTGTAGTATCCGTTTTATCTTTCAATTTAGTTTTCAAATTCTTCATAGTTTTAATATTTTTTGGCATATTTTCATATTTTGTTCATTATGAAAAAGTTTTATGATAGTTGACGATCAATTTCCAAAGTTAGGTATAGATTTATGAGGAATATTGATAGGTGAACTATCATTACATACATTTATGTTGATTACTTACATCGGAATTTGTATTTCTGCCAGTATTGAAAATTATCTTATTAAGAAGTTTTCTGGGAAAAGAATTTTTGATCAATATGTCTCTAAGAAGTCTGAGATTTTTTTGCTTGAGGGAAGGGTGTACTAATTTTTCAATTCTTTTTTCAAACAGAGTATCAAATTAATTTTAACTGATATTTTATGAAAGGAATAGTAATTGATATATCTTCCTGAATTGGTAGGTTCGACATACCAATCAGTAATCAAGGAATTATATATATATATATATATATATATATATATATATATATATATATACATGAGAGAGTAGGGATTTAAATAACAAGATGATAATTAAAAATACTTCTGAATACTACTTACATTCCTCTTTCATATCATCTGTTTCACTATCACTGTTGTCATTTAAATCAATAATGTATGTATTTCCACTAATAATATGGAATACCCTGCTTATCAGTAGAGTTTCATCAACTTATATGATATCCGAAATTCACATACCATTTACATAACGAAGAAAACAAATGAACACATTTTGTTTCATCTCTGAATGAGTGAATACCCTCCAGTTAAAACCCGTATTCTACAAAGAATACGGAGAAATGTCTTGAAATAAAAATGAATTCGTTCCACGGCATTAGATGTTCAGAATATCTCGAATAACTCAATTTCACCTCCAACAGTAACTTTGATACGTAATATAATACGGCAATAAAAGTTTGAATTTTCACAAAGATAATATGAAATGACGGCAGCAGTGGAGTGATATGTTGATGGGAATTCAACTTTGGAAATGTAGATTCAACTGAGATTAAAACACTTTTGTGCAGTAGAAAGAAAGATGAGATATTTCTATTGGAGATGTATTACATAATTCTGAGAAATTTCAGATTTTTCACAGAAGTAAATCTGTAAATATCACATGACAAAGATTGCATGATATTGAATGAGAGCTCATGATGTACAGACTCAATTTTGTATCAATTATGTTGTTTATCATGATTCCATTTAAATATTTTCAATGCCTTATGAACTTATGCTATCCTGAAAAACTTCACTGTTTTATTTTCGTTTCAACCAGTTCGCTTGTTTAGCATTCCACTGAACATCAGTATCAATTCCTTGGTATTCCTTTCGAAGCGTGTTCAGTCGAAGATATTTTCATGTGATAATCGCTGGGTTGCATTATTTTCATTGATCTGAGATACGTCTTCCAAAATACCTTTCGGTGAGTCAAACATAACTCTTTCATTCTCTACAGAATATTTCATAGGACAGATCGCATCTGTAATTTCTTTGGTGTCATTTCTTTTACAGTGGAAACATTTTTGATGTGTATTGTATCACTTCGATACAAAATGTTCAAGTACGAAAGGAAGGTTGATTGGAAGTAGTTGCTTGTTCTTGATTCAGAGATTCTTGAATCGTCTTTACCAAAGTTGAAACACACTTCATTGCGTCAATTATTTCCTGATGATGGTGCGGGTCTACTTGCAGATATACTTTTTTTGAGTAGCTGCTACCATGACCGGTTATTTTAATCAATTGCTGTTTTCCAATTCCCGTTTTGGCTAAATTTGAAACAGCAGTGGCTATTACAGAATCATTTGTTATTTTGATTTTTTTAACATACATTCCAATCAATGAAGCAGCGGATTTGAATCAGGAAGATATTTTATTCTGTCCAACTGGACTGTTTTTGTACCAGCCTTTGGAACTTGGATTCTTCCAGTTTGGATTTGGCGTCAAAAATAAACGCTTTGTTTTGATGGGGCCACGCTTGCTTGTTAGTTTTTTAACAGTCTCACTGGGCATATTTCTTCGTTGAGTGTATTCGGCACTAGCCACTTTCAGCCGTTTTCTTTGAACCGCCTTGGGTGGTCTTGGAGAAAACAAGGTTATACTCAATGCAGCCTGTTGGTGGTTTCCTTCCATTGTCAATTTCCTTCACAAAATATTTGAGTTGTGCTACCGCTCCTTCATTTCCTTTCCAGACCAATTCATGACCAGCAACGTGGAAAAACTTCTTCTGCAGTCCTTCCAGAGTGTTTTCGTCCCCAAGCTCAGTCATTTTCCTCAACTCGTCTGCTGATAGTGCAGATGAACTTCTCTTTATCTTGGTGAATCCATTTGTAGCTTCCGGCGCTTAGCATTTTTTGCAGCTCTAGAGTTCAAAAATTCTGTCAGAAAATGGACTGAATTTGCGATTATACTTTTCAAAAAAATATTCCTGCAACTGCTTGGCTGTTACTTTTGTAGGATGTACATACACAAAATTAGTATCGTCATTTTTAAGCCACGTTTCACAAAATGAAAGAATATCATGTTCCTGCTGGTTGGTTTTGTATTATAGCGTCAACATCGTACCTCTATCGCACATTAAATACTGAGCGTCTGTCCAACGAGAGAGGAGGAGCCTGCCTTCCGTTGACGTATACATGAGAGGAAGGAAAGCCAGAGAGACTAACGCGGTAACGCGTTAGATAACGAAGCGGTTTGCCCTCCCATAAGAAGTTATTACTTCAAAAGTGATTTTTCGTCTCGAATGAGTTAAATCTGTTCATGTCTTCGATGACAGTACGTGATGACAATCATTGATTCAATCCCAGCCATAGAAATCTTGTTTGAACTAAAATTGAAGAGAAAAAATTAAAAAAAATTTTTTGGCTTTCTATAATTCCATCTTTTTTTATAAATAATACAATAAATTAGTTGATTTTTCGATAACATCATCTGTTGAAAAATCTATAGAGTTGAACTCGAAAGTCAATCAGTCCCAATCAGTTTTTATTTTGGATACGTTTCATACATATGAATAGTAATATTTAATTCATTATGAGGTGTGACATCGATAATTGAAAACATCATCAGGTCAGTACGTATGTGAGGGGGACAAGGAAACTAGTTTAGTATTCCAATAATTTTTATGAACGAAGGTTGATTAGGTAGCGGGATCAATTAAAAAACCAATTGTTTTTTGCCGACGTTTTGAATTAGGGCTTTATAGCAATGAATTTTCATAAACTCATATCCCACAAAACATATACGACTAATATTGTTTCAATTTTACAAGAAATATTGAGTTCTCAATTAAATTACTCACCGAAAAGTAGTCTGTTTGTTTTTATATTACTATTTTGAAAACCATTAGACATATTAGATACATTTTAAAGAAAATAAAAAACATTGCTACAACCAAATTTTTGAGACATCAATACAGAACGACATGGAACAAACGAATGGCTTTATCTGTTATTTTGATAAGGAGGTGTCTATTTTTCAATTATTAACAGAAAGAAAAAGAATGAGAAGGGGCTAAATTATTCAGGTATTTTATATACAGTTTCAAGGCCATCGACATCTCTTATAGTGTTAACACTGGCCCATTTGAGGATATCTATCATTTCGCTTGGATATATATGGTGGAACATCTAGAATAGTTGGAAGATCAAAATAAAAAATGTGTCCATATTCTCTTTCATGTTCAAAGAGGGCTGTGGGCTTTTTAATATTTAGTTTCTTAGAGTCTACCATGTGTTCTGAAACTCATGTTTTGAGATACCGTTTGGTTTGACCAAAATAGCATTTGTGCTATTTTGGATATTGGATTGTATGTCTTACGGTGTTTTTGATTTTGTTTCGAAAAAAAATGCTTTCAGGAAGCATTTTTCATTTAAAAAGGCCACTTCAATTTGTTCGATACTGAGTAGCATATATTACGTTCTGATTTATTAGTGGACAGTTGATTTTCTCGATGAAACTTTAGGTTATATTGAAGATATAATTCATGAAGAAAATCATAGTTGTTCTGATCAAATGCCGCGGATAATAATGATCTGATTAGAAAATTATTTTCAATCAACTTATGACAATGAGGTTGCTATTCCAATAACTTTCTCAATATATCGTGCTCAGGGCAATAGCTCAC